>NC_135783.1:72971446-73291446 GCF_051106095.1 Pogona vitticeps | reverse complement strand
CTTTCATCATCATCATCAGGGTGGCTCCATGTGATCACAGTCATGTTTGTTTAATTACTGGGACTTAAGTTACTTTCACATTCAGTTCACTGAGGTCTTAAGGACATATCAGTTCACCTGGATCCAGCCCATTGTTATTAATGCTGCTTTTAAATGATATACATGTGCAAACTGTTGGATGACAATGTTAGCTGATTAATATTTGATAATAATATCAGTTCTAGGTTATATAGCAGAATCATGCACCTTCCCAAAGACAGTTTATAACAGATGACAGATTATACTGTGCTATAGACAAGGAGCTCTCTGTCTGGAGCTGCTTGCAAGACAAGTAGTTACTTTAATAGAAAACATCTAGGTTGAAAAGGCCAAAAACAACACAAAAATCCTTTAAAAGTATTAATGCAAGAAAAAACAACTTTGTGACAGTGGGTGCTATTTCATTTATGTCTATTACAGTGGAGTACAGTTGACATCCTTACCTACAGAGGGAGGAATTATATAGCTGAAATACTATAATTAGTAAGACAGTGGAATGGAGTGCAATAGCACATGCTAGGAGTTTCATGCTACAAGACAGGCATCTAAATTATGCTCACATATTGTCTGTTTCTGTGGGTCCAATTTCAAAAGCTCTGCTTTTACTTTATAGGTAGTACACTTCTGTATGAAATCAGAAGCCTTATCATACGGATGGGTAAACTGTAAATACTGTAATCTGTAAATTCTTTAGTTCCTGAGACTGAAGGGGCGGCTTTCATTAGAACAAATAAGGCAATTAAGCAAACACATCATGTGGATGCTGAGACAAACAATGCACATAAGCTTGTTAGGACCTGTTGTGCAACAGGTTTAGTTAATATTTTGAATGACTATGGGATGGATTCATCTGTGGGAACTTTCTGATGCACCAGAGTTTTTCTGCAAGCTGTATTTGCAAGGAGTAGACAAGAAGCAGTCTTCACTGATTTCTTGCTTCCCTTCCTGTTCGCTATTTTCCCCTGAAACCTGGGTAGTGGTGCTGATATTTGCAAAGATAAGGGGTAAGTCAGCAAACACCCCCTGCCCCCATTTTTTGAGTAATTATCTGTCAAGGAATGGTCCCACCAGCAGAACAGAGACCCTGGGTCCAATTCTACATAATAGGATTAAGTGAGAGAATCCTAAACTCTCACGTAATTTCTTCTTCTTGGTAAATGTTGCAGACATTCAACAGAGATGTAAATGTATTGAACAGTATGACAAGAAAAGGAAACCTTGCTTTGGCTCATGTTTCTCTTTTAATCAATGGAACAGAAAATGAGACCAAAGACTAATTCAGCCCAGTGTCAGGATTGCCAAATAGCTGGAAGCCCACAAGAAAGATATGGGTTTAACTATGTTCTTTTCTTCCTGTACCCAGTACCCTGCAAAGAAAGATATACTGCTTTTGATATTGCCTCTAATAGTCAACAACAGCCTCATCCTTTATGTATTTGTACAGGTTTCTTTTAAAGTCATCCAAGTTGGCATTCCATTTCTGCATCTTTTGCCAGAGAATTTCAAAGTTTAACTATGTGAGGCATTTTGCTAGTCCTGAATCTCCCACCATTCAGCTTCAGGGGATGATCTCAGAGTCTAGGATTATAAGAATGGATGAAATGCTTCTCATATCCATTTTATGCCACATTGTACTTTTCTCCCATGTCTGCCTTTATTTTACTTTCTTATTAGCAAACCAGCACCATATTTTAAACCTTACTTCACAAGGGAGTTTCTTTTGCCCTGTGCTAATTTCATTTTTCTTTTTCTAGAATATTTTTACAGCTCATGTTTCAAGTGCAGTACAGCATACAGTACTCTAGCTTTAGTTATACCACAAATTTATGTACAAAGGCTGTTTGATATTGACAATTACATCGTATGTTCTTTTTCTGATTATGTCAAATATTCCTCTATAATGCCTATGTTAATTTTTCCCTATCCTTAAAGTCACTTCAATGATACTAATATACAGTTTGAACATGTTCTGAGCAAAAGAGTTAAAGAGTCATAGAAACAGCCTTGAATTAGCAACTAGACACAGAAAATGATTCTGGTTCACAAACATTTGCTCTGACCATATGCCCACAATGTCATTCTATGCTGTGAAAGCCAAGATGGTCCTTCAGGCTTGGGTTATCATTAGAAATTAAAATGGAGATAAAACTGTATAGCATTTGATTAATGTGTCCTGAGACTGTAGACTGGATCCCTGGCGCCAAGACCTAAATAGACCTCTTTCAGACAGCCTAGAGTGTAAACACATCTGAGCAAAGGACACAATCACTTTAATCTCTAACATTTTTATCATATAAAATTATCTATATAGACTCTAGTCCATGGCTGCAGTCCAGAGATAGAAGGATTTTTGAACAATTGGCTATGACCAAAAGGGAAGGACTTTTTTGTATGCACACAGCTCCATCTGCTACTTCTGGCTATATATATCCCATATATAGCTTTGGATATTGTGCTATTTCATCACTATAGGCTTTTTTTCTATGCTAATTGCTTGTGATATGGGGAAGAATCCACCAGTTTATGCAAACAAACATTTGTACTTGTTTTGATTTTGCATACATAAGCATTGCTTGCTGTTTAGCTTGGCATGCTAGCAACCTAATTACAGTGGTGCCTCGCTTAACGGGCGTCCCGTTTAACGACGAAATCGCACAGCAATGAAGATTTTGCGATCG
Source organism: Pogona vitticeps (assembly GCF_051106095.1). Classification (NCBI taxonomy): domain Eukaryota; kingdom Metazoa; phylum Chordata; class Lepidosauria; order Squamata; family Agamidae; genus Pogona; species Pogona vitticeps. The sequence goes on along the minus strand of NC_135783.1, from coordinate 73,288,729 downwards.
CAAAAGTGATCGCATTGCAATGTTTTAAATGGGGAAAAATCGCTTTGCGATGATCGGTACCCTGTTTCGCTTACCGATCATCGCAAAGCGATGATTTTTTAACAGCTGGTTGCGGTTCCAAAATGGCCGCCGGGTAAAAAAAAATGGGCGCCCGCTGTTTTCTGGGACGGATTCCTCGCTTACCAGGCAGCCAAAATGGCCGCCGTATGGAGGATTTTCGCTTTAAGGTGAGTCTGAAGCCCATAGGAATGCATTGAAGGGGTTTCAATGCATTCCTATGGGCTTTTTAAAACTGCATAGCGACGAAATCGCTTTGCAGTGATTTTTGCTGCACCGATTATCATCGCTATGTGAGGCACCACTGTACATATATTCATTTTTACCTACCAATGTGACTTGTTTGGGCCACCAACAGCAGACCAATGGAAGAAAGCTGGGTTGGAAAGTCAGAATAAGAGGTTGCCATCTGACTGAACAGAACATTGAACCTGATCTAAGACAGCAAAGATGCAGCTTCTTATGAATGGATAGGATGCTACTTTAATAACATTAAATTCATATAAAACCACTGTCATTTAAGATTCGGCAACAAAATTATATTGGTTAAATATACTGGTTTTATAGCACATGTCCAGTCTACCAAGGATTGCTGATCCAGTGCAAGATCAAACACAAGGTGCTCAGATCACAGGCATGTCAGGATATTAAAGAACACAGTGACAGCTTGTGCCCCTTTATCAGTTAAAACTGCATTACACATCAGCTACAACCTGCTTGGCTTGCATGGTTGATTAACTTTCCTATTCAGTAGAAACTCATTTGTATTCCATGCTTGTCTGAATGACAAATTGATGATTGTGTTGTACTGCTAAGAGACGTGTTAATAAACAGTGCTGGAGAAAGCAGATCTGAGAGGTGCCGCGGGGAAACCACATCCAGAATGTGAGCAGGACCTAAAGCTGCAAAGTGCTGCTAAGGCGCATGCAAGGCCACTGGCTGACGTTTGCAAAGCTGAGGTGTATATATTGGTGGCGGAGGAGGAAAATTGAGAGCCAGGGGATGCAGCAGGCCCTCCAGTGCTCTGCTCCTCACCTCCCAAGAGCTCCATTTTTGTCCATCCTCCAAAATCTTATTCATTTGACGGACAGGAGCATGTTGATTTGTTGTGATTGGTTGCTGAGTACTCTTTCCTTTTGTGTGAAGAACTAATGTCTAGCCTCAAAGTCGTTAGATATGTTCCTTGGTTTGCTGTCTTGCGAAAGTAGTGGGAACTGAGAGACCCTTTTTAGATAGTTTATGTTTAAAGAATAAACCCAGATTTATAGGGAATGATGAGAAACACAGAAATGTGCTCCGTTAGCATACTGTTTTCCTTATCATGGCAGAATTCTCTTTCTGAAAGTTATTTCCAGATTTTGTGCTCATTTTTATGTCTGAGAGTAATGAGAACAAAGACAAGGGATTTATGGGAAAGAATTGGTGAGGTTCAAGAAAAAAAAATAGGATAGCCTAAAAAAGTATCAGTGCACCTTTTTACATATTTTAATAAAAATTCTGAATACTTCTTTTGTCCATAACACGAACTAGAAGATTTACTTTTAGATTAACTAAAATTGGGATTAAACATACATTAGATTATACATTTTGTGCTTCAAAATGCAATTACCACCAAGGAGTTTTCTGGACTACCTTCTTCCAATACTCTTCTAGTTTTTTAAAAAATGATTTCAACATTGCCAATTTGAGAGACACTTGGAGGCGAGAGCAATGCATATATTTTCTATTCCAATTACTTGTTTCTTGTCAGCAGAATGGTATAATTTCAAAGGCACAAGCTATGTATGGGCATAAAATTTTAGGGCATAATAAATCAGACATGACAATAAGTGGTTAGTTGACCAGCATTTCCCTCCTTCCATTTATTTCATAATGACATTTTGCTGTATGTGTATGGAGTTTCATATGGCCATCAAGTGCTGAGTGCATTTGATTTGTTGTATGATTGATTTGTTCTATGCTTATTTGAATGGTTGTTTTTTTTTTATTGGATACACTTTATAAATCTGTCAAGTTTCCCATGCTCTTAGAACTCAAAAAGTCCTAATAAAAATAAACTGTTATCCAGAAAATGCTAAGTGTGAGAGCCCCACTGGAATTAACTTGAATTCAGCACAGAAGCGCCCATTTTAACTCCACTGATTTCAGTGTGACATTGGCTGTTTCAGTAGATTTCATGGACACCAACTAGTCTTTACCAACAGAGGTGACAGACATTAATCCTACAGTTGCCTGTGAATACCTTTTCAGTGCCTCTCTTACTTTCTTTATATATATATATTTTAAAATATGCTGATACTGGAAGATGACCTAGAAAATAAATGTGAGTGTAAGTTCTGGACCCCCTTGTTCTATTTTGGGCTGGACAAAGAAGGAGAGATTCAAGGAGAGAGACACAGAGAGAAAGAGAGTGAATTGTTGATTGGCAAAAAGATGAAAGGACATGTACATGTGCACAGACATATCACAACAACAGAATGCAAAAGCACTGTTAGCTGCAGGGAAGACATGTTGCTAGACACAAGTTGGAAGCTGAAAGCTACAGCTCTTAATCCTGCTCTCTAGATGTTACATAGAGATTGAGGCATGATGCTCTTGGAAAACCCTGGTTTGCAAGCACCTGGCTAAGGCTAAGGCCATGGTTAGTATACTGGATCAGCAAGGAAGCTGTCTCAAAGGTGTGTTGCTGTCACATCTTCATTTGTAGCATGTTCCAGGTCTTGGGCTGTGATTGGAATCATGAAATTTAAAAACCCACAAACTGAACAAACATTTGCAGAGTTAAAGTGTAATAAAGAAGAAGGATTGTTGTTGTTTTTTATCCAGATTTGTGGGTTTTGTGAATTCTGCTATACTGTATTGGAGTAATACCTGCCATAATTTAACATCTAGAAACAAAGAGGATGATAAAAGTTTTTGCCTTGGACATAAGCTTGGAACTGCCAGGAAGGTCTTAATAGCAGCACTAGGAATCCATGCAATCAAAGGCATGTGCATGATTTAAATATAGCAAACGTTAATTGGAAGCAAATATAAAATATAAGAGTTCCAGTCCTAACAATATTCCATCTCAGTATAATTAGATGTTTGCAAAAGAAAGCCGATGTTTAAATTGCTTAACCCCTGTTCTTTTGGCAGCTTAAATTTGGGCAAGCACACATTGTGGCACTTTCCATCATCCTCTTGGAGTTCTAGAACAGAGTGCAGAAACCAGGAGAATAAGGTACCTGCTATGTGGACTGCTGACAGAGGGTCCAGGCTGTGAGATACTACATTTGCCTCGTGGCTGTTTGCAATGAACAGGGGTAAAGAAAGAAGAATGTTCAGTCCAGGCAAATAAAGACAAGCTACTGATGAAAACAAATTAAAATGTGCAGCAAAGAAAACGCAAAATCAAATGAGGTAGCTAATTCCCATGAATCAAGGAAACTGGCTTTTCTGTTCTGCTATTAGCTAAATATGAAATCAAACATAAAGCATGAACTGAAAAGTGACACCATGGTCAATAAAGCAACAGACTAAAAGTGTAATGCATTTTGAAAAATCTTACAGAACTTATGGCTTTATCTGCTATTGTGAATCCATTACATATAAGATACAATTTTGCTCACTGATGCTTTAAAAATTATGTTCTGGTGGGTGGTTTTTTTTTTAATTCTTGTTCTGCAGTAGTGTTTTTAAGAGTTAGTAACCCTATTCATTAGCAACTGTGTACTAATCATTAAGAATATATTTCAGGTATGGCATCTTCATACTGTTATTAAAAGGTTAAAACTAAGTGATAATCCTAACTGGATTGACTCACTTAGTGAATGGGGCTTGTTAAACCAACACTTGTATAAACACTATTGATTTAATGGATCTACTCTAGTTTGGACTAACATCTGGATTTAGCCAGAAAATCTAGGTGGCTGCTGGTAATGATGTGAAAATAACAGATACAATGCAGGCAATCTCTATGGTAACCCTTTCGATTATTAACACTGTTAACCAGTGAAAATGCCATGTGGAAATTATCTCAGTTGACCTTCACATAGGCATCTTTTTCTTACTCTTGATTACTTGACAATGCATGCTGGCATTGTCACAGCTTTTTTAGTTTACAATGGCAACAGGAACAATAAAGACATATATATTTGTTACTGTACTTCAGTTTTGCTTACTGCAGATTATGTTTGTAATTTGAAACAGAAATTAGAATAGTTTCACTCCAAAAATGTACTGACAGAACTATCAATTAAAAAAAGAACAGTTATTGATTTTGAGCTAATTACAAAGTTCTTGTTTGAGAAACCATGAATGAAGATGATCAAAAGAAGAATGTACATCATCAAACAATGTACATCAATAATGTTGTGTTAGAGATGACAAATAACGATGCAAAACACTAAAATAGAGCCTATTATATTTCTAGCCATAGTTTAATGAATGTTTCTTTGCTACAGATATATGTAACACTGTTTTCTTTCCACATTTGTCAGCTAATTAAGACATATATTAATAATGTTTTAGAAATGCTTAATGCTAAAAGTGAAAGTAATGAACCAAGAAATAAAACTGCCATTATTAAATTGTATTTTACCCCTTGAAAAGCCAGTGTTCCTTTACATTCTCAAACTAGGACCTAAAAGAAACTAGTGAATGTACTGAAATCAATTTAAAGAGGCCATATAGTTCATAAAGACAGAGAGCAAATGAAAATCAATAGTTTTCTAAAAGCTAAGAAAAGCTGGATAATAATTAAATTAAATTAAGCAAACAAAAGGAATGAAAATCAAGTACTCTACACAGGACTCAAGGTAAGGAATAGCATAGCTAGCAGGGCTGCAGACTGGCTTGTACTACATTCCAGGGGTGGGGACGGGAGTGGCAGAAAGTCCCAGGACAGTAAGAAAAACAAATGTCTCAGTTCTGATCAAATAGTGACACATCCATGGATGGAGTGACATTGCCCTATTCTCAGTAACAAAACATCACCTGTTTCAGTAAGTTAGGGAGTTATATAGTCATCAAAAAGGTGTTGCCTTGGCAGTAAACACAGATAGTTTCCTCCACTTGGGAAACCAGCTGATATCATGGGGAACAATTCCACAAAAGAAAAGGGCAATAGTTGAAACAGCAGTGTTCAGTTTTCTGAACCTCTTTATCAAAAAGCCAAAGAATACATGCTTTTTTTCCTTGGGATATGCTGAATTTTAAACAAATTATAAAATCACTTTCTTACATTCATGAGATTTCCCTCCCCCTTTCCTTGCACTGCTGATATGGGTACATTAGCAGCACCTTGAGCTATTTCAGACCAATCCCCACAAGGTTGGTGTTAAATAGTGGGTTCATGACTCCATGTTGTAAATCAACATGCCTTTACTCAGCACTTCTCAGCAACAAGCGAAGGTGAGAGACGCTCACCCAAGGAGCCACCCCTCTCCCACTAGCTACCTGCAGCTGGCTGACAATCCAAACAGCACAGGAAACAACCACTCCCACTGCTATACTCACTACATAACCATTAGCGTATTGCTTCCGATCCTCGTATGCTTTGCTATGTTACATGAGTCAGATTCAATTGGGGCACCATGTTACGTGTGGCCATTTATGAGAGTACAGTTTCAGGCAGCAAGCTGAGATGTGGCTCTGCATGAAGTTCAGGCCATTTATATGGTGCTTGCAGTCCTCTTGAGACGGCTGGGGAATCCCCTCAGGCAGACTGACTGGCTACTATTAAGCTGCGACTGCCAGGCTTCCTATCCAGCAAATTACAGGTGTCAAATTGGTTAAAGAGGTTGCTTTGTCAAGTCCCACTATAATGCAGGTTAGGTTGATATGCTGGGTTCAGTTTTTAAGATCAGAGATAGGAATGAACTGCTAGCTTGTTGGTTCATGCTGGTTCGTTTACTGCAACAGGTGTGTAGTTGTTCGGCACCCTGCCCCCTTCCAGTGGGTGCCCGTGGCAGTTTGTGCTCATCTCTATTCAGGATACATAGATTTATAAATTACGATTCTTGATGAACCAACCAGGTCAGGTTGAAAGCAGAGCAAGTACACTGAACAGTTGCAGGGAAAGATCAGATTTTGTTGAACTTCCATCCTTGGAACACAGTACAAGAGAGTCAATGCCATATCATGATATACGTATTAACCACACTTTGAGTCCTGGATTTATTTCTATATACCTTTTTATAATTCTGATTTCATGCAGGAAAGGAGATGAGGAAAGTTTAGGAGAGCAGTGTTTTGTTGGTGGGAAATTTTTCTGGGTTGGGTCCTTTTCCTTGCCTATAAGGAAGAGATGGTGTAACCTTTCACCTGCCTACAGCTATCTGATGCTTCCATCCTAAAGCTGGTGGAAGGTGTCTGGTATGACATTACCGTTCTCTGCCTGCTTGGAGTACTCCTTCCAGATACAGGACTGAGAGATCCTGAAGTGTCCAGCTCATCAGCTGAAGACCAGGAGGACAAATCCTAAGATTGAGAATAAACATAGTCAGAAAGGTTATAAAACCCAAACTTGTTATCCACAACAAAGGGGCAGAAAGGACCACATGCAATTTGGAACAAAGTCACCACAGGTTATACAATGCATGAAAAAAAAACCCACAAAAGTATTTGCCTTGGATACAGTAGTGTTACTAAGGGCCAAGTTAAGACCATGAAAACAGTTGCTCTTTATTGGTTTTTAAGAAGCCAAGAAGTTTTGTGTACTCAATAGAAAAAGAATACTATTGAATTGTAGATATTATTTTTACATACTGAGATACACAGGATAGGCTGAAAAATCATCACATTCTTTGTATGCTGTACTTTTAAAAAAGATGAATAGAAGGGATGTGAACACCTAATGGAAATTATTTAAGCCACATTTTGGAAAAGGAAACATGTATATATATTTTTATATTTTTATTTATCTGATACAGCCTTGAAGGGCTACAATTTTATTGCAAATACAAAATATGTTAGCGAAGGAAGGAAGGAAGGAAGGAAGGAAGGAAGGAAGGAAGGAAGGAAGGAAGGAAGGAAGGAAGATACATATAAATTGTAGCAGAGAGAGAAAAAAATCTTCCTTCAAAGAAATTAAATGTAAATGTACCAAAAGGCTCTCTTGTAATGAAAAGTCACATTAATAAGGAATCTGGGCACAAAAAAAAATTACTATGATGACAGATGACTTACCAGTTGACTGTTTGAGATATCTAGGATTTTCTCTAACTCCTTAATATGACGTGTGACTTCTTTCAGGAGCATCTTGAGTCTGTTTCCAATGACATGGACCTTCTCTTTGGCTTCTAGACAATCCTTGCCTTCAGCATTGACTAGCAGTTGGCAGGACATGTCTTGAAGAGATGCCACTTTCAGCTGAGATTCTAGCAGTTCACGTCGTATTTGCTGTTTGTAAGGCAATCAAGCTTTAAACAATGTGTAAGAAGCCCACATACAATTCAGCTTGTTCCTGCTATGCCACCATACACTAGCAGTTGTTACAGTGGGTGGGTGGGGAGACAGCCAAGTGTTAACTAATGCTTGGCTTTTTGGTTTTAAATACGAACTGGGCAACATGCTAAATAGTCTCGTCTTCAAATACCTGATTATGTCAAGGGATCCAACAACAAATAAAATATTTTTTAAAAAAACATACATATAGCTTTCTGTACCAAATCAAAATGGTCCTAGCACTTGAGGCATAACAGAGGAAGTGGTACAACAGTATGCTTAGTGTGGGAATTTCCCACAGCTTAGTGTACAATATCCATTCCAATTACTAACTTTTCTGCTCTCATTTATCTTCCCATTATGGTTTATGGGAAGGATTGTGCTATTGTGCTGATTAAGAGAAAAGTACTCTACCATTAGCAGTCTATGATGATCCTGCAGTGTATCAGAATCCAGATTTGGGCTGATTGGAACAATCTCATTTTTCCTCCTGTCAATGTTCTCTAGCCACAACAACAAACCGTGGCTCATCTCATGGAAGTCCTAGAAATGACAAGTAAGATATTAACACCGAACATGGTTTTGTGCTTTACAGCTTTATAGTGGCACCCGGCACTATATTCTCCAATATTTCAAAAAAAAAAAAACAGTTTGACAGTAATGAATGACTTGTGTACATGCACCTTCCTTTCACCCCTTTCAAAATATTTTGAAGATGATGTATGGGTAGCTTGCTCCTCATTCTATAACCCAGGATTTGGGGAACAGGAGGATATTATGTATACCTTTAAGTGCAGTATCATCTGAACCTGGAGAAAAATTATAATTAATGTAAAAATTATAATTAATGTAATATCTCCTTTGAGGGAGGATTCTGTGGCTATATTCCACAATGAAACTTTTACAAGCTCTGATGTTAACATGCTCAGGGTGACAAATTAACTCATTCAGAAATAGTCATCCATATCCATCTGACCCAATAGTTCTTTAAAACCTGCTTTAAGGAACCCTGAGTTCTACCTAAGCTGAAGACCTGTAACTTTTCTGTTATGGTAAACAGCACAAAGCAGGAGTTACAACTTAGAGAATAGTGTAGCAGATTTCACCGAACAGAGTGAAATGTTATACAAGGCTTCTCAGAGTAAAAAAAAAATAAAAATAAAAAATTTTGTCTAGTTTATTCAAGGCAGGAGATGGTGATGTGCACACATTCAAGTTTGTCACTTAGCAAATTGGAGCTACGTTTTGTCCCAGAAGTGTAGAGGGAACTTTTTTCTTTGGTAAAACCAGACCTGACACTGCATCAAAGCATTCTGTAGTGAGCCACGCCATTCTTCCAGCAGAGTACAGACATGGTCCCAGCGCATGTTCATTTGTGAGAGTCGTTCCTGCAGCATCTTGTTCTCCTCGCTGTCAGACTGCATAAATTCTGAACTGCACAGGTTGATGGACAAAATGATGGCTTTGCGGTTATCAACAGCTTTCTGCAGCTCCTAAAAAAAATATGAAAAGATTGGAATGGTATAAAACTTTTATAAAGGAAACCTGGAAGAGATTTCAAGAGGGAACATGTTCCACCACCCCTCTAACCATCTCATCATTTAAGGACAGTTACTATGTAGGAGGGCTTTTCTTTTTTTAAAAAAAGTTATTAGTACTTTGCCATATTTAAGTGAAATGTCTGACAGCTGGGTAGCAACAGCCTGTTATATAATATACCAGATTCAGTGTTTGCAATAGAAGTCAGAACAAACTAATAAAATCTTTAAGAACTTAATGCCTAAAGGCATGGCTGAATTTGGAAAAAAAAATAACAGGGACTGGCTCTTTCTTCAAACAACTGGACTGAGCACACAACCTGCTTATGAAAAGTAACACACAAAGGAGGGGGCCCAGAAGGAGCACTGTTTTAGTAGGCTTAGAGAATCAGGAGACTCTAGGCTTGGGTAATGGTGTTGTCCTAGATCCTGAGGAAGGAGAAGAAATATAATATTTCTTCAGAGCTGAGAAAAATTGTGAGCAGTGTCATAGTCTAATTCAGGAGAAACTTCTAAATTTTAACAGACATTCCTGTACCTGCAGGAGCTGACTGTGCTCATCACTTGTTTTAGCACAAGAGCAAGCAACATGGGGGTTTTATTTGTTTCAGTTCCTCACTTTCAGCCACACTGTCACCTCTGTCATGAAGCAGCCCATAAATGTAAAAAAATAAATTAACAGATGGGGTCACATCACGGATAATCTACCACCCACACACTAAGAGACGAACACTATCTGCATACAGGATAGAACCAAAACATTGGTGCTAGGAACCAAAAGCAAATATAGTGTTGCATCTATTTTATATCAGAATATAAGAAAGGCAGTCACTGTGACTCTTTTTGGCCTTTCTTGAGTTTGGGTGATCTAAGGTAACAGCTTTATGCCTTCATTACTCTTTTGCAAAGACCGTTCTGCAAGTGCATCTAGCCACCCTTTGCCTGCAGGTTCTTTGTTCCAGTGAATCACCTCACAAACTGCCCATGAATGCATGTGGTTTCATGATTGTTAAGCACGAGTGCATATATGGGCCTTTAAAGAAACAATTAAATCAGTGTTATTGTCTGATTCCCCTGGGCTGTAAGATGTGAAGGAGAAAAATGTCTGTAAATTAGCAGTGCCTTCTTGAATGGGTATTGAAATGCTCCTCTTGCACATGCAATAGGGGAAAGATGTTGAATAAGTAAAACAAAAGCAAATTTGGAAATTTAGTACTCACTTTCAGTTTTTTAATCCGGAGCTCAATGGTTTGTATGTCAGTGCTGAGATCAAGACAACGCAGTTGTTCCAACTCCTCTTCAGCTTCTCCCAGCCAAACCCAGACATTGTTTAGATCCGAGCTGAACTGCTGCCACTGCTGAAGATTCTGCTTCATCCTCAATTCTTTGCTTAATGCCTGGGCCTGGATTAACTCCCATCGATCAATCACACCTACGGGGAGATCTCACGCTATAAAACTGACGCTTAACATAATGCCTGATTCTGCCAATATTTCATCACAAATTAGAGTCTATAATGAGGCAATTCAGATAAACAAAGGTTCAGGTCTTAATGACTGGGATTACCAGCCATTACCTGTCCAAGGTTCAGACAGATTCTGCCTTGTCTCCAACTGACCCCTCAGCATCGACCTGCCCTTTCAAGATGTGTTGCTCATGGTACACTGTCAGTAAGTATCCTTCCCCACTCTGTGGATATGGAAACTGGACAGAACAGTACATTAAACCGTCAAGGGCAACCATGTACCCAGAAATAATCTGTGTCCCATCCTTGGAGTCCTTCCAATTACAGTGGGGTCTTGACTTGAGAACTTAATCCGTATTGGAAGGCGGTTCTCAAGTCAAAAAGTCTGTAAGTCAAATCTCCATTGACCTACAGTGCATTGAAAACCGATTAATCCCGTAACAGGCTGTTTTTGTTCCATTTTGGTTTTTTTCTGGTCTGTAAGTCAAATCTCAGCCTGCAATTCAAACCTAAATTTTGCGGCCAGAGAAGTCTGTAACTCAAAAAGTCTGTAAGTCAAGCCATCTGTAAGTCAAGGGTCCACTGTAAAGCTGAACTCAAAGCTTCACAACTTTCAATCAAATATGAGAGCTCTGGAGAGCATGTTTTGGAATTGACACAGTCACAAATGTAACTTTTCTCTAATTGATTGAAACAAGTCTAAACAAGACAATTCTAACACAGAGAACTGAGCTGTTTAATTTATTACTATGTTCCATAGTACATTCTAATCATTATCATTCTTTGATAAATTATCTAATAAAAGAGATGAATAATAGACCATTTTCATGAAGAGCTATAATGTCTCACAAATGCAAGTCTGCCCAAGAATTTTCCACTAGACACAATGAGCTAAGAAAGGAAAAGTTCCAGCCTCCAATATTAAAACCTATTAAATAGTTTTCAATGTTAGTAAGAGAGTCACTTTTTATAATTTGCATCACTCCAGTGACATAAAAGCTCTCTTCTCATTAGATGTTTGGTAATTGCTGCTACCTGAAGTTTTAGAAGCACTTCAGAGCTTTGAATCTGATCCAACTAGATCAATTCCTAGTAAAAATGGGTTTCCTTTCTTTATCCAAACCTGAAGATCACTCTGCCCATAATCATTATTTTGATCCGTATTTTTAATTTGGTTTCAAATGCCTCACTTGTGCTTGCAGTCTCAGCTTAAGACATCAAAGAACAAGTGCCGATGTTTTTATTTTATAAAAAATAACGTACGTTCTCAGCAGGGAATGAATACTATGCCAAGCAGATCCTATAGGGGATCTGAACTGCTGTGTTGTCCATAGAAGCCTCAATTCAATTCCATCATAAGCTCCATGGTCCATCAAATCAAAGACTGCCTTTTGAAGGGTTTGGAAGGGTTTCCCAGCCCTGCAGAGCAGGTCTATCAAATACACTTGAGGCTACAGTCAGGAAGGAAGATCATTCACCTTCCACTTCCATTGGTGAAAGCAGTTTCATCATTAAATGTTCCCCCACTGGATTCAAGTGTATGTTTGATTAAAAGAAGAGCAGAGACAATATTAGGAGGCAATTCTCATTATAGCTCTTAGTGAAATCAGACTACTACTAACGTCTTTTCTTAGCCAATATGTTGCAGAATGATTGGAATATATTCAAATCTCTGTATCAGCCTTTTCCAACCCGGCACTTTTCAGATGGGCTGGGTTGTAAGGTCCATCATCATGACCCAGCATGGGCATGGTGGAATTTTCAGACATACACTTCAGCGTATCCAGAGAGTGTCAGGTTGGGCAAGGATTCTCTATATCAGTGGTTCCCAAACTTTTCCCACTCGCCCACCCCTGAGCAGTGGCAGCACAAGAAAAGTGGTGAGGGGAGCAGGAAAAAAAAGAAGCAGGAAGAAGCTGGAGCTGGAGCCAGCTGGGAGAGCAGGAGTGCCAGTGCAGGCTTGGCAAAAAAAACAAAGAAAAGCTTCCGAGTTGCTCCTGACCAGTTTGGCGGTGTCCCAGTCTATGGGGCTCCATGAGGGGTGAGGGGCGCTACGGCACACAATTTTGGAAGCATGGCTCTATTTAGTCTCAAAGGCATACTAGACAACTGCTAAAATACATAAAGGCAAGGTATTGGCCCGAGAATGTCCCAAAATGAAAACTTAAAAAAAATTATCACCATAAGCCTCTGGACCCTCTTCTCCTGGCATGAATGGAGTTAAGGTCTCTGAATACTGTGCAAAGGATTCAGAATGGATTTAGAAGTGACCAATGACCTTGGAAGATGCTCTCATGGTAATATGCCAGTGATGGTACATGCCTTATGATCAACAGTAGCAAAAGCCAGCAGAAGTCCAGAACATCTGACTGTGTTTCTTAATCATCCTTATTTCAAAAATGGATGATAAAAAACCCAAGACAAAAGATGTCATCCACACAAGTTGGTAACACTCTTTGGTTTACTGGTGTATATAATTAGCACTTTCTTTTGGTATACTTTCAGTGAAAGTTTGGATATCACTTACCAGCTGTCTGTGTCTCTGTACTGTTCAGGTTAATAAATCCAGATAGTTTTTCCTCTTCTTCTTTCAATTTGCGCTCAAGCCGCCTTACTGAATCTATACTCCCACTGCACTCGCCCAGAAGCTTCATCTGTTTAAAAACAGTAATACCGCCCCAGCAAATTCTCATTAATCCTGTTCATGCTGAGAAAAACAACCAAACTATTATTCTAACTACAAAGCAATTTCCAGAGTATTTTTTAAAACAAGACACACTATGATTGAGCTGAAAAAAGTTTATTTTCTTAATTATATGCAGATTTTTAATGCCTGTCTCCTTGTTTTTCATGCTAACTAAACAAAATAAAGGGTGTATTTACAAGTCAATGAAATGTTGTTGATTTTTTTGGTAGAGTTTTCAGTGACACTAACAAGAAACATATATAGCTCATAAGGAACAAGGAACCCAGACTGAGACAGGCAGTAAAGGAATCAGGTTACTGTCACAGCCAATTCATGCAGCCCTGTTTAGTGAGAACAACAAAGAGTCTTGCCCCATCTCCAGGACCAACAAGTTTTATTTGCCCTACGTTTTCATGGACTGCAGCCCTCTTTGTCAGATGAATGGAATGGGCAGTTAGAACTGGATATGGAACAACTGATTGGTTCAAAATTGGGAAAGGAGTACGACAAGGCTGTATATTGTCTCCCTGCTTCTTTAAATTATATGCAAAATACATCATGCAAAAGGCAGGACTTGATGAATTCCAAGCTGGAATTAAGATTGCCAGAAGAAATATCAGCAACCTCAGATATGCAGATACTACTCTGATGGCAGAAAGTGAGGAGGAATTAAAGAAACTCTTAATGACGGTGAAAGAGGAGAGTGTCAAAAATGGTCTGAAGCTCAACATAAAAAAAACTATGATCACGGCTAGTGGTCCAATCACCTTCTGGCAAACAGAAGGGGAAGAGATGGACGCAGTGACAGATTTTACTTTCTCGGGCTCCATGATCACTGCATATGGTGACAGCAGCCACAAAGTTAAAAGATGCCTGCTTCTTGGGAGGAAAGTGATGATAAACTTAGACAGTATCTTAAAAAGCAGAGACATCACCTTGCCAACAAAGGTCCACATAGTCAAAGCTATGATTTTTCCAGTAGCGATGTATGGAAGGGAAAGCTGGACCATAAAGAAGGCTGACTGCCAAAAAAATTATGCTTTTGAATTGTGGTGCTGGAAGAGGCTCTTGAGAGTCCCCTGGACTGCAAAGAGAACAAACCTATCCATTTTGAAGGAAATCAACCCTGAGTGCTCACTGGAAGGACAGATCCTGAAGCTGAGGCTCCAATACTTTGGCCATCTCATAAGAAGAGAAGACTCGCCGAAAAAGGCCCTGATTTCACTTCAATTTGCTCTAGAACCCTATTATTTGTTTTCCATGGTATCCAAAAAGCTCTTGTTCGGCACTATACTTCTAAATTTTTTTATCTTTTTCTCTGTCAGCTTTATTCACAGTCCAGCTTTCGGATCTGTACACAGCTACTGGAAATATGAATGATAAAGTATAGTATGGTTTATCTTGGCTTTGGTCTCCAGCGACACATCCATTGACAAGAGAATACTCAATGCTCTATAGCAGTGGTGTCGAACTGTGGCCCTCCAGATGTTCTTGGCCTTCAACTCCCAGAAATCCTGGCCAGCAGAGGTGGTGGTGAAGGCTTCTGGGAGTTGAAGTCCAAGAACATCTGGAGGGCCACAGTTCGACACCACTGCTCTATAGTTTAGTGAATGAGAGGTTGAAATCAGAACACCTGGAAGGTTTTGAGACAGTGATCTTATAATGCTACAAAATCCTTCAATAAGACACACAGTTGTGTTATGAAATAGTTAAACTTCAGATAGTAAGCTGTCCAGTATTTTTCTCTAAGATTGTAAAGTGATACTTACAATGACAACACTAAAACAAACAAACTCTGATAGATGTGGAAAATCAAATCTGACCTTCAGATTATTGAAAAAAGCTATGATACAACTATTATAGATATCAAACAAATAATAATAATAATATTCATGTGCTATCAAGGCCATTCTGACTTATGGCAACCCTTTTCAGGGTTTTTCAGGTAAGGAACCCTCATAAGTGGTTTACCATTCCCTTTTTCTGGGGGACACCCTGGGACTGTGCAGCTTGACCAAGGCCACACAGGCTGCCTCTACTCCCATGAGGCACAGTGGGGACTTGAACTCCGAATCTCTGGCTCTAAACCACTGAGCTATTCAGCCAGCTCATATTAATCAAATGGTATGGAAAATTATGTTCATAAGCTGCAAGTAATCTGAGATATACTTTCTCAAGTGTTATAATACTGCATGCCACAAACACATATCTCTGTAAGGCCCCCAATTAGGGTGAATTAGAGGAAAATACCAGTTATTGTGTACTATCAGTTCAGCTGTGAGGATCCATAACTTCAGCAGGTATCTCCATGCTGAAATGTCGAACTGACCCGCATCTTCTACAGATACAGAAGTGCTTTTGATAAAGCAGAACACTGCACTGTCAAAGTTTATGTCACTATAAAGGTTTTCGTATTAACTGTACTTCATATTGTTTTTGCTGCTTGTACCAACATAGGAACAAAGAAGACATGAGTCTAAAGATGGAGCTCCCAGCAACATTTTTTCCTCGTTTTGCTTTAAAGCAGCCACTCTCAATGGGAGTGACATGGCCTCATGGGGGCCCTGGCACTTTTGAAGGGGGACAAAGACAGAACATTTTCTTTTCTATTTTTCTATTCATCTGTTCATGTGGGATCCTTGCTTGACAGGGGGCCCTGGAACCTGAGAAGAGCTTCTAAAATGGCCAGATCAAAATAAATAAATAAATAAATAAATAAATAAATAAATAAATAAATAAATAAATAAATAAATAAATAAATAAATAAATAAATAAATAAATAAATAAATAAAAGGATGAGCATGGCTGCTTTAAAGTAAGCTCAGAAGACCCGATCTGCATTAGGACCCTAGTATTGGAGAGGGGCTTTAACCTGGATTAGACCCACTGCACCTACAAAAACAGTGATCCACTCTTGGAATGCACCCATATTTTGCAATATAAATTGCAGGTGCAGTGGACCTGATCTAGATCAGGGCTACAGCAACAGCAGGAGGTATTAAAACTGGCCCACAGGCCTCCTCACCATTTTTTTTGTTCCAATTAAGACACCTATGTTTAGTCTAAAGTAAAGGTATAGACACAGATTTTAGCTATGGCTTTCAAACAACATCTGCTTTGGCCCTAATTCAGCAACCATACTATTTCAAGAACTGTCATTTTATATCCAGGCATTAGGTGGCAACAGTGATACCACTTACATATCCTTTGTAGCTGGAATCTAGTTCAGGACCTGTTGGTGTCTTACTGCGGATGATGTTCTCTGTTTGCTGTATTTGGAAACGACTGGTGTCTAAAGCCTTGTCAAGTTGGCGAATGTGTGTCTCCAAAGAACTTGGTTCTCCTATAGCAAGTACACAAGGAAAGAAATCACCAAAAAGCTAAGCTACAGAATTGGGTCAGAGCTAAGATATAAGATGGAAGGTGAAGTTAATTAAGTTAGTCAGCATGGCAAAGTTTTAGTGCAGAAGCATGTCTGTGACAAATCAAATCTGTAACTAATTCACTGGTGCATTAGCAACTGCTTTAGAAAAAAGTAATTTTTGAAGGAGCAATGTATATGTTGGTTGTCAAGACAATTCATTTTCCAGAAACTATTCACACTGTAAGAGTGAACACTTTCCTTGAATTACTGCATCCATAGAGACATTTTTGTAATAGTTGTGGTGTTACGATTAGGCATCTGGAGACAGCTTGAAAAAGCAGAAAAGTTTGGATGCTACTAGGACTTCCTAAGTGTTGTGCAAATTTTACATCTCTTGCACTTAAGACAGTTGTGCCACATTTCTGTGCAATCATTGAAATCCAAGGTGTTTTACTTCTGAGTAAATATATGCAGAGTTTTACCTTATGAATTGCTAAACAAAAGAATAAACAGATCACAGCACTTCATATGCATTTCTGAAAATCGCAGGAACTGTAAGGATCAAAGTGTCACGCTTCCTTGAGAATATACCTCACTTTCTAGCTTGAAAGCAAAATGTTATGCCAGATTCCTTGGACATTTGGAAGCAAATTAATGTCTCCAGTCTTTTGAAAAAGAAACATAACTGCAAAAGTGAGAAAGTGTGAAATTATTTGCTACAAAAAATAAGTTAAAGCATCTCTCCATTAAAGTAAATTCTAGTTGTCTTCATAAGTATATGAGGAATATTCAGTATTCACTTTTCATACTAAATTTCCCTAAAGAATGGCATCTAATTGTGTCTGTTTGCAACGAAACAGATACTACTGGAGAAAATATATTTTCCATCTTAGCAGTGTCCTTCGTGCACCTGAAATTGTTTCCAGAATGTTGGGGGATTCTTCCAGAGCAGATTGAATGGAAAAAGGAAGGAGGAAGAGTGGGAAGAGATGCTGTATGAGCAAAGGCCTGCTTGTATGAGGCTGAACATTGCTCAAAATGTACATATACTATGAGAATTTAAATAGTGAGAAAGTGTTAGAGATTCAGATAACGAGACAGGTGGGCATCATAGAGTTCTAGTATTCCCAAAGCAATTTGGTTAATTTTTTAAAAAAATCTTCTCACTGTTACTGGCATTGTGCCATTCATCTGTGAGGAGCAAGGTGAGATGGCTAGCTGTGAGTCTAAATATGGGACTAGCTGAAATATGCTCTCAAAACTTTATGACTGCATGATCCACCATGATAGCCAGATCACCTCAAGAGGTTAGAACAAAGCATGGTGTCATATCTTTATGCCAGCTTGCTTGATATGCAACATAAATGATTAGAATACTTGGGGGGGGGGGCACCAAAAACAAAAAAATCTTAGCCCTCGTCATTTCACCGATCTATTAAAACTTGTTTTTAAAAAATACCCTGCAAATCTATAAAAGAGATGGCATTTTAAAATGTGCTTTTAATGTAAAAAAAGGTCTCTGTTGACATGCAAGTGCTTTTCTGTAAGGATCAATGGCTGTGTTAAGTAGTGAGTAAGACAGCAGAGGTGCTAAGAAGGCACTTGTTATAGGTGCTTTGAGTTCTGGCAATTGTTAGGCTTTTTAATGCCTACCATAAGTATTTCTAAGAACATTTGCAGTAACTTTTACATAGGCCTCAGGGCTCTCAGGGATCACTATATCTGCAAAAATAAAACACAACCAGAGTTGATTGGTTATCAAGAATTACTTGAGGCTCCTTCCTGTGAGATTTCCTAGGCAAGAAAAAACAACCAGTTCTACATGTTTTTCACACACTTCTTTTAGACAAGGGGAAATGGCTTTCATCATGGAATGTCCTCTGAGAAAGGTTTAATAATCCAAGTGAATCAGCTGCAATACAGACAATATCCAACACTGTCTATCCACCAGGGGAATTGAAAAGATTTTGTCTGCCTCCTGCAGCCATCCTTTACTGCTATTGGACCTTCTCAAGGAGATCTGGAAGGGATACAAGAGGGTTTGGCAGGAAAAGCAAGGGGAAGCTCTGTTGCATTACCTGAAGTCTACTTGCATGACCCTGCAGGATTGCAGAAGTGCAACAACACATCAAGCACTGGTTACTACAGAGCAGCAATGGACAAATCAATCTAATTCTAGACTGTGCCAGTTTCATTCTGAATGTATTCTGTTCTGTTTATATATTAATTTGCATGATTCTTTTAAAAATCTACATGTCTCCAGCACAGCCTTTACCTGATCAGCACATGGGAACTGCTGAGTGTGTGGGTATGGAGAGTGGCTAAGTGTCTAAAGAATACTTCTGAAAAGCAATTATTTCAGGTTCAATGTTGAAGTGTATTTAACAAATGTTGGTTTTCTTGGAGTTTACCTTCATTCTGACCAATTTGGTTGTCCGATCTAACCAGTTTTATTTCAGTATCACTCCTTGTTCCCCCTTTTTGCCAGTAACATGATGTCTCAGAAGCCTGAGGCCTGCAACCTCCTCCCAAATACTGGCAGGCTAAAGGACCGCTCTAGGGAGATTTCCAGAAATCTGAAAGGGCGGCCCTAAATCCAATGTCAGTCCTAAATGCTGCTGAATCAATGAAACTTGTGTTAGCAAATTCCCATTTATTCGGTGGGACTAACGATTGGATTTAGGCCATTATATCTTACTTCACAACTTGCCTGCAGGGCTCTATAAAGGGGCTTTGAGTTTACAGGTATATTATACCTGTCAGACTTGCTGCTCCTCTGAGATAAAAATCTTTGTCTTCCTGCCCTTCTTCTTCAGAATGCAGAGCTCTTGAAACGGCTGTCTCCAGATCACGGCTCAAGTCATAGTCATGATCCCATTCCAAGGGGATGGAATCTACGCTAGCAGGAGTGTCCCTCCCTGACCTTTCACTTCGGAGAGGCTGGGGAAGGGATAGGGAGAGATTAGAGGAAGGATGCGGAGAGAGAACACTGTCTGCAGATTTGTCATGCCAATGTATGTCTGAAAGATCTGCTGATTCGTCCAGCTCCACTTCCCGATCGGACAGGTCATGTTCATCGTCTGTGAGCTAGAAGGCAACATGAAAGAGTCCATTAATATATTTCTCAGCAGACCACATCTTGTTAGGTCAATAAGACAAAAATGTCACTGTGAAACATTCAAACTCAGTTTTGCTCCTTTCTTTGCTGATTCCCTGTTTGTTTGCTTTTTCCCCCTTAAACAAATCAGATAACTTTAATAAAAATAGCTATATAAAAACTTGTCTTAAATGGTTAGGGCTCATTATTCGTTGTCTAACAGGTAACAGTTTCTTTCCAAAAGATACTATCTTCAGCCAGGCAGGACTTTGGAACCAAACTGTAGTGGCTATAAAAAGATACTAATTTAAACCAGTACTAGCTCAATTTCTTTCATCTTTTGAGAACCAGCATTCTCCCATTGGACTATTTTAGTTTGAATTCCATGTTTTTTCTTCTGTACTTCTTTTTTCCACACTGAGTCTGAGGAGTTGAAAAGAGTAATGTCTGTATAGATATAAAAGTGTATCTTTTTTTTCCAAGGGAACACAGTGAAGTTTCTATGGAACTCCTTATGCAATTCAGGGCAGATCTTGTTCCTCTAATATTGCAACTTCATGATGATGCACATACAGTTTAATTACATACTCCAGACCAGCCATTCTCAACCTTTTTTTTTTGGACACAACTCTTTTAGGAGTTCTTCTCAGGTACCAAGGCTCCCAGTGAAACAAGGATACAACATGAACAAAAGAACAGGATAGTAGAATATAATTTTTTTAGCCCCCTTCAAATGAACCACCACCACCTCCCATTGAGAAAGGCTGCTCTAGATCAGGGGCATCTCAGGATATTTTGGAGCACAAATCCTATAATTCCTTACTAATAAACAAGTTGGCTGGGTTAAAAGGAGTAGTAATTCAAAACATCTAGATGGGATCCCACAGAGTGCTAGAGCCTCACTCTGTAAAGTTTTTGAACAATTACATTATAGGAACTATTAGCTGCTTGAAAATTACAGGTTTGGAAATAATTATGTTTGTTTTTAAAAATACATACTGGGAGGCGGATCAGTTTTTTGTGATACCGTTCCACTCGGCCAAAGACCTCCTGGCAGTATCGTCGAAGCTCATCAAGCTCTTCTTCAATGACAGATGCATCCAGAGGTTCACTCTTTTCTATCAGCTGCTCACCCTGGGCAATTATCTGCTCAATTTTGTTGTTGTTCAGTGAAATCTCCTGCTGAAAGGCCTGTATAACAATGGTGCAATCGTTGCTGTTGTTGCTATATGCTCAATTTCCAGTACATATTATCCCAAATCAAATGATTTGATTGAAACTATTATGATTTACATAGATTTTGTATGCTAAAAAGTATATGGAAAAATTATAAATATATATGAAAACACAAAGTTGCCTAAGCACCTCATTAGCCAAAGAATATGCAAAATTAATGAGAGAACTTTAATATTCTCAGATAATGTCCTACAATGTCAGCTGCTGAAAGCCTTTATTTTATTATCATGACAACCGCTATCAAGAGAATGAACTGATATCTTTGATGAACAAATTGCAAGAATTTCAAAGAGATACCATGTAGTAGTAATGGGAGACTTCAATTATCCTGATATCTGTTGGGAAGCAACTTGTGTCAAATATGGTCCTTCCAAAGAATTCCTGGCTTTTGTAATTTGTGATAATATTCTACTGCAAATAATGGATGGCAAAACTAAACAAGTAGCTATCCTTGACTTGATTCTAGCCAACAGAGATGACTTGGTGGATGAATTGGCAGTAAGGGGAACTATGGAGGACAGTGACCATGTTCTACATGATTTCAAACGTAACAAAAACAGGGTATAGCTACACATGTACGCTGGATGTTAGGAAAGCCAATTTCAATTAACTTAGGACAATGATAACTAAAATCCCATTGGCAGGAGATCCTGTCAGGAAGAGGAAACCAAGATGGCTAGGAGTTTCTTAAAAAGGAAATTCTGAAGGCACAACTACAGACAATTCCAACAAGAAAAAAAAAGGTGGAAGACAGCAAAAAAGACCAATGTGGCTTCACAAAAAGTTAACAGAGGACCTGGAAAAAAAGACACATTTAGGAAGCTGAAAGAAGGCCAGGCTACAAAGGATACAACAGATATGAGCCCGTCTTTATAGTGTATAAAGAAGCATATTTAGCAATGCTGATAAGGAATCTTTGCTTTATGTTATTGTGCCTTTATAGATTGTTTTTCTGTACCTTGAGTTGCTTTATCTTTGCTTGAACATCACACTCTGAGAAGTGTTCAATGTTAGTCAACTGTAGGTCCATCTCTGTTAGCCAGACCAGAATGTTGTCACGGGCTGTTTCAAACTCTTCACGCTGGCCAATGAAATGCTAAAAAAAAGAGAAGATAATCTAGCCCTTACAAATTCAGCCCTTACAAATTGACATCAAACTTTAAAAATAATCAAACTAAACTATATCTACTCATATGAAACAGCTATTCTCTACACAGACACACATGCTCTCCCCTACACATATAAACCATTAGAAGAAATGAATTGCAAAAAGAGAACTACTTTAAGCCTGCGTAGAATGGACGTCACTCGCTTTTGCAAGTCATCCCATCTCTGATTTCCTTCGTGGACCATCTGTTTAAGGCTGCCAGCAGAGTCAGTGCGGTTCTCTCGGGCCAAGCGGCGATACTGCTTGTTAATCAGTTCCAGTTGAGTCAGACTTTCATGCACTTGTCGCTGAAAAGCCTATAAAAATAGAAACAACAAAATAGTCTATTAAGCCATTGGTTTCTCTAATGGCTATCTGTAGTTTGGTTATTTTGAAAAATCCCTTTAACTGGCAATAGTTCTACAGGAGAGAGATTATTGTAGGTGGAAGCTATTACCAAGGTATTTATCTGGGCATATACAGAGTAATGTATGCGATTTTCTATTGGTGCCACAATATTTCACAAAGAATAAATCTACTCAAACTTTTCTTCACTGAGTACGGACTACATGTTAATACTGGCATGACACTCAAAATGGCACCCTTGCGTGGCCTCTTCTCACTGCAGGACTATGCAAAGGGAGTCTCCCTGCTGTGCTCCATAATGTCAGCCAGTAGAATACAGAATGGGAGACAGAAATGTACAATAATGTTGATCTCACATCAGAGGACCAGAAATGTAAATCTTTACTTACTTCACTCTCACAGGTGAGAACAAAATTATTACAAGTTTTCTCCCAGTGGTTTGGGGAATTTTTCTTATTAGTTTTTGAACTATTTCATGAAAAAAATGCACAGAGACATCATGTTTTGCTTAAAAATTCTCTGACTTTTACACTACATCCTTTGTATTTTACAAAATACCTTTACAAACATTCAACTTCCCCCATGAAATCTGAAGCTTTTTGCTATCGCTGCTCTGCATAAGAAAAATTTAGTAACCATTGTTTTTTTTCCTCCTGTGAGAGAACAAAAACCTAATTTTTTCTTATGCAGAGCATTGATAGCAAAAAGCTTCAGATTTCATGGGGGAAGTTGAATGTTTGTAAAGGCATTTTGTAAAATACAAAGGATGTAGTGTGAAATTCAGAGTATTCTAAGCAAAACATGATGTCTCTGTGCGTTTTTTTTCATGAAATAGTTCAAAAACTAATAAGAAAAATTCCCCAAACCACTGGGAGAAAAGTTTTAATAATTTTGTTCTCACCTGTGAGAGTGAAGTAAGTAAAGATTTACATTTCTGGTCCTCTGATGTGTTATAGGCTTACATTGGACATGATAAAGTGAGAAAGGGCATGGGACTATTGATTCAACATTTGACCCATCTTATACTTTATGTTTTGAGACTGCAATATAAATGCTTCTTCAAAACATGTGAATCAGTTGTCAGTATATGAGACATCAAAATACTGTACTGTGGGCATTTAATACAGCCATAAGTATGATGACAAAAATGTATGATGACAAAAATGCAGCACTTCTTTCATGAAAGCAAAGGCAGTGTGATTTAAGGAGGGTCTCTATTAATTTGGACAGAAAGCAAAGGGGAAGAGTTATATGATTATAAAAGTATTTGCCTACAAGCAAAACTGAGAGAATTAACAGGATATCTACTGTGGCCCTATAACATATCCATCTGGAAGGCTCAGAGGTGGGTATTGCTAATTTTCAGGGTGTGGTAAATTAAGTTTGAGATTAGAAAGGAAATTTCCATTACATAAATTCAACAAAAGACACAGAGTGGTTGTTTCCCTCTTCTGTGCTCTACAGACTGGTGCTTTCTCTTGAATTATTTAGATGTATTTGCTCTGCATGACATTTTTCTGTATGTTAACACTTAGACTGGGGAACACCAAGATGTTCAACAGGGCCAGACTATAAAATATGATGTTATACTAACACTGCAGCTGTCTGATGAAGACATCATATCACATATGCCAGCCCCCAAAACTGTTTCAAACAATACTGCATTTCAATCTATGCTGTTTAGGATGTAACAAAAATAAAATGAAAATAATAATGGAATGCATGTCTTAGTATACACTACAGAAGGGCCACAGATTGATAGGTAGGTAGATATTTTAAAAAATTGAAGGCAGGGGAAGGCAAACAGAGAAAGAAAACCAGGTGATTAAAAACATGCCAAATCCATAGTAATTTAGTATTAACAAAGCATACAAAATACATTCTATTAGACATATGTACTGGGAGGGTTCAGTAAATTTTAGCTGAATTGCTCTGTTCTACCCTTGAATTACTGAGTTTCACAAGCAAAATAACTGACAGACACATTTATGGTAAGCAAGAGCATACGGTTTTTGTTCCCATTTGTTTTGGTGATTCTGCTAATTAAATTGAAAATAGGCAGTTGTGCAGCAAAGCTGCAGCCAAGGACAAAAGAGAGCTATGTAATCTGAAACTGCAAAAATCCCTACTCGGTTCCTCTTACAAGTGAACAATTCAATTTAAATGCCAATTTGGAATATAGGATAGGTGTATATGTAAGTACATTTAAAAGAAGAAAGGAAGGAATATGGCAAGCATAGTTCACAGGGATGAAAGATGGTGTGTAACAGGGATGTCAGTAAAAGAGGTTGCTCTTCTAGAGACAAAATGAGCCTGCCTCTGAATCTGTACGGAATACAAGGGACTTAAAACAGGCCATCCTTTTATTTGTTCAATCACAGTTGCTACTTCACCTGTTAGTAACTCTTGTACAGAGGAAGGACAGCTGTGCATGTTTTCAAGATCTCAGTGCCATCTTAAAAATAATGGGTTTCTGTACTGATATCACCAGCTTCCTTTAGTTTCTTTTGTAAATAATGGCATTTATGAACTAAAGCCTTCAAGTGAACTTATGTAGCTGGAATGTTTGAGCCTTCAACATCACCATGCCAGTTGTTCAACCATTTGCTATTACATTGTCCCTTTTCAAAACCTTTAAAAATAGCAGGGCTAGGAAATAACCAACTGCCTTATTTCAACTTACTGAAGTTATTCACTGGCCCTGTACTCATGATATGGGAGGCCAGAGAGCTGCATGCTGCTCAATCACTCTGTCATCAGCAAAAGGATTTTTGTTCTATGTCATCTGACAGCCAATAACTATCCTTCTCTGGTGGGTCCCTCCCAATAAACCAGAGAAAGAAACCAGTAACAAAAACATGGGTTCTTTCTAGGGCTTGTAGGAAGGGAACCAGTCATATAATGGAAACTACTTCCTACAAGATGGTAGGACTGCAAAGGAAAAGTTCCACAGGTTTGTTTACAACGTCCTAATAAAAGCCGGAAAAACTAAGCATACAGGACCAGCAGCCTGGTGTCTCCCATTTTTTTCACAACAAGACAAGGTGCTTGGCTGTAGAACCATAACTAGTTATTTTGGCACCTATGGCAAGTGGCATCATCACTCAACCACTCTGCCTGAGATACGAGTGCAAGACCTCCATGAGAAAGGAGAACGAGAAGGCCATGTGTCCCCCAAAGAAAGTTCTTGTTGTTGTTGTTTTGAAAAAAAAAGGAAGTGAATATTCACCGGTAGAGTCACCTCTAGATTTCAGTGGCTATTAATTTTTCATGCCCTGGGATCAAGCCCTGTTCCAATTACATCCCTGCTTAGCATGTTGTATCATGCAAAATACACACTGTCTGAACCAAGGGCAATGGTTTGCATATATATGGTTTTGGAGAAATAAACCTGGGTCATTAATCATGGTTTTACATTATATCATCATCATCCTCTTCTTTTTCTTCATTTTCATCCTCGTCATCATTTTAGAACAATAGAGGCATAGTGGGGAATTGAACTCCCAACCTGTGACTCCATAAGCAGATAACTAAATCACTGTGACGGCAAGAGGAGAAGGGGACGACCGAGGGTGAGATGGCTGGACAGTGTCTGCGAAGCAACCAACATGAACCTGACACAACTCCGGGAGGCAGTGGAAGATAGGAGGGCCTGGCGTGCTCTGGTCCATGGGGTCACGAAGAGTTGGACACGACTAAACGACTAAACACACACACAAATCACTGTGCTATTGTTTCCCTAACAATAGCTAACAGTTGTTATTGGTTCAGATGAAATATTACTTTTTTCTAGTTCAGATGTTACAAGTAATAAATTGGTTGAAAATGAGAATGGGAACGTCCAACTTTTCCCTTGTGATTGAAATAAGGCAAAAGGGAAGCACACAAGAACATGTGAAACGTTATGTCATGCTAAACTTTGTTTCAGCTTTAAATTAGATTTGTCCTTCTTGAACCCTTCAAAATTAGAATTATAGGAAGATTTAATAATTCTACTGCTTCTTTTAATAAATATTCTCCCTATCAACTGATATATACTTTCTGATTGAAGTAAAACAAGTTCAACTGCCATAATGGGATCAGCCAATATTATATTTCATAAAATTGGAACAAGTCACCTCAAATTTCTTCAGTTCTTCTTTAGCAACTGTATACAGTACACCAGAAGAACTAGGAAAAGCAGCAGTCCTTTCAGAAACGTTCAACCAGTCTTCAAACCGAGAGTAATCATCCAAGAACTTTTGCCACAAACGCCATGTCTCTTCAATTCTGAAAAAGAAAATGAGGGCAGGAGGAGATTCGCATTAATTAATTTTGGTTTTTTCATCCAGTTCACCAGCTGCAATGGGAAAATCATGCTGCACACTTAAGCATACCCAAGCAAATAACAGTTGTATTGGACAATAATTGGCTTTTAACCAAAGCTTGACAGTAACTTTGATTAACAAGCAACATAAATCGCTGGCTCAGTCCAGCTTGAGCTGGAATAAGACAGCTGTGAGTTGTTGTTCCCTCTCTTTATGTACTGCAAATTCTCATTTGGAATTCCAATAAAATCTTATTTTGAGCTCATTATAAGTGTACTGTAAACCAAAACATGAGCAGAAGTTGCTTGGCAATGCTATCTTCTTTATCCACAGCTGCTCTGTGATTTCCTAACACAAAAAAATTATTTTCTTGTGTTGAAGTCTGCAATTAACCTGGTGTTAACCTGGGGGTCAGGAAATCCTGGAGGTTGTCCGTCTTACATATATTTAAAAAATCAAATTAGCAAATAAATGAATATGTTTGTCTATATGGAGATGCATATATTAAACAAATCATCCTCAATGGAAACTCCGAAAAATTCCATCTGTGAAACGTCTTTTTATAGGTCAGCAGGTTTGGGGCTGAATTTTATCTAAAGAGCTCCATAGCTGCATTTCCCCTGGAGAAGAGCCATAGGTTGGAGGAAGCATACATGATTTACATGCAAAAGGTCTCAGAATTATTAGCAGAAACTTTAATTAATACAGGGGGTTTGACAATGTGTCATTGCCTTTGGAGAAATCTGAAGAGTCATCTAAAGCACTGGTTCTTAACCTTGGGTTACTCAGGAGTTTTGGACTGCAACTCCCAGAAGCCTTCACCACCAGCTGTGCTGGCTGGGGTTTCTGGGAGTTGCAGTTCAAAAACATCCGAGTAACAAAGGTTAAGAACCACTGATCTAAAGCAGTGGTCCCCAACCTTGGGCCTCCAGATGTTCTTGGACTACAACTCCCAGAAGCCTTCACCACCACCTCTGCTGGCCAGGATTTCTGGGAGTTGAAGTCCAAGAACATCTGGAGGCCAAAGGTTGGGGACCACTGATCTAAAGAATCACAAGGTGTAGTACTTACTTGAGTCGCCTTTCCATTGACATAGCACAGATGTTCCGCCACCTCCGGTCAAGGTTCCGTGTGGCCTGCTGGATGGAATCACATTCTGTCTCAGTGGCACAAGCGTCGCAGTCATGAAGAAGAACCTCACAAAGGTTGAGGACAGACGCAACGCCAGTGCTGTGCTTTTCTATGTCTCTTTGCAGCTCCTGCAGGTCAAGATATGAACTTGTAACCATCTTAGATTTTAAAATGGGGGTGGTTAGAAATACGCAGCATAAGCAAGCAAGGCAAACAAGGATAGGAAAAACTAACTTAGTCTATCAACTGATGATCAACCGAAAGCTTTCAATGAATACTTACAAATCTCTCTCTCAGATTCTAGCTGGTTGTGTTTGAAAGTAAGGCCCAATCTGTGGTGCCATTGTGGGAGTAAGGGAAATTAGCCACTCCCAAGGCATACATGCAAGCATTCTTTTACACAGTTAAATGGCTTATTAAAAAAAAGAAAAAGAGTCTTGTACTCAGGATGGCAAAAATATTTTTGTTTAAAAAGAAGGAAAAGAAAGTACATTTTGATCTTATTGATAGCAATGGAACAGATACAGAACCCAGGCTCTCTCTCTCTCTCTGTGTGTGTTTAATTTTATGCTGAAAATATCCAGGACCAAATCACTCTGCCTTTCTTTCTGAAGTTTGGAATGATACTCCTTGCGCAGTGAAATAAATCAAATTTTCAAATATAGTGTTCTCCAGCTCTACAATAACTGTGTGGTACACCTTGAAGCATCTTAAATATTTCTTTGCGGTGACTTGATTTGAAAACCAGAATTCTTTTCGTCTGATGTTTATCATCATTCTTCAAACATTCTGCTGGTGAATGACTATAGCAAGTAGGGTGGATAAAAATCATTTTTAAAATAATCAATTTGATTTAAATAAAAATTGATTATTTTATTTAAATAGTCCTAAAAATCTGATTAAAAAAAATAAACTGTGATTTAAATCAATTTAAATCAAATCCACCCTGGTAGCAAATAATTAGCCTAGGTTAAATAAACCTAAAAGTCTGAAATTCAGTCTATACACACAGTGAAAAGTGCTCATGCACTTGCAGAGCATTATTCCATAAAAGATTGAAAGTGGTTGCACCCCTGCAACTGCAGATCATAAAATAAAATAGATTTTAAAAAACCCAAACATTTCCAGCATTTCAAGACCATGGTACTTAGATAACTGAAATGTGACTAAAGGGACACTATTATTATTATTATTATTATTATTATTATTATTATTATTATTATTATTATTATTATTATTATTATTATTATTATTATTATTATTATTATTATTATTATTATTATTATTATTATTATTATTATTATTATTATTGTTGTTGTTGTTGTTGTTGTTGTTGTTGTTGTTGTTGTTGTTGTTGTTGTTGTTGTTGTTGTTGTTGTTGTTATTATTATTATTATTATTATTATTATTATTATTATTATTATTATTATTATTATTATTATTATTATTAATTTGATTTATATCCCACCCATCTGGTATATCATACCACTCTGGGCGGCTAACAACAAAAGACCAGGGATGTGCACTGCGCCATTCAAAATTGAATTTACTGATTTTATTTAATTGAAATAATTATGCAGCCTACAGTAGCATCTGAAGCTTCTTCAGGTGCCAAACACCTAGGTCACTCCATAGACTACGTTCCTCAAAAATCCTCAAAGGAAGAATTGGGGGGGGGGGCGGACAGAGGGAAAGGGAAGCAATCTGTTTTTTTCTCCTGGTGCCTAGTAAGCAGCAAGGAGGAATGTTACTAGAGTGAAAGGATGAACAGGCTGAGTACTAGGGTGGAAGGAAGGAAAGACACACAAGAAGGAAGATGCTAACATGATCAAAGGGAAAGAAAAGAAAGAGCACAAGGGTTTTGGTGGGGAGTAATGGGTTTCTAACAGATGCAAAATTGATACATGTTGAGCAAGTGATAGGGCAGAGGAAAGGAAAGAATGGGAGACAAGAAAAAAAGGGGGAGTGGGATAAAGAAAGGCCATGGAGAGATGCAACTACAGGGTTGTAATCCAGGTAAAGCCGATACAAGCTGAAGAAGTACTGCTGTGGAGGGAGATGAAAACTGGTGAGACTTTTTTTTTAAGGAGGACAGTAAAAAGAAAAATTAGAGTGGGACGGGATCTAAGGGTTTCCAACTCCAGGTGGAATTTGCATAGGCCATATGAATAATGGGACAGTGAGAAGAAACAAAAGGGATGAGAAAGAGCACGGGGGGGGGGGGGAGGGACTGACAGGTTTCTGGAGAATAAAACTATGCAGTGGAGGTCCTCTCTATACCCTGCATATTCTTCCTCAAAGACATCCTGTGGTAAAGGGAGAGATTACTACAGGCCAATCAGTCAGACACCTGGTTAGAACAGCTATGGCTTTCTTTAAGTTCCAAAAGTAGTACAGAGTAAGATCAAGAATGAGATTACGGGGAGGGGAGGAGGATTTTTCTACCATTGGAAAAAACAAACATCATTGACTATAATTTTAATCTTTAAAAACAAATTAAGAGAAACAGGATCAGGGAGGGGAGGATGATAAGACTGCAGCCACAAAATGGTCCAATCTGTCTCCCACTACTATGTCTTTCCTATCAGCTGATTGCCCCTGTAGTTTGTTTTTTGCTGGTGTGTGTCTGTGTCAGCTAGACCAAGGATGTATTAAGGTACATATGTTGAGTCACTGTAGCGCAGAACGAAGGGGCAGGTGCTCTTCCTGCTCTTCATCACCATGTCATAGTGTACAGATGCAGAATACTGAGCTCTATCAGCATGATACTGGCTTCATTCACACATAATGGAAAACAAATGTTTAGCACAACCTCCCCCAACCAGGTGCTCTCTCAGTATCAATCTGTATCAACCTTAGGCAGCGGGACAATTATCAAGAACAATTGGAATTGTAGACCAAAACACCTAAGCAGCACCAGGTAGGGAGAGACTGGCATAGCTTTGTACGAAAGAAAGTAGAAAGAATTTCCCCCAGAAACGGCAGAGTTTGTGTTATCCTCACACCTTCTCTTCCTCTTATATTCTGAAGAAATAAAAACAAACCAGAATTCAATTCTATGCAATCAGATTCCTAACTTGTCATTACATGCAAAACAGGGATTATGGCCTTGTTTAGAACTGAATAGAAATCTAATTCACTATTACAGTACTATCACAACAGACTAGTAAAGAGAAAATAATTCATTCTTTTTCTTGGCTAAGAAGAGGAGAGGGAGGCAATGGAAGTCTGAGTTTTCTGTCAAACTCCTTTTTTGCTTATCCAGGTAGCCTCCAAACATAGAACTATGAGTGATCTTAATGCAGTTGACAGACAAAATTTTGGCCCCCCTCGCCTACAAAATTTTGCCCCCCCCTCCTCTCTTCAACATTGGCTGTACTGGGCCCATAAAGAGCCAGGAACAGCCATTAGAGAAAACGCACATATGGAAATGGGGAGTGCCTGGATGGTTTTGTCTGGGTGTACGGGGAATGCCCCCCCCCAGAATAAAAAATGCTGGTCCTGGAGGTTTTCAAGAGTAGAAGCAATGCTCTCTCACACACTCTTTCTCTCTCTGAATTTTGATGGGATTTAGCGACACCTCAGAGTCCCTTAGGGGCCCACAGAAAGTTCCTGGGGAAATACCTTTATGCTGTTTAATCGTACCTTTGAATTACAACTTCTTGGCAATAACTTCTGAGATTATAAAAGAAGTATTAAATATGAGAATGTGACACAACATTAATTTTAAGCCAAAGTTGAATTTGCTCCCTTGGTGCCTTTATGCATTCTGCAACAATTTCTACTGTGATGTAACAGTAATTTGTTGTTCCTGACAGTTACAGACGGTGCGGGACATAATCCATCGCAGCGCTATTGGAGTTCTCCATGAAACTCATGTAGCGTACTCCCTGGGCATATTTTTCTGACAATAACATGCTCATGGGCATCATTAAGGAAGAAGATGAAGAAAAAATTGAAAGTTATTTTGGAAGGATAAGCAGGGAACAATATTTTGGTATGTTTATCAGAAACAGCTTCAGAAAGTGGTAGGGTCTGATGTGAAAGAAAGAACTGGGGTGTCAGATTAGGGAAATCCAGCTGCAAATTCCCACTCAGCCACAAAGCTTCAATCAGTATTTGATCTAAACCACAGGTTGCTGTAAGGATAAAAAAAATGGCCGGGGATGGGGTTTTCATATGCTCCATATGTACTTCACCTCATTCTCTCACTACCACCCCAAACAACAGTTATGAGGAAGAGGTAAGGGAAGGAGGTACCTGTGGCATACTTATGTGCAGCACAGAGCAGCAAGCACAGAATGTTTATGACTGTGAGAGAAGAAGAGGCTGACTTGGAGCTAATTCAGAGAGAACAGGAAATTTGGACCCAAATAACATGTTCAGTAACAAAGATCAACAAAAGACTGCACAGGAAGAAGTGCTGATGAATAAATATAACAAATTGTCTTAAACCACAACTGATCTTCCCTCAGAGAAAACAGATAGAATGAAGATTCAGCTCAGATCATTAAAGAAAATTAGATAAAAGGCATGCACTTTATTCCATTGGAAAATATGCACATGTAATCACCAAGCATGCAAGTTCCTTGGATCACACATTAATTCTTACTATGGGCCCTTGGTTCAACTTACATAGCATGCTAACACTTGACAGGGAATATCTGCATGATCCACAGGATCCACTGCCAAGATAATTAACAATATTGTTGTATGGTTGTTGTGGGTTTTTCGGGCTCTTTGGACGTGTTCTGAAGGTTGTTCTTCCTGACGTTTTGCCAGTCTCTGTGGCCGGCATCTTCAGAGGACTGGAGTAGGAACTCTGTCCATGCTCTGTTGCTGTTTGTTGGATAGTATCTATAGTTGTGGGAAGGGCTTTTGTCTTTTTTCAGGAGATAGGATGATCAGCATGTTTTTCTTGTGATGAGGGGGGATAGGGAGAGATTATCTGTCACTGTGATTGATGGGTGTCGTTAGCTGGTCTTTTTTGTGCAATGATCTCTGGCCCTTGTGGCTGGGTAAGAGTTCGTTGACCTTTTGCAGTTTGTATTTTTCAGAATGGGGCGCCAGGCCATGTTTAGTTTCAGGCCTTCTTCTTTCCTGTTGAAGTTTTGTTTATGTTTATGGATTTCAATGGCTTCCCTGTGCAATCTAACATACAGATTGCTGGTGTTGTCCAGTACTTCAGTATTTTGAATTTCATGTCCAGCTTGTTTAGGGGCATGTTCAGCTACTGCTAATTTTTCCGGTTGTGTCTCTCATGTTCTTTGATTCTGGTGTGAATGCTGCATTTTGTGGTCCCGATATATACCTGTCCACAACTGCAAGGTATCCGGTATACCCCTGCAGTGGTGAGGGGGTCCCTTCTGTCCTTTGCTGACTGACATTTGTTGCATTTTTGTGGTGGGTCTGAATACTGTTTGTAGGTTGTGTTTTTTCAAAAGTTTCCCCATGTGGTCCGTGACCCCTTTGATGTATGGCAGTAATACTTTATTTGTGGGTGGCTATTTTTCCTCTTGAGTTTGGTGTTGTTTTTTTGGTTTGATGGCTCTTTTGATTTTATTCTTGGAATAGCCATTCGCCTGTAGGGCCCAATTCAAATGGTTGAATTTGGTGCTGAGAAATTGAGCTTCACAGTTCCGATTTACCAGTGTTTTGATTATGGCTCTTTTCTGTTGTGGGAGGTGGTTGGAGTTTCTGTGTAGGTACCAGTCTGTGTGGGTGGGTTTTCGGTAGACCTTGTGTCCCAATAGGAGGTCAGTTTTGCGTATGACCATGACATCTAAGAAAGGGAGTTGGCCCTCTATTTCTTTTTCCATGGTGAATTGTATATTTGGGTGGATGCTGTTGAGATAGTTCAGAAATTCTTTGTTGCATTCTTGAAGGTTTTCACGGTCGGGATCTGATGGTTGGGATCCATAGTTTGCCGGCCACAGAGACTGATGAAACATCAGGAAGAACAACCTTCAGAACATGACTAAAGAGCCCGAAAACCAACAGCAAAAAGCAATATTGTTCTTAGCCTTTTTTTTTTTTTTGGAAAGTGTAAAGTTGCTCCTACCAGAATTCTTTCTTGTAGTACTGAAAAAGGGTAGATTTTTCAGCACTAACATTTACACATCTTTGAAATCTGAGGGTGGCAACAGACTCTTAGTAGGATGTCCTGTGTTATCTACTTTGAATCATCATGGTGCACAGCCTGGCAGTTGATGTTCTCTTGTGCTGAAAAGAAGCAAATTTTACCAGTGCTGTCCTTCATTTTCCTTACCTTAAATGTTGCCTCCCAGGCATAATTCACAGTTTTCATTTTGACTGGAGAAGCCATTAAAGAACTTTGCCCCTAGGAGTGAGTCATTCCCTATGTTCTCTTCTGACTCCTATGACCTCAGAGTGAATGCAATGTCACTGCATTTTGCTTACTTACAGAAACAACTGCTTACAAAACTGATCTATCACATCAACAGTATAAGGCGGGGAAAGAGAATATAAGATTGTGACTCCAACTTTTCTCATTAGTTTCCTTCCCCTGACTATAGAACAACCTCCCATAAGTAGAGCTTTCCACACGAAAATTTTTTGCATGGGTGAACTTGGCTGCAGAAACATCTCCATGAGCTTTAAATGAAAAATAGCTGGGAGATCAATTGAATGCATTAACATATTTGTATGTGTTATCTACCAGCAAATCACATATGACCTATGGTAATTCTAGCAAGATTTTCAAGGTGTGCAACATATTTAAGGAGTGGTTTTACCAATTCCACCCCCTAGTGAGT
This sequence comes from Pogona vitticeps, assembly GCF_051106095.1. NCBI lineage: Eukaryota > Metazoa > Chordata > Lepidosauria > Squamata > Agamidae > Pogona > Pogona vitticeps. The sequence continues at coordinate 73,254,131 of NC_135783.1, read as the reverse complement.
TTTCATGGGAAAGCAGGGATTTAAAACTAAGTCACCTAGTTCATCATTGCAGCTGTCTTATTACTGCTTCCAAGGAAAATCCAAAAACTTGAATGCCTTTTGCAATTAATATATAACCTCTCTTTTTGTGGTAGCATTTAGAGGCTCAGAACTAGGATTTAATTTATTTTGTCCATTCTGCTGTGACCTATTGTAACCAGCACTGAGTTCTCAGGACTGGATGTGCTGGAAATGGTCTTTGATAAAAACAGAACAAAAATAAAACATTGAAAGTAAGTAAACAGATTATAAAAGAGAAGTGGGTGAGTTAAAGCATTTTAAAAGATTTCTTCAAATCAGTTTTGTCGAGCTAGTTTAAAACAGTGCAGATTGCACAATGGCCAAAATTTGTCCCTTCTCTTCTTCTACAGTTTTCATGACTTTGCAAATTATGCATAAGCTTGAAACAACTACACATTACTTCCATACAGCTCATGCAACTCTGCATGCAGATAAATTCAGAGGTGAGTTTAGAAACAACCAAAGTAAGAAAAATATTTGGCATTCCCAAATATAGACACTTTTTTCTCAAGCATTTATGAAGCTTGCAATATATGAATATGGAGATATTCTATTACACTAATGGCTGTAGTTAAGAGTGCCTCACAATTCACTCCAAAACTCCTACACAGTGAAAAGCTAATTTACAGCAGGAGCTGACATTGATGACATAACATTACAGTGCCTTACCTTTGGTTGGGAGGTTCAGTAAGCAGTTCCATGTTGACAAGATGTCAAAGCCAGGAGAAGGCTCTACCAGAGTAATGCTATAAGCATCACATACCTTGAAATTTAAGGGCATCTTCCTCTCACTGCCCTCTTGTAAAACTGAGCTGGGATACAGCAGGTCCATGCCTACCCCAGACTTGGATCACCCATATCAATATTCAATGGAGAATGTGGGTGTTCCATGATTTTTTTGCTCTTCTATTTCATATTTCCCTTTTACCTGCTGCTCATTTAGCTTCCTCTGAATCTCCTCGGAGTCACATGTTTCATAGACAATGGGTTTGGACAACTCTGACTCAATGTGAGCAAGCCAAGATCTTAAGATGCTCATGTTCTTGTCCAGTTGCTGGACTGCCACCAGGGTCTCCTTCAGCTTCTTCATCCTGCCAAAGTCACAAACAATGACATAAGCATACCAACAAGTCTGGCCATTATTTCCCTCTAGATAGGTACAAAAATTATAAACACATATACAGACATATCACCAGCATAGAACCAATGCTGAACAATATAAAAGTCAGTACAAAACTCTAATAAGCATTTCAGTGCTTTTCAACTACAATTCAAGTTCTTTGTTTATTGAATAAACATTTATGTCCACTGGTGTCACAGGCCTAGATGTCCCTCCGTTTGAACATATAGTTATTACATTAAACTGAATTGAAAGCAGGGCAGAAGAGTTAGGGAAGTTGGCCAGCAAACAGTTGGAGGGGGTGACATGTCCCTTCTTCAAGTTAACATTTCCCCCACCAATCTTGTTGCTTCAAGTATAGTGAAGAATTAATTGCAGTGATCTGAGAAGAACTTGGAGGGGACTGTAATTTATATATTTGGGGTGATTTCACTAGAAAGGCACTAGTATCCCTTCTGTGAAATTCTATTTATTAGTAGCAGCATATACAAATTTGAGCCATCCTTTGTTCTCCTGCATGTTCATAACCTTTCATTTTTGGCAATGCAGAGTTTTCACAAGTGTCTTGAGGTGGAAAGGAGGTGATCCCATAGAATCCTAGATTTATTTATTATTTCAATGTACACAGATACATGGTTTTATAGTGCTGCATACTATGCACATAAACTATGCTAACATGCCACTAGGTAGCTCCGTCCTTGAGAAACATCTATGAATATTCTTGGCTAACCTAGAAACAGTTTTGTGAATCTGCAGTGGCCCTTGTTGGGTTCTCTTCAGAGGTTCACTGGTATGCAACAAAAATCCAGCAGCATAGATGTTTCATTGTCCTTGGAATGTAACCATAAAATCATGTTTTCTTTGTTTTCCAAAGAAAAGCCATCAGATTGCATAACCTATCTTCAGACCAATGTCTATATATATATATAGACATTGTGTCTATATATAGACACTGAATCATACACACAGATACAGGCAAATAAAAGATTGTTTACTGGCCAATTGTCCCATCAATGGCCTGTTTTTCTCACAACAGAAATTCACCAGAAATCTGACGGTGAGATGAGGGCCCAGTTATTTTAAAAGGAAAATTATCTGGAAGCAGAATGCATTCAATTATGTTTCGAAAGCACTAAGCTATTTGTTACCATGACACACATACAATGCACCCAAGCTGTCGAATGCTTCATTCTGATTTTCTGATAACTATTTTTGTCATAAAAGCAGAGAGCAAATGTATCAAATATTTCTAAAGAAAGATATGTTGTTGTTATGTGCCATCAGGTTGCCCCCCCTCAACTGATGAGCAATCTCCAAAATGTCTTGTTCTCAACAACTCTGCTAATCTCTCACAAATTCAGGTTTCTAGGGGGTCAATCCATCTCATTCTTTGTCTTCCTCTTTTCTTGCTGCCTTCAGTATTTCTCAGAATTGTTGTCTTTTCCAGACTTTCTTGCCTTCTCACGATGTGCCCAAAGTAGAGCAACTTCAGTTTCAACATTTTTACCATGAGATAGTTCAGGCTTGACTTGATCTAGGACCTGTCTTGTTTGTTTTTCTAGCAGTCCAGGGTATCCACAAAGATTTTCTCTGGCATCAGATTTGAAATTAATCATTTTTTTTCCTGTCAGCTTTCTTTATTGTGGAGCTTTCACACCCATAAATGGTAATTGGTATTACATGACTGTGGATGATCTTGGGCATGGTCTTCAGTGACACATCTGTACACTTGATGATTCTTTAAAATTCTTTCATTGCTGCCCTTCTGAGTGTCAGTCTTCTTCTGATATCTTGGCTGAAAACTCAGTTTGGATTGATGACGGAACCAAGGTATACAAAAGCCTTAATAATTTCATTTTTTTTCATTGTCAGCATTAAAGTTATGTAGTTCTTCTGTAGTCATGATTTGGGCTGATTAATGTTCATCTGCAGTCTTGCTTTGGCACTTTCTTCTTTCACTGTCTTTAAAAGTTATTGCTGCTTCCTACTAGTAAAATGGTATCATCTGCATATCTTACATTATTGATGTTTCTTCTATCCATTTTCACTCCTTCTTCTGGCTTTCTAGTCTGGCTTTTTGTATGATATGTTCTGCATATAGATTGAACAGGTAAGGGGATAAAATGCATCCTTTTCTGACACATTTGCATATAGGAAACCATTCTGTCTCTCCATATTCATTTCTAATGGTAGCTGCTTGTCCACAATACCGGTTATGCACTGGGACAATCAAAGGCTGAGGCACATCTGTTTCTTCCAGAACAAACCATAGTTTCTCATGATCTATACAGTCAAAAACTATATGATGAGAAAGTCCAAAATGCTGCTTTTATGAGCTCTCAAATAAGGGGTCAGAGGGGACCAGCCTCCTGACTGTTTTGATCATCTTATTAGCGATTGCTTTTAAAAGCTTCAGGGAAGAAGGATCAGAAGGTACAGCTTAATGATTGCCCTGCATTATGATGAATCCGCTTTATGATGATGTTTTTGCAATCACAATTGCAATCGCAAAACAATGGTCTAAATGGGGGAATTTCGCTTAGCGATGATTGGTTCCCTGCTTTGGGAACCAATTTTCACTTTATGATGATCAAAAACAGCTGATCGTCAGGTTTTCAAAATGGCCACCGGGTGCTTAAAATGGCTCCCCGCTGTGCTTAGGGACAGATTCCTCGCTATACAGGCACCGAAAATGGCTGCCGTATGGAGCCTCTTCGCTAGACAGTGAGTTTTTAGCCCACTGGAATGCATTGAACGGTTTTCAATGTGTTTCAATGGGCTTTTTAATTTCGCTTTACAATGTTTTCGCTTAACAGCGATTTTCCTAGAACGGATTATCGTTGTTAAGCGAGGCACCACTGTAGTATTTGTTGGTTTCATTAAGCAACCTCTACATTCTCTCCACAATCCAAGTCTGGTCTTTGCTCCTTAATAGGTTACATTTTCTTGGATTTGATATAGTAGATGTAAAAAGCACCACTTAGATGTACTCTCATCATCATTATCATCATGTGCTATCAAGTCAGTTCTGATTTATGGCAACCCTTTTCAGGGTTTTCCACATAAAGAGTACTTAGAAGTGGGCTACCGTTTTCTTCTTCTGGGCATGCCCTGGGACTGTGCAGCATGCCCTGTGCCACACAGCCTGGCTCTTCTGGGATGCACAGTAGGGAACTGACCTTCCAACCTCCGGGTCCCGAGACAGATACCTAATTTACTGACCTATCCAGCCAGCTGGATATACTCTACTTAGAGTCTACTAGGATAAATTAAATGTTGTATTAAAATACTTAATATGGGATAATATGAAATATCTCCACCCTTCGTACAGTTGCACCCTTTTCACATTTTGCTTATATTTGTTGCTGCTGGGCGTTGCTGGGCATCAGAGTCCAGTTCTCTCCCCATTCTCCCTGTACAGTCAGTATGTTCCTTTCCCATCCTGTCTAAAGAAGAAGCACAGTTTCCTGGTCTGATACACAAGAAAGTTGCTCCTTGCCTATTTCTGCTGCAGATCATTGTTTCTAAAAAGCAAGCAATGTCTATAAGAAGATCCACAGTCATGTATTCCCACCATCTAAGGGTTATCAGAACACACTTGTGCAGCAAATTTGCCACTGATAAGGGAGCTACTGTACCTCTACTCTTAAATAAAATAAACCTACATCCATAACACAGAGAAGACAGCTCTCTTCTGTATATAGAGGGAAGAGATAAAGGCACAGCTCCTTTCTTCATTAATTTACATGTAAAACTTTGGCAGGCAGACTGGCTATTTGGTCCAATAAGTTTTTATATAACTGAAAATTATAGCTTATTCATCTGTTTTCCTTCAGTGGCTCAGACTGAATTATATCCATATGGAGTCCTAGAGTACGTAAGCTGTGCATTAAATTAAAATAGAACTTTAAAATAAAATCAGCAAGGAAAGTGTAAGGAAGATATATGGCACTTCCCTTATTTCTATATATTTGGCACAAGGTACTTACTGAGAAAGCAAACACTTCCTCTGTGCTCTTCTGGAAGTATTTCTGGCTCTTTTTGGCAAAATATCACAGGCAGTTTGCCATTTCCATTTGAAGGGGAATGTGCAATAAATAGGTCTCCTTCAAGTTTTTTAAAACTTCAACTCAACTAAAGTTGCATATTGTAATAATTATTAGTATTATTATTTTGCCCTGGGCACATTTAGACTTGATCTGTGGATTTTAGCTGCACACTTCTTGCTTATAGGAGATTAAGTACTAATCATGTCAGAACTGTCAATGGCTCTTTATTCATCAAACACACAAATCCCTGAATGAAGCCAAGGAACATAATTTTTGCCCCAAACCGCATGGAAAAATAAACCAGTGTCTGCTGGCATACTCCATCAGTTTTGCTCACCAGCCTGAATAGAAGGGTTTGTGGCATTTGCATGCCTGCAGAATATCTAGTAAACACACAGATGCATTGGAATATTCATAAATGCTAACTCTTACAAGAAAATGATGTGAAAGACAATGATACGCAAGGTACTGTTGCATATGACAGGCACAGTTGCAAAAAGAGCAGAGTGTAAACATGTTCTCTTTCAGAGATAAATGTAACAGAAATGTTCTTAGAGAATTGCACTGATTCTGGAAATCACACTGTAGGCTGTTTTAAGAAATTGTGCTAAGTTCCTTTGCTCACTAACAAAGATCCCACATTCAAAATAGAGCTCATCACATGACAGGTTGAAGTAAGGCTGTACAAATTTAGAAACCTTGATATTAAGTATAGTAACTCCCTGCCACTTGTTCTATTTTTAATGTAGACCAGAGTTATTACTTATTCTCAGTGCCACTAGCTATTACTGCAAAACACCAACAAATAGCCACATCTTTAGAATAACATAATATTTGCATTATTTGAGTATACATATTAAGAATGTCAATATGTACCACTAAATATAGTGGTGGTGGGGGAATCAGACAGTTACATGGCTTAAAATGCATTTTAGTCCAACTCATACATTTACTATGTTACACTGCATTGTGAAGTCAGACAACCGGTTCCTAATAATAACTTAACAATGATTTTTAAGGGAGAGGTGCTCTCAGAAAATATTCTCCTTCCTTCCTGTCTTTCTTGCAGTTCTATAAGGCATAATCACATAAGTCTAACAACTTAACAGTGAGAAAAGTTGCAGCTAGAAACTGAAGCAACAGCAGAAAGGGGAAAAAAATCTAGTTTCTTTCCTGTTTCTTGGGACAGAATAGATCCATACTACAGCTCTGTAGCACTTACATTCACTTTTGGGGGTGCAAGCTGCGATGTGTGAAATGTTCTCCTGAGGCTGAAAATTTCTTTGGGAATTTTACTTAGATATATTCTGATTGAAGTATGCATATAAAACGATTTTCCCACGTCAGCCCTTTTCCACACCTTCTGCGTGGATGTTTAAAGTCAACTACATTTTCCACTATGTCTCACGTGTAAAGTGTGATCTTGCATTTAATTGGTAGAAAAACTAGGTGTACAGTTTCACTGAGGACTCAAATCTTAGGAGCAGGAAGTGTGCTTCCCATTCATTTTGCTGATTCCACAGTTGCTAAAGTTTTTGAGCATTCTAAAATCTAAGAATTTGTTTACCAGCGTGGACTATTCACTCAGGCACTTATTCAGCTAGTTAATAAGCTAAAACATGAAAAGAAACAGACAAAAGAAAACAATGAAAAGAGTGCCTGCCTTGTCACATCGCAATTGCATTCAGGGAGGTCTGAATCCACACTGCTGTCTTCTGCCATCTTCAAGGCACATAAGTTGACCAGCATCAGCATTAAACTTTCCAGTGTAAGAATTAATCCAAAAGTTAAATCGATCCGAAAGTCACAAAAAGACCGTGGGCTACTGAGCACCAAGCAAAATTTTTTTACATATAATATGCTCATGCAACTGTTAGTAAGTCACTGCCTGATAATATGAGACGGAGCTGTGTGACAAGTGGTCATGTTTCTAAATAAAACTTACATTCATCAACATGTGCCAGGGTGATCTCCTGGAATGTAGGCCATGAATGGGGGAGGGGGAGGGGAGGGGAAGAGAGGGAAAGCAACACTAGAGATTCTGAACAGTTGCAGGCTCAACTGTCCAAAAAAGCAGACCAGGAAAGCATATTTTTGGTAGTTGTAAACCAAACACAGGCAATTTTGGGCTGTTTGTTTTACTGGGTACCATGTTTGCCACTTACCCCCCCCCCTTTTTTTTACAAGGGACTCTTTACAAGGAAGAATTTATCCCGGATTATAAAGAGATGGAATAATTAAAGGAGAAACAGAAGACAGTAAGGAAAAATGGAGGAAAATGCGACTCGGGAGAAAAACTGAATTTTTGCCACTTGAGGAGAGGGACAAAAGACAAAGGATAATATACTGCAAGGAACACTGTCACGGTCAACTGTTTCACGCATGAATAAGCACTGCGTACAACAAAGCAAAAGTCAAACAACTTTTAAGTAGCATTGAAGCAGAAGTTTAATCCTCACATAGAAATCAAGGGGACAGACGTAAGAGTGTTTAACTATCACAAAATGTTAAGATTAATTTCTAATTGTTTTCACTGAAAGTTATTTTGATTATAAAAAGATAAAGGTTCCCCTTGACAATTTTTGTCCAGTCGTGTTCGACTCTAGGGGGCAGTGCTCATCCCCGTTTCCAAGCCATAGAGCCAGCATTTTGTCTGAAGACAATCTTCCGTGGTCACATGGCCAGTGCAACTTAGACACTGAACGCTGTTACCTTCCCACCGAGGTGGTCCCTATTGATCTACTTGCATTTGCATGCTTTCGAACCGCTAGGTTGGCGGGAGCTGGGACATGCGACGGGAGCTCACTCCGTCGCGTGGATTCGATCTTATGACTGCTGGTCTTCTGACCCTGCAGCACTGGCTTCTGCGGTTTAGCCCACAGTGCCACCACATCCCTTTTATTTTGATTATACCATTCAATAAATGATTTAGAAATGGGAAACAAATATATCTAAAATGCCCATGCCTCAAGAAGAACAAAAACTGAATTAGTCTAAGGTGCAGCATTTGAAAACTTGCCTTGTTGTGATATTTTAGTGGTCTAAAAAGATCACCCACAATGCTGTCAAAATGCTCTCCCCACCCCCACCCCGGGACAGTAGCAAAAAAGGAAGTATTCCTATGGAAAGGTCAGTTCCAACATTCTGTTCTACTTTCTTCGAACCAAGACACAGGACTGAGCCCGGCTATATAAAGGAAGTAATGTAGCTGAGATTAGAGTACTGTACATCTTTAAAAGGTCCCAGGTTCAATCCCTGTTATTCTCAGTAAGTATTATTCTGTCAGATGACCTGACATAAGGTGAGAAAACTTCCTATTTTTTATGTTTTTCTGTAAAGGCATTTTAAATAATAAAATGTGGAAGAAAAAAAAGATGGAAGAAAAAGATGGGAGAAAAAAAGTATGCAACCAGATCATCCAGGTATCCTGCAAGGACAAGATTAGGACTACGTATACAGTCAGACTCCATCAATGAAATAGTATGCTAGAGAGTTGACTCCCAAGGTGGCAATTCAGTAGCACAATTCAAATATTGCTTGTCACTGTCTCCAGGTGAAGAAAGAGCAGTTTGAAACATGTGCAACCTCTCCATGTAATGGAGTGACCTTGAGTTTTCAGAATCCCCAACCACACAGGAAGACTCTGCACAACAGCAAGTTTATTCTGCAGAGCACCTCTCTTCCCTTAGAGACAGTGATAGGCAGGAGACAGGGCAATAATTGTCTCCTGGATCTCAATTCCAAATTAACCTTTTTCGACTGTCTAAAGGTGGATTGCAAAAATGTTCATTTCTCAGATATGCTATAGTATTACGGCTATGCAAGTGAACTAAATTATATGTTTTTCCGTATACCTCTAAGCATAGAGGTGAGTGTAATTGGTACCCAGCACCAAAAATGAGAAAGTATACATTTAGCTGAACAGTGAATCCTGTAATGCTTTGAGCTATAGACAGAGAATGTCAAAAACTAAACTCATGATCAGTCAAGGAATTGTAAAAAAATTGTTTATTAAACTCATAAACAATAAATAGAAAGAAAATAAACATCTAAAAATTAGATAGCTAATAAAAAAGCAAAATAAATAAATAAATAAAATCCACATACACAGTGTTCCCATCACTGGGACCATTTGGGAGTGATCACCTATACCATTTAACCTTGTTCAGCCCCATTTCTTTTCCAGAATTGTATGGATTTTTGCATTGAGCTTTGTCCCTTCTCCTTTATCAATAGAAAATTCTCCCCAGATGTCTATAAACAGATCTTTAACAGTTACTCCACTCTTAACTTTAATATTATATATGAATTCATCAGAAGACAGGAGGGCCAGGCGTGCTCTGGTCCATGTGGTCACGAAGAGTCGGACATGACTAAACGACTAAACAACAACAAATGAATTGATCATTAACTGCTATATCCAGACTTCCCTATCTATTGTTGTTGTTAAGTCGTGTCCGACTCTTTGTGACCCCATGGACCAGAGCACGCCAGGTCCTCCTGTCTTCCACTGCCTCCCGGAGTTGGATCAAATTCATGTTGGTAGCTTTGGTGACACTGTCCAACCATCTCATCCTCTGTCGTCCCCTTCTCTTGCCTTCACACTTTCCCAACATCAGGGTCTTTTCCAGGAAGTCTTCTCTTCTCATGAGATAGCCAAAGTATTGGAGCCTCAGCTTCAGGATCTGTCCTTCCAGTGAGCACTCGGGGTTGATTTCCTTCAAAATGGATAGGTTTGTTCTCTTTGCAGTCCAGAGGACTCTCAAGAGTCTCCTCCAGTACCACAATTTAAAAGCATCAATTCTTCGGCAGTCAGCCTTCTTTATGGTCCAGCTCTCACTTCCATACATCACTACTGGAAAAACCATAGCTTTGACTATGCAGACCTTTGTTGGCAAGGTGATGCCTCTGCTTTTTAAAATGCTGTCTAGGTTTGTTTGTTTGTTTGTTTGTTTGTTTATTAGATTTGTATCCAACCCATCTTGATTATATCTACTCTGGTTTCTCATCACTTTCCTCCCAAGAAGCAGGCTCTCCTCTTTCACCCTCATTACAAGGTTCTTTAATTCCTCCTCACTTTCTGCCATCAGAGTGGTATCATCTGCATATCGGAGGTTGTTGATATTTCTTCCGGCAATTTTAATTCCAGCTTGGGATACGTCCAGTCCAGCCTTTCGCATGAGGTATTCTGCATATAAGTTAAATAAGCAGGGAGACAATATACAGCCTTGCTGTATTCCTTTCCTAATATTGAACCAATCAATTGTTCCATATCCAGTTCCAACTGTTGCTTCCTGTCCCACATATAGGTTTCTCAGGAGATAGACAAGGTGGTCAGGCACTCCCATTTCTTTAAGAACTTGCCATAGTTTGTTGTGGTCCACACAGTCAAAGGCTTTTGCGTAGTCAATGAATCCCTATCTATACCAATCATTTAACAAAATATTACAATCTGTTTTCCAGTTCCTAGCCATAACCAATCTTGCTGCTATTAACAGATTGGAAACTAATGCTTTAGTTTTCAATTACTCTCCTCCTTTTCAAATACTAATAAAAGCACTATTTTAGGACATTAAAATTTTGCCAAAATTTCAGTATGTTCTCACATTCTCACCACGTATGAAAATAGGTACCTATTTTCTAGCACCCTCTTCAGCACATCTTAGAGCAATTACAATCTATTTGCTTGCGTTTCACTAAAATTAAGTACCATACAATCACATTTCCCAATTCCTGGCTCTCAACCTTTGGCTGATGGTTTGCTTCCACACCAAATTCAAGGGAACAATGTTGACTTACAAAGCCCTGAACAGTTTGGGGCCTTGCTATCTAGTGGACCTCCCTAAGATCAACTCCCCATGCTGCTCACACCTCTCAGGTTGTGATACTGCAGGTGGCCACCCAACGGAGGTCAGGAAGTCTATGGCTAGGAACTTCTCAGTGGTGGCCACCTCTTTGTGGAATGCTCTACCTGCGGAGGTGTGTCAGGCCCCTTCCTTCCTAAAACATTGGTTCTCAGGGATGCATTTCAGGACATTCTCCCTTTATAAATATTTGCTACTTAGTCTCATTTATGGTTATATTTTCCAGGTCATAAACTGAGTACCCAGTTTGTTTTTGTGGGGGTAATGTGTAACCTGCATAATTAAATTGTAAACCACCCAGAGAGTGCTTTAAGAGGTTTGGGATGGCATATAAGCAGCACACTTTGCTTTTTGCTTTTACCTGGACCAAACTGCACAATTTTGTGTAAAACATCACTCTTGCCAAAGCAAGAACTCTAGTGAAAGTAACAGGAAATTGTTCACAATTCTCATCAAAGGTTCCTCATCCTCACATGTGAGAACAAGACAAGTGAGGATTTACTTTCCCAGCCCACACCTGTAAAGTGGTGTAGGCATTAAAAAGCAAGCACATTCTGTGCTAGAACTTATTAGGAAAGAAAATATTTTTTTTTCAAATAAAAAATCTTTATAAATCAGCCATGTTATTTCAACCATTTAATAAAATTCTGGTTGACTTATCTCAAAAAGGATATTTTAACAGTAGAAAGGTAGAGAAAAAGGCATTCACCAATTCCATGAATGGCACTGCATGGTACAGTTCTAGCTTAGTCTTCAGTTGAATTATAACTGTCTTAAGAAGGTCATTTTTGAGGTATACAAGGTTTTGATTCTCCTGTTCTGAAAGCATGCTTGCAACCATTCACATGTGCCAGTCCTACAAGGTGTGTTGATTTTAAAAGTATGATAACTTTGGAAAGCTGTTCTATGGGCACTGAACTAAAATGGACAGCAATGTTTCCACGGCATACTGTATGTAGACATCTCAACTAATTTTGTATTTTGTATTTGCCTATAAAACCACATCCTCAGCAACCAGCTACCACTGCAAGAAATACCACTTCCTGATAGTAATGAATCTAACATCTGTGTAGTGGTACCTGTAAGTAAAAAAAATTTTTTTTGCTTGAACGTATTTTACAAAACTTCAGAATACTTCAGTTTTATTGGAAAAACAAATATCGTAATTATGAAAGCTTCATGGAAGTCCTGTATCTAAAGGTGGACTTCCGTCAATGAGACAGCAGAATCTATTGCAATTAGGATGGCAGCAATTTTCACAATGGGTCCTTCTATGTAGTCCAAAAATCTAACTGGAAAGAGTAAGAAACCACTCCGAGCTGTTTTTAGAGAGGCTTCAAAGGGCTGGGGAGGGGAAGGAAGTTGTAACCAGTTTCCAGCTTATACTTGCAATGTATAGTCAGGCACAATAATAGGTCAAGAATCCTATCAAGAAAGCAAGTAAGTTAAAATTGATGCAGTCTTTGTAAACCACAGCCTACGCAGTCTGATATGATGCAGACAAAGATCCTGATTTCTAACAGCCCACTTACTAAATCAGATCACTGCCTAACCTACAGGCTGGGAAGGGCTGGCAGACAAACAGCAAGCTCATGCTCACCACCATGGGCTGCCACCAGTAATTTAGGCATCCTGTGAGCATGCCGATCTAGAAACTGGGTTGTGCCTTGAGGTAAAAATATAAAACTTAAGGTGCAATTGCTAATTCTATGCTGGGATTCACTAGGCAAGAAAAATGAAAAAGAAACAGCCAAAACAACACATTTATATAACTCTGTGTTGCATCTGTTTGGATCATGGAATACTGTGTAGTTCTAGTCACTATATGTAACAAAACACGGCTTCAAAGAGAAACAGTTGAGATAAAGTATGTACGGATGCTGGTGTTTCATTTTGAAAGGACTGAATATCAATCAAGGGTTCTTAAAGTCACCAAATGTGAAATGACCCACTTATTCACACAGTTTGCCACTTGTATCAACTATGCTACTGTTACTCACAACCTGATAGCTTATTCCTTTACTGCTGAATCACTGCCACTTCTCACTGTTTGTAACCCCAGCAGAGCCATGTATAAATATTCCAACCATATACAGTAATTTAACTCTTATGTTTGAGAAATTGGACTTGATCCACAGAAGCTCACATTAAAATATAATAGTCTTCAAAGTGCCACAACATTTTTGTTTCTTCTTTTTTTCATTTTCAATTTGTTGTTGTTTTTTTGTCCCATAATCTTGTGAAATAGTTTCCCTCTTCATATTCATACCTGGTGTGAATTTACCAGGTTCATTTGCTAGATGAATCTGGTAAATGAACTCTCAGGACTACATTCCATGACAAGATGCTCAATCACACTGTGAGTGACAGCAACTTGATGGGCTTCAAAAGGACAACAAAACAGCAAGCAAAAGAAGACTGATGGTTAGCTAAGGCAAAGCTTCAAGTCTCTGTTAATTTACTATGATTATTCAACATGGAGTTCTTTATCTTACAGTTCATTCATTTTACCTGGCTGCAATGAGATCTAGGAGATGCTGCCATCTGTCATTGACTTTGCCAAGCTTATACTCAATCTCCAGAGCTTTGCTTTCATGGCTTGCTTTAGCAAGTCGTTCTCCCATTTGCTGGAGCTGTGTCTTATTCTCTTGGGCCACTGCAATTTCATCCTGATAATCCTGGATTTCAGAAGGATACACAGAGATCAGAAAGCTTATTCATAACAACCTCCTACTTGAGGCAATAATAAACAAAAACCGTGCAATGCTTTATTTAGGAGGACTTCATAAAGATTTACAGGTTTTCAAATTTAGGTAAGAACCAGATCTCAATTATCTTTTAAGTGTTTACTACATTTAGCATCCTTGCTCTGATAAACCTGACAGTATTTGTTCAAAGTTTCACAAGAGTAATCAGAAGCACTGTACCTTTTTAAGTTTCTCTATCATTTCTTCAATAAGGATCTCTCCATTCTGGGAAACCTTACTCTCCATTTGCGTCAACCATTCACAGAGTTCCTTGTTCTTCTCACTGAAGACTGCCCACTCATTTAGTCTCTCACTCACCTGCTGCCTCCTCAAAGAAACCTTAAAGCATGTACAGGAGAAAACAGGAAAGTAAGACCATGGCGCTAAAAAGAAGCCTTGTGCTTGAAGCATAAATTCAGCACTGCGGTAAGGTTGTTTCTGAAGTTAAGAGAGTAGTGCAGCTATAACCTTTCATGACACCTTCTAACAGCTTAATTAGCACTGTTAACCTCAGAGTCAGGACACATCTAGGCCAATCCCACTTAAGGCAGGAAGTCTTATACAAATACTGGAGGTAACAAACCTGAGCTGCCATTTGAAATTGCTGCAATTTTCAGTACTCTGTACAAGGTACATTATAGGTTCATTCCAGTGTACAGATCTTAAAATATTTTATTTACAAATGTTTTGGTCTTCATGCTGAAATAAAGTCTTAGGACCTTGCTTTCAGTCACTGAAAATCTAACTTGCAATGCTTTCTTGAGCCTGTTGCTATTGCTACTATTAACTTCTTCCATCTTTATCTAACTGGGATTTAAAAAATATCAGGCACACAAGTGCAACAGGCAACTGAATTCATAAATTTGGCTACTACCACATTTTGGTATCAGTGGCTATGCAATTATACAGAACCAGTTTGCATTCTGCCCTATGGATGACTCAGATATTACAGACACTTGGTAAATGTATTTGTCCTTGTCTGTCCAAACTATGCAAAGACCTGAAGGATTACGTCAAGAAAGCAGAAGGATGTAAGGAAAGGCTTGGATAGACAGTACAGGAGGGACATAAAAAGGAAATACTATTTGACAAAAAAATTAATTTTGAACATGGAATTATAATAAGTAAGTTCTGGTCTTAATTTTTTTTTCCTAAAAGAGGATTAGGCAGACACGATGAAGCTTACAGAAAACATGCACTCATATGATCTGCTATTTTTGAAGACAATTGCATGACGACAGTCCAATGGCATTCTACTTACTGCAGCTGTCTCTTCTTTTATCTAAGTGCAGCTTCTTCTCAGTTTATATAAGCATCTCTACTCAGGAAGTGAACACTTGTAAAAATGATTACAGCCCTTTACTTACATGCTTCAGATTTTTAAAACTAAGATACAAATAGTATCACACTTCCTTTTGTGGTTCTTCTCCCCACCGTATCTAGCTTAGAGATATGAACTGTTTTGTTGCTGTTGTAGTTGCTGCACTGCAATGTTCAGAGACTTACAGACAGCATGGCTGGTAGCTACACTAGCTGCGGGATTCTAAGAGTTGTAGCTGAAAATCCATTTCTCATCCAGCTATGTTGTTTTATAATTCTCATGTGGCGTGTAATCCCAAAGACAGAAGATGAGTGAACCAAAGAGCAAGGCAATTCTTATGCTTTTCATTGAATGAATAGTCATTGGCTACCTTCCGTGGCTAGTTTAAGTATCTCTTAATTTCTTCCTGATTAACTTACTGCTTGATGTATGAATGGTTTTATAATTATGCTGTTATTTCCTCAAAGTGCCAGTATAAACTTGTAATTCGTGTTGTACACTGCTGTGCATACATGGCTATGTATAGCAGCAATCAAAGCAGTATCATGTGTCTGGAATAAGATAGTTTCAGACTACTTCGAATCAAGCAAGCTGATTATTTATTAAACATTATCCAATTTTCTGCAGAGAACTCAAGAGGGCATATCACAGCTACATAATAAGCTTCAAAGCTGAGCACTCATTGCTTAGGTTTCACACATTTACACCCACTGCTCCAGACTTTATATATAATAGTTCTCCAGTATAGCCTACTCATTTCACATGCTAGCAAGGTTATGCCCAAAATGCTACAAGGTAGGTTTCAGCAGTATGTGGACTGAGAACTCCCAGAAGTACAAGCTGGATTTCGAAGGGGCAGAGGAACTAGAGACCAAATTGCTAACATATTCTGGATTATGGAGAAAGCCAGAGAGTTCCAGAAAACCATCTACTTCATTGACTATGCAAAAGCCTTTGACTGTGCGGACCACAGCAAACTATGGCAAGTTCGTAAAGAAATGGGAGTGACTGACCACCTTATCTATCTCCTGAGAAATCTATATGTGGGACAGGAAGCAACAGTTAGAATTGGATATGGAACAACTGATTGGTTCAAAATTGGGAAAGAAGTATGACAAGGCTATATATTGTCTCCCTGCTTATTTAACTTATAAGCAGAATGCATCATGCGAAAGGCAGGACTGGATGAATCCCAAGCCGGAACTAAGATTGCTGAAAGAAATATCAACTACCTCAGATATGTGGATGCTACCACTCTGATGGCAGAAAGTGAGGAGCAATTAAAGAACCTCTTAATGACGGTGAAAGAGGAGAGTGCCAAAAATGGTCTGAAGCTCAACATCAAAAAAACTATGATCACGGCCACTAGTTCAATCACCTCCTGGCAAATAGAAGGGGAAGAGATGGAGGCAGTGACAGATTTTACTTTCTTGGGCTCCATGATCACTGCATATGGTGACAGCAGCCACAAAATTAAAAGACGCCTGCTTCTTGGGAGGAAAGCGATGACAAACCTAGACAGTATCTTAAAAAACAGAGACATCACCTTGCCGACAAAGGTCTGCATAGTCAAAGCTATGGTTTTTCCAGTAGCGATGTATGGAAGTGAGAGCTAGACCATAAAGAAGGCTGACCGCCGAAGAACTGTGGTGCTGGAGGAGACTCTTGAGAGTCCCCTGGACTGCAAAGAATACAAACCTATCCATTTTGAAGGAAATCAACCACGAGTGCTCACTGGAAGGACAGATCCTGAAGCTGAGGCTCCAATACTTTGGCTATCCCACGAGAAGACTTCCTGGAAAAGACCCTGATGTTGGGAAAGTGTGAAGGCAAGAAAGAGATGGGGATGAAAGAGGACGAGGTGATTGGACAGTGTCATTGAAGCGCCAACATGAATTTGACCCAACTCCGAGAGGCAGTGGAAGAGAGGAGGGCCTGGCGTGCTCTGGTCCATGGGGTCACGAAGAGTCGGACACAACTTAATGACTAAACAACAACTTGGCCTACAAATCTGTGTAAATGAAAGTGGGCTGCTTGTGAGCTTTATATTCCTTCCCATAGTTTAGCATCCCAGCATCCCCATGCCTCCAAATGTTTCTTTTTGTCTCTTTTTAACCATAGGTCGGAGAACAGGAGTAAATTACCCCAAATTGGGTAAAAGTGAAAATCCTGGGGGTAATGAGCAGAGTGCTACCCCCCTCCCTCCCTCCCCCCCTCTGCAGCCAAACCTCAAACTGTAAGCCACCTCTCTCTGTTACTTCCTTCGTTGCAGCAGAGCACTCGTAAATCATCCGTTCTTTTAGAGATCAGAGATAAGCCTCCTTGTGTATTAGCCCTGGGCAATCAATCAATCCAGGGCTTCTGAATGACAGCTTCCTCCAGAAATGACTGCAAACAAGCAGGAGAGGATTAAGGAGCAAGCAAGGGAAAGGAGGGAAGAAAGGTGCGAGAGACCAAGGACTACATCAAGCTTATTTAAATGTATAAAATGGAGGGAGGAAATGGAAGGAGGGAGGAAATGGAGGGAGGCTGGGTGGGTGGATGGATATGTGGTGTGTGTGTGTGTGTGTGTGTGTGTGTGTGTGTGTGTGTGTGTGTGTGTGTGTGTGTGTGTGTGTGTGCGTGCGTGCGTGTGCGTGTGTGAGAGAGAGAGAGAGAGAGAGAAACTGACTCAAAACTGTGAAAATGAACAGGCAAGCAAAAGAGAAACTTTGAATTAAGGCGGTGGGGGGGAAAGGGATGGCTTTTTAAGGTGCTGTTTAGGTTTATCATTGCTTTCCTTCCAAGAAGCAGGGATTTCATGGCTGCTGTCACTCTCTGCAGTGATCATGGAGCCCAAGAAAGTAAAATCTGTCACTGCCTCCGTATCGTCCCCTTCTATTTGCCAGGAGGTGATGGGGCCTTTGGCCATGATCTTAGTTTTTTGATGTTGAGCTTCAGACCATTTTTTTTGCACTCTCCTCTTTCACCCTCATTAAGAGGTTCTTTAAGTCCTCCTCATTTTCTGCCATGCTTTTGCGTAGTCAATGAAGTAGAAGTAGATATTTTTCTGGAACTCTCTGGCTTTCTCCATAATCCAACATATGTTAGCAATTTGGTCTCTAGTTCCTCTGCCCCTTCGAAATCCAGCTTGTACTTCTGGGAGTTCTCGGTCCACATACTGCTGAAGCCTACCTTGTAGGATTTTGAGCATAACCTTGCTAGCGTGTGAAATGAGTGCAATTGTATGGTAGTTGGAGCATTCTTTGGCACTTCCCTTCTTTGGGATTGGGATGTAGACTGATCTTTTCCAATCCTCTGGCCACTGCTGAGTTTTCCATTGATGATGATAAAAAAAGCACACTGGTCCTTTGATATTGGGCTGTGGCCCCAGGATGTGTTTTGTTCCTTTTTGCACACCACACATAGAATGATTAAAGTGGTAGGGAAAGGGCCCCCCCCCCAGTTCTGTGTTGGCTGTCTCTAGCAAGCATGTCATTGCTAGCACCACTCTGGCAGCCACTGATGATGATTAAATCATCTGCGAGCTAGCAAAAATTTAATGCAATTTGCTAGGCATGTTTGACACCTTACTACTCCCTATACCACAACATGGCTGGAGTGCAATATGTTCCAGCAAAAAATAGTGCACATATTTCTCAAATTTAGTGCATCTTGCTAGTTCGGTATACAGCCTGTGTAGATTCAATAATATTTTGAATTCAAATAATTTATGATTTCCTTTCTTTCGAATCAAGGGGGTAATGTCGGCGTATATAATTTTTTTTTTTGGGGGGGGTGTAAAAGGTAAAAAAGTTCCCTGACCCCTGTTTTAAACCAAGCACACTCATTCTCCACTCTAGACTGTGTTTTTGGTCACACTTGGCTTCCATGGGCCTAAAAGATGCAAAAGAGATAAAAAAAATTATGCCCTTTAAGGAGCACAAGAAGTTTTTCCTGTTAAAAAGAAAGTAATATTTGTCTTGCCAAGGTTGAGGAGGCTTTTTCAAGTCCAGAGGGGGCCCTAGCATAAGTTGTCCCTTTATTTTAATGTAGAAGAAGTCTGCCTTCCTTTTCATTTTATTTGATGCTTATTTACCTGGTGGCACAGCTCTTCCCATTGTCTCTGCAGGAGCTCGATGCGCTCACTAAGGACTGAGATGTCATCTGCACTTATATAAGCAGACAGAGTCTCCTTCAGCAAAGTCAGGTGGGCCAGATCATCTGTCCATACCTCAGCAGTGCTCTCTAGCTCCTAGATTTTAAGAAGAAAATTTTAATGAAGTATAGGGAATCCTGTAAAATACACTGCTTTTAATAATTTTGCACAATAGTGTCGGGAAAGAAAACAGTTTCAAAAGTTTCCAGTAAATTGCTGTATTGGGAAGAAGTCAGGGCACGGTGGCTTCTCTTGATGGAACAAGATGATCTAGATTAGTGAGGCGAGAGGGATTTAGTGTACTCCATATCCCCCTTTAGTGTATTCTATGTATATTATGCCACTTCACCATAGGAAAATGTTCAAGTGCCAGGGTAAACCTTTAAATCAGCCTTTCATGCCTTGCAAGGCAAGGTAGGGTTTTCTGTACTGGGAGATATTTAGTACTGCCAAATCCCTTGCAGACTGTAGATCTGTCTTAGGCTCCAAGCCAAAGCATATTACCAATCAGAGTCAGAAATGTTTGGAATCAGTATTATTTGGGAAAATAAACATCATGATGGATAATATATGGCAATGTGATGCACTAAACCAGTGGTTCTTAACCTTTGTTACTCAGGGGTTTTTGAACTGCAACTCCCAGAAACCTCAGCCAGCAGAGCTGATGGTGAAGGCTTCTGGGAGTTGCAGTCCAAAAACATTTGAGTAACAAAGGTTAAGAACCAGTGCACTAAACTAATAAAGTACAGTATTATTTATCTATTTGTTTGTTACATTTATATCCCAACTCTCCTCTAACAAGCCGAAGGTGGTGTACCCGAGTACCTGACTCTCCTTCTCTTCCCTTTATTCTCACCACCTTCTGCTGTAAGTCAGCTGTAAGAATGTTGCTGACCCAAAGTCTTCTAATAAGTTTCATGGCCCACTGGGGCTCTCTCTGTTACACTAGCATTATTATTATACTACCCCAGCATTATATCATTACACTAGCATTTATTAAATGTAAATGGGACATAGCAGAGGCACAACTTATGGCAATTTATGTATTTAACTTACTTAAGTTATTCTATACATCAAAGCACCAGTTTCAAGTAAAATTACGTGCATGAAGTTGCTCTGGCAGATGTGAAACAATTTATGACATCTCAAGAATTATGGCAGGGACTTTCAGAATCAACTGAAGGTTATGAATTTCCTTATGCTATGTAAAAGATTTCAGCTCCTATAGCCTAGACAGACCTGCCATGTTGTTAACAAAGATCAAGGTTGTCCTTATGTAACTGGAGTAACAAATACTTTTATGAGTGGCAGACTGCATTGTGCATGATTATTTTACCTTGCAACGCATTTGTTCTGTGTGTAGTTCATCATGATGGTCTGGCAATGGTTGAGAGAGTTTTTTCTTGAAGGATTTTAGTTTTTCCAGAGAGTCTGATATACCTTTTTCACATTTTTCCCAGTCCTGGGGAAGGGAAAACATACAAATTCCATACTTCAATGTTGGAGGAAGGAAAAAACAAGGGCAACAGGTTCATATATGTGATTTGGCAGTCATCAAGCAGAAAACATATTTTCTCAACCCACAAACAGCATTTTCTCACATACATAATGTACAAACATACACATTGCCCAATTAACACAGTTATTGAATGTAGAGAACATGAAAAGGAGTTGCAGAGATTTTTTGATGTCTTATGGCAGGAGGACGTGATTTTAAGGTACTGGGAGGCACTCTCAGATACTTCTGTGGGTTTATGACCCCTGTGGGAAGAAAGGTGGCATATAAATAACATACATAAATAAAATAATAAACAATATGCCATGGAGGTTGGGCCAGGATCCTTCTGTAATCAACTCATATCACACATTCAACATTAGAGGCCTAGGAGAAAATAAAATAGGACATCTCCCTGCATTTTATGTGGAGCTGAGGAGAGGGATTGGTCAACTGCCCACCCTCTCCTTTGTTGATCAGGGTAATCATACATATGACTATGTCAGGCTCAACTCCTGCCCTACATTAGGGTACCTCCATTTCCCCCTTCTTCTGCAATGCTTGTATATTCATAAAGCTGTCTCCATTTATAGCTATTGCCGTCTCCTTCCTCCACTTGCAAATGAACACTAGATTGAGCGGAGTATAAGTAAAGAAGCACAGATAAGGAGAAGAAAACCTAACCTGACTTTTCCCCTTCAAGGCCACTTTTACAAACTGCTTTAAAGATAAACACTTTCACACTTCTATAGCTCTCATCCTGCTTTTCACCAAATATGAATGACTAAAAATCCAATCAATTTTTTTTCATATCCAGTAAGAGCCACTCTTCTCAGGTCACAAGCTAAAAGGCAAATTCGTCTCAAATGTCTCCATAGGCATCATTTTCATACTGCAGAAATCCTTATGCTATCTAACTCTACCATCTGCCTAACCCTTCTCTTAGAAGTGGGCTGCAAAACATGTCTTTTTCATATTCTTCAGGTTGCATGAACTACTATGGGAAGACTAAGACAACAAAATTTTGTGCTCTCTCTCCCTTTCCCTCCTTGTACCAGTTTAAGCAAGTGGATTGCATTTACATATGGTATGCAATGGGTATCCTTAAATATCTGTCAAAAAGTGAAAATAAATTTGAGGAAAAAAGATGCATTCCTCCATAACTTTCCACACCACTATGTTTATCTTAAAGCATAAATATTAAGTGCAGATGACAAAAATGCAGAGACTAAATGTACATACTGAGAACTGATTGTGGTGGAGCAGATAGAGTGACTGACTAGGATCAGGAGAGTTAGGTTTGAATCCCCAACTTGGCCATGGAAACTCACTGGGGGGCAAGGAGTGACAATGGTAACAATACTACTCAAACATCTTGAATACCTTGAAAACCCCATGAGAGCCTCTATCTGTCAGATGTGACTTGATGGCACATACCAACATGAGTACAGAATCAGGTTTATTCTAAACCAGGGGTCTCAAACATGTGGCCCGGGGGCCATTTGCGGCCCGCCAGACAATAATTTGTGGCCCCTGCCTTGCCTGCCCCCCTAAGCGCCCATGCGCCCTCTGCTGTCAAGAGTTTTTTAAAAAAGCCTCACCTCACTCGCTGGCTGTCTCTCAAGACAGTGCCTCTTGCACCCTCCATCCAGAACTGAAGCCTGCCAGCCAGCCCGCCTGTCTGCCAGCTGGCAGGCTGCAGTTCCGGATGGAGGGTGCAAGAGGCGCTATCTTGGGGGAGAGCCGGCGAGCGAGGCATGCTGCCGGCCTTTTCCCCTGAGGAGCCGCCGAGCAGAGCTCACCCCTGGGCCGTCCTCGAAGAGCGCCTCCAAGCCGCCAACAGCAGCTGCCACCGCTGCTGCCTCTTCCAGGGAAGTGGCTCTCTTTCTCTCTCAGCACCCCCAGCAGCAGCCCGGCCAGCGGCTGCCTCAGCACCGCTCGCCTCACAAAGTTTGCTCCTCTGTTGTGGTGGGGGTAGCTGCTGCTGCTGAGTGTGCCTTTCTTTGAGGGGGGCTCCCAGAGGAAGGTTGCCGGACCTCCATATGTGTGTGTTTGTGTGCGTGTGTGCATGCGTGCATTTTATTTATTTATTTATTTATTTATTTATTTATTTATTTGATTTTTACCCCGCCCCTCTAGACCATGTCTACTCGGGGCGGCTTACAAAATAAAACAAAACAGTATAAAAATATATAAAATCATAAAATTACATATTTGCACCTGTGGGCCCCCCTGCCCCATTCTGTTTAATTTCGCGGGTACCAATGGGGGCTTTTCTCCTTTGGCGAGGCCAATTCTGTGAGGGTTTTTTTTAATTTTTATGTTATGCCCTCACCCCCCACTAGGCGGTCACTGGCGCTCCCTCCCTTCTCTGCTTCTTCTTCCTGCTGCTGCTGCTGGTACTGAAGGAGCTGGAGGGGGTCTTGGCCGGCGCCCTTCTTCCTCCTCCTCGGAGCCCCAGCCAGGCTAAGGAAACTCCTGGGCAGCTCTTGCTCTGCTTGGTGGAAAATCTGATGCGGCCCAGCCTCAGCCAGACTCTGCCTCCAGCGGCCCCTGGGTAAATTGAGTTTGAGACCCCTGTTCTAAACATAATCTGAACAAGCAGTAGACTGACAACAATCTGTAATGTTTCTTATGCTGCTGAGACATTTATGCTTTCCACAAAATCACTCCAAGTGTTTTCCTGGTAATTACTCATCATATTAATGTAGATTATATATGTCTTACTCCTCTCATCTTGTAAAGAGACAGCCTTAACAAGATTCTGTGACTTGGTAATTCAGTTTCTTAGAAAGGAAAAATTAGCTACTTAAGCTAAGTTCTGAATAAACTTACCTTTAGCAAGAACACAAGCTGCTTCTTCTGTTCCTCAAGCCTGAGGCTGGCTAGTTTCCAGCGCTCCTGGATTTCAGAAAGCTCAGCTTGTAGTTCTGCTTCTGTCTCACCATCAGCACAGAGTAACAGCTGTTTCCCACCTTCCACTGTTAAAATGTAGCTTCCTTGCTGGCGAAGGAGAACCTTCTCTTTAATCTGTGAAAATCCACAATATGTATTGCTCTAATTTCACACAATTTTTAAAAATTATTTCTGAATCACCCTAAAGTCAAAACTAACAAAATTAATCATCTTATGATTTTAGGAAGGAAAATGTGAAGTTTTGCAATAGTAAGCCAGCCCCTATTTTAAAAAGGCAAGTATTTTCAATACTGACAATCATTTCATTTGATGCTCATTAGTTTTTTTGAGATCAGGTATTCTTCCCCCCCCCCCCGCCCCCTTTGTTTCTTTCCATTCTTTTTCATCTGCAGAGGGAATAAGAGGTACAGAGAAACAATAAGCTCTTCCCTCTGCCTATGGTTTCTACTGCCAGCCACTAGAGAATTCTACATAAGAAGAATGGTTACGAGTGTTGCACAAAGCAGGTGCAAAGTACTTTTAGATGCTATATTTATATTGCAATCATGATTTGCAGTCAAGGCTAGAATACATATTCCAGTGGTCTCTCATCTAACAAGAATTATGCTCAGCAATTCTACAGCATCAGGGATTCTCCGAGGTTAAGGTACTTGACGCTGCCCTTCTGCACCCACTTTTAAGAACTCCTGAGAGAAGAGAAACTGTCGTATCCTCTTCTGTCACTGCTTATTGGCGCAGCTGCAACGACAAAACTCCTTTTCCTTCTTTGGAACTCATTTCTGCCAGTTTTTGCAATTTCAGGACACTCCTTAACTATTGGAAATGTTTAGTCTTTGAATGGGTAGATCAATTATGAACATAAAACTCCCCGAAAGCTGAAGCTGTGAACCATTCAAAGAACAGGCATACATAGAATATGGAGCAAGAGATTCACATCAAATCTTGGAGGAAAGCATCAGATTAAAGACACTGGGTTTCTGATGCCAGTGGTGGGTACTTGTGAGATGTGTGTTTCTCACCTACAGTAAATACTGCAGTGAATGTCAGTAATATAAAATATTGGAAGAAAGTTCCTCATGGATTTACCTGCATTTCATCCAGCAGGGCCCTAGCTTGCTGAAGTGGGATAGGAACCCTTCCCAGCCTGCTTGCTGACTGGCAGGACACTTCCACCAGCCACTTCCGCAGCTTCTCTGCCATCTCTCTGTAGCGTTGCCATTGGCGAATCTGACTGTCAATGATACCCCTCCTCTGCTGGGCTCTACGAATCACCCCTTGCCACTGGTTACTGAGGAGAGCCAGTTTCAGATTAAACTCATCCCTGTAAGAAAGCAGGGCATAAAAGTTAGAATTGTTTCCATCCTAACAAAATCACTCAACCAATCTGCACAAACACGGGTGACATCCATCAACAGCAACCTTTGTGTCCAGGGCAATGATGATGTGCTTTGAGTTAACATTAAAAAACAATAGGGGCAACAACAACAACAACAAAAAGATTCAAGGTTTCTGGAGAGCCAGTTTCCTTCTGGGTACTGCGTATGAGAACACAGAGGCTGAAATAAAAAATAGCCAAGCGCCTTGGGTTCTTTTTGAGGAGATAGGCAGGGCTAAAAATATTTAAAATCAAAGAAAGAAAGAAAGAAAGAAAGAAAGAAAGAAAGAAAGAAAGAAAGAAAGAAAGAAAGAAAGAAAGAAAGGCAGGCCCAACAACTCTGCCTGCAAAGTCTCACTGTGACTGTTCAGTCTGCAAAGTCTCAGAGCATATCTACACATTCCTTTGAAAGATGAAGGACAGGAAGATGAAGGACAAAGGAGGACACCGTTCAAGGAGGTGATTGTAAGAGCCTGGGAGTTTCTATTACTCATTACTCATACCTCCAGTCTATTTAGCTTTCCTTTTATTAACAAAGGAAAGGAAAAAGAAATGCAATTCCTCTGTTGTGGCTGCTTCTATTAACCAGCAAATAAAGAATTCAGGGAGGGGACGCTCACAGCTCTTACTATCACAGCAAAACAAGGGGGAGGGGGAAGGAATCCCTCTTTTCTCATCCGAGTGATATTTCTTTGCAGAAAATGTATTTTCCAAAAAAGTCTAACAGGAAATCTTGTGGGATTTCTCAGATTTTTTGTGGTTATTTTTTTCTAAAAAGAATGCCCAGAATTACTGCAATCCTATGCAGAACAGCATCTTTCCTGAGAAGAAAGGGCAGAAAAGGGCACCAAGTTGCACAGGGGTGTTACAATTCCTGCACAGAATGGTGTCTTTCCTATGCAGGACACATTGGAAAGGACAGTATTTGGCAGTTTCCTTCTCAAAACGGGGGTGGGGGGTGGGAAGGGAAAATTGAAGGAATGAGAATAGGGATCTTGTTTTCATGGGAAGTCAGAAAATCCTGCTGGTCTCCTGGAGAGTCTTGGCATACACAGATTTAGAAAATTATAGAGAATGAAAAAAATGTTTCAAGTATGCATTACCTCCCTAACTGAATTACTTATTTTGTCTAAAGCATTCCATTATAACAAATCATCCTGAACTGAATGCTCTTCAGAATTAAGGATGATTATTTTGTGAGTCCACTCTGCCCTGCCCTGTGTTCCATCTTTCTTCTTGATTTAACAGTCAGATAATTTGAAAAAAAAAAAATACTGGAATTAATGGCCAACATTTGATTGCATTTTACCGCAACCATGAAGACAGTGCTTTTTGTGGGCTGTCACACAGTTGATCTGGGTATTATCCAGGGAAGACTGGGCCCTTGACAGATAGCCCAGGTACAGATGACCTTGTTATCATGATTGCCCTTATGCAGTCACCTAGGCAGGAGGATTCTGGTTATGGCATGCAAAACCTGCTACACTTTTCAGATCCATCCTTAGATCCAATAATTTATAAAATCCCTTCCAGTTTTGCAGTTCTAAAATTATGACTATCTGTTCATTTGCAATTTTGCTATCCTGTTTACTGATGCATACAACTACTTATGTGCATTGATGAAGCAGAAGTACTTAATGGAATCCTTTTAACAGAATACATGTTGTTTTCATGCTGCACATATCAGTGAACACAGATTGTGCTCACACTGGTAATTCATATACAAGAAACAAAAAGTGAAAACTGCTGCAAAACAAGAATATATACCACGTTTATTAAGCGCAAAAACAGAAGGGGAAAAATGCAGAGTAATAGTCAATGCTAATGGTTAGGTGCCATGTCAAACACAAGGTGATCTGCTTAAGCACAGTTCTGCTTCTGTAAAGGAAAGAAGCAGATGGTCTAATGCTTCTGTTTCTTGGCATCTCTTATGGGATTGGAGAGGCTTTAGATCCAGCGGCTCCAAAGCTATCCTGCTCTTACTACTACAACACCCTGCTCTGGGATACATTACCACCAAAAACTCTGTTAATGGGAGAATCATTTATGCTTATTTTAGTTACATCCCTGAACTGGGACTTAAGGCAGCTTACAGAACAGTTAAAAAAATTAGGAATTTAAAGTAAGATTGAGTTGCAAATGTTAAAATAGGATTATAAAAATTCTGATATTAAAAATAAAATACTTCAAAACGTTTCATTAAAAATACTTACAACAGTTTACTTTTAAAAAGAGCTAGTACATTGGGTAAAATCTTATAGTGTGAGGAGCTTTAGATCCAAAAGCCTGGCTGAATAAAAAAGTATTCTGTCTGCTGCCAGCGGGGAGGGTAAACAGTTTAGCTGTTCTGTAACTTGCCCTCTCTTGGGGAAGGAGCTCCAGAGATTGGAAGCAGCCATCAAGAAAGCCCTCTCTCAAGTCCACACTAAACACACTTCTAAAGGTGCTGGGGCTGCAGGAAGGAACTCGCTAGAACATCTGAAAGCCTGGGCAGGCTTTTATGGGAGGACACAGTCTTTAAGATAGTTTGGATCCATATCACAGAATCTTAGAATCATAGAATAATGGTGCTGGAAGGGACCTATAAGGCCACTGACTCTAACCTCCTGTTCAATGATAGAATCCAAATCAAAGCAGATAGGACAGATGGTTGCCTACCTTTTAAATATTTGAAAAAATGCTGTCATATCTCCCCTCAGTCCTCTTTTCTCAAGGGTAAATATGCCCAGATCTGTCTGTCTTTCCTCACAGGGTTTAGTTTCCAGTCTCCTGATCATCCTTTTTGCCCCTCTGAGCTTCTTCTAGATTGTCAGCATCCTTCTTGAAGTGTGGTGTTCAGAAGTGGACATAGTACTCTAGATGAGGCTTAAGCAGTACCAAATAGAGGGGACCTAGTACCTCATGGGATGTGGAGACTATACTTCTCTTAATGCATCCTAAAATTGCATTTGTCTTTTTTTGTAGCCGTATCACACTGTTGGCTTATATTCAGCTTGTGATCTATGATGATTCCAAGATCCTTCTCGCTCGTAGTATTGCTGAGCCAGGTATTCCCCATCTTGTAACTGTGCGTTTGCTTTATTATTTCCCAGGTGCAGTACTTTGCACTTATCCCTATAGGTCTATAGGTCA
Organism: Pogona vitticeps; assembly: GCF_051106095.1. Classification (NCBI taxonomy): domain Eukaryota; kingdom Metazoa; phylum Chordata; class Lepidosauria; order Squamata; family Agamidae; genus Pogona; species Pogona vitticeps. The sequence goes on along the minus strand of NC_135783.1, from coordinate 73,225,914 downwards.
TAACCACTACTTTGAATTGTGGCTGGAAATAGACTAATAGCCGGTGTAGCACTTGTAGAAATGTGTACGTTCAATGTAAGAAACTCTAGTCAGAAATCTGGCTGCATTGTTTTGGACCACTTAAAGTTTCTGAACACTGTTCAAAGGCAGCATCATGTGGATCATGTGTTATGCTAATTCAGTAGGAAAATATCCAAGGCATGTATCATTATAACCAAGTCAAACATCTCCAGAAATAGGTGCATTTGGCACATAAGCTTGCACTGTGCAAATTCATTCCTGGCCACTGCAGAGAACTGGCAGGCATCCAGATTGTGGGATGAATCCAGCAGAATACATCCAGGCTATGAACTTGAGTTTTCAGGGAAGTGTAACTCAGTCCAGCACAGGTTGGATCCCTGTTTTCAACTGACCAAACCTCAGTTTTGCCTGGATAAAGCTTCAACTCGTTCACTCTCATTCAATCCCTTACTGATTCCAGACACTGGTTTAGAAATAAACCAGCTTCTTTGGATGTAGATGTAAAGGAAAAATAGATCTGGGTGGCACTAAGCACCAAAACTACAGGCAATCTTTCCTGATGCTTTCATGTTGATGTTGAATGATAAAGGAAACAAGGCAGATCCCTAAAGGGCACCAGAGGTCAATGGCTAAGGTGTCAAACAAGAGCCCCTGCTCCCAAATCACCTTCTGATGAGATTGGAACGTAGTGCAACAAACTCTAAGATAAACATCTCATACATGTATCAAAACCCAGCATTTATATCTTCTGCAATGTTCACCTGCCAGGACAAAACTTCCTCTGGGAATTTTGGTATCACAAAAATTGAAAACATGACGTTTCTAGGAAAAACAAGTACTGTATCTATTGAAGGATGATGAAATAATCATACAGCTCATGATTGTTTTACACTAATACTGTATTTCTACAGATGTGAAATTTTGCAAAGTCATCCTTCTTCATGAGACTCTTCAATATGTATTTTTATATGGAAGGATGATTAGCAACTGGGTGTCCAAATGACTGTGCAAACACTATAAGAAAACAACAATGACAAAAATCTTCAGCCCATCATGAACTAGAGTGGGAAATTCCTGCAGCAGAGTAAATTGGAAATAGTGGAACAACCAGTAGTACTCTGGAAGCATTGTTTCATGTGACATGCCTGTATAGATTGTGGCACCCTATTAATATAATGTGCATCTGTTTGTGCAAACAGGTCTAACAGCAAAAACTACTTTAGCATTGAAAGGTTAAGTGTGGGACATTCTTACCTGTCATCCACCTGTCCTTGCTCAAGAAGATGCTGCCCATCCATGATGATGGAATGTAAGATCTGCTGGCGACTAAACATCTCTGCTTGGAACAGCTAGCGTAAAAAATTAAATTAAATTAAAAGGAGAAAATGTCAAGTACTCCTAAAGGAACTGAAGCCCTTGGCTGCAAAATAAATGTTGCCATCATCTTCATATACTTAGATTTCAGTTTTGGCCCCACAACTATATGACACGAAATGTTTTTAATCTGCACCTTTGATAAATAACTAAATATGGGATAGAAGTATTTTAAAAATGAAGTAAGTAGGTATAGGTATAGTTGAGCTAAATTGTAACTGCAAAATCTGGATGGCCAATTAATAAATTAATCAAACATTTCTGCTTTTTTTTTTTTTTTTGCTTCCTGGACGTTAGCTCTATTCTTTGTAAAGTCAGACAAAGCCCTAAGATTTTTACCCTGTTTTTATAATTAATATAAATCTTGCTTTGCTTATATCACACAGAATTGGTTTCAAATGTATTTGCTACATTATTTTCCCTTTTCTTGATTAAATTTAAGCTATATAGTCTTTCATACATCAGGGAAAAAGTTTTTTAAGCAATATAAGGAGAGAACAAAATGAAAGAATGCTACTGTTTGCAAATAAAATAATTTGTTCCCCCGCAACTTTCTACACATCATAGCTAATCATTCATGACTAAGTTTAAAGTAGGTTCCCAAGAGCCCTCTGGTGGTGATACATTCATCGATTACCTCTTGCTTTCTGCAGCATAGCATTTTAAAAATTGAGACGGAACATGGAGACAGAAATTGGAGGCAAATAAGTATGCATTGGCATCTAACATTTTTAAAGTTGAAAATAAAAAATAAGAACATGACCCTCAAAAGGACGTAGGTCTTGGTTAGTGACCTATTCATTTTCCTTCCAACCCTTCTTCCAATTAATTTCTCATGATCAAGAGACCGGGATCAAGAGATAGCCTTATCTCACCACAGGCATCACAATCTCCTGTTTCAGTCTTTGATCCTTGCCTGGGGTGAGACCAGCACAAAAGAGTATTTCTCTGAGGAGAAAACAAGATTTGAACAGCTCCGCTTGCTCCATGTCACACTAATTTCTAAGATGCCTGCACAGCACGCACGGAATGGAAGGAGCTACCCTATCTAAACATTAACTGCCTGTTGCCCCAATATATTAAGAAACCCAGCAAGGCAAACATTTGATATGCATTAGAGCACCCAACATTCCATTCTTCAGGCTATAGAAATGCAGGCCACAGCTAGAGACTAGGAGTGTTTACTCCCTTTCTTCTACTTCCCCATTTCTTCTAGCAGATCTTGGCTTTATTTGTTGCTACCAGACAACAATTTGTTGCTACCCCTTCATGGATTGCTGCCTTGTCAGACAGGTCATAGTGGAGAGTTCTGACTAAAAGCAATACACCTGGAGCAGGAACTGGCAAGCCACTCTAGTATCTTTGCTAAGAAAACTCAATGGACAGAAACAAAATGCTAAAAGATATGACGCTGGAAGATGAGCTCCTCAGGTCAGAAGGCGTCCAACATGCTACTGAGGAAGAGCGGAGGACAAGTACAAGTAGCTCCAGAGCTAATGAAGTGGTTGGGGCAAAGCTGAAAGGACACTCAGCTGCGGACGTGCCTGGAAGTGAAAGGAAAGTCTAACGCTGCAAAGAAAAATACTGCATAGGAACCTGGAATGTCAGATCTATGAACCTTGGGAAGCTGGAGGTGGCCAAACAGGAGATGGCAAGAATGAACATTGACATTCTGTGTGTCAGTGAACTAAAGTGGATGGGAATGGGCAAATTCAGTTCAGATGATTATCATATCTACTATTCTGGGCAAGAATCCCGTAGAACAAATGGAGTAGCCCTCATAGTCAACAAAAGAGTGGGAAAAGCTGTACTGGGATACAATCTCAAAAATGATAGAATGATTTCAATACAAATACAAGTCGGACCTTTCAACATCACAGTAATCCACGTTCATATATCAACCACTGATGCTGAAGAGGCTGAAACTGATCAATTCTATGAAGACTTACAACATCTTCTAGAATTGACACCAAAGAAAGATCTTCTTCTCATTCTAGGGGACTGGAATGCTGAAGTAGGGAGTCAAGAGATAAAAGGAACAACAGGTAAGTTAGGTCTTGGAGTTCAAACTGAAGCAGGGCAAAGGCTAATAGAGTTTTGTCAAGAGAACAAGCTGGTCATCACAAACACTCTTTTCCAACAACACAAGAGGCGACTCTACACATGGACATCACCAGATGAGCAATACCAAGGTCAGATTGATTATATTCTCTGCAGCCAAAGATGGAGAAACACTATACAGTGAGCAAAAAGAAGACCTGGAGCTGATTGTGGGTCTGATCATCAGCTTCTTATAGCAAAACTCAAGCCCAAGTAGGAAAAACCACTGGGCTAGTCAGGTATAATCTAAACCAAATCCCTTATGAATACACAGTGGAAGTGAAGAACAGATTTAAGGAACTAGATTCAGTGGACAGAGTGCCTGAAGAACTATGGATGGAGACTCATAACATTGTACAGGAGGCAGCAACAAAAACCATCCGAAAGAAAAGGAAATGCAAGAAAGCAAAGTGGCTATCCCAGGAAGCCTTACAAATAGCAGAGAAAAGAAGGGAAACAAAAATGCAAGGGAAATAGGGAAAGTTACAGAAAATTGAATGCAGACTTCTAAAGAATAGCTAGGAGAGACAAGGGGGCCTTCTTAAATGAACAGTGCAAAGAAATGGAGGAAAAGAACAGAAAGGGAAAAACCAGAGATCTGTTCAATAAAACTGGAGGAACCTTTTGTGCAAAGATGGACATGATAAAGGACAAAAATTGTAGGAACCTAACAGAAGCAGAAGACATCAAGAAGAGGTGGCAAGAATACACAGAGGATTAAACCAGAAATATGTGGATGTCCTGGACAACCCAGATAGTGTGGTTGCTGACCTTGAGCCAGATATCCTGGACTGAAGTCAAGTGGGCCTTAGAAAGCATGGCTAACAACAAGGCCAGTGGAGGTAATTACAGTTGAATTATTTAAAATCTTAAAAGATGATGCTGTTAAAGTGTTACACAATATGCCAGCAAGTTTGGAAAACTCAGCAGTGGCCAGAGGATTGGAAAAGATCAGTCTACATCCCAATCCCAAAAAAGGGCAGTGCCAAAGAATGTTCCAACTACACTCATTTTACATGCTAGCAAGGTTATGCTCAAAATCCTGCAAGGTAGGCTTCAGCAGTATGTGTACCAAGAACTCCCAGAAGTACAAGCTGGATTTCAAATGGGCAGAGGGGAACTAGAGACCAAATTGCTAACATGTGCTGGATTATGGAGAAAGCCAGAGAGTTCCAGAAAAACATCTACTTCTGATTCATTGATTACGCAAAAAACTTTTGACTGTGTCAACCACAGCAAACTATGGCAAGTTCTTAAAGAAATGGGAGTGCCTGACCATGTTATCTTTGTCCTGAGAAATCAATATATGGGGCAGGAAGCAACAGTTAGAACTGGATATAGAACAACTGATTGGTTCAAAATTGGGAAAGGAGTACAACAAAATGGTCTGAAGCTAAACATCAAAAAAACTAAGATCATGGCCACTGGTCCAATCACCTCCTGGCAAATAGAAGTAGAAGATATGGAGGCAGTGACAGATTTTACTTTCTCGGGCTCCATGATCACTGCATATGGTGACAGCAGCCACAAAATTAAAGGAAGCATGCTTCTTGGAGGAAAGCGATGACAATCCTAGACAGCATCTTAAAAAGCAATGACATCACCTTGCCGACAAAGGTCCGCATAGTCAAAGTTATGTTTTTTTCAGTAGCGATGTATGGAAGTGAGAGCTGGACCATAAAAAGGCTGACCACTGAAGAATTTATGCTTTTGAATTGTGGTGCTGGAGGAGACTCTTGAGAGTCCCCTGGATTGCAAGAAGATGAAACCTATCAATTCTGAAGAAAATTAACCCTGAGTGCTCACTGGAAGGACAGATCCTGAAGCTGAGGCTCCAAACTTTGGCCATCTAATGAGAATAGAAGACTCCCTGGAAAAGACCCTGATGATGGGTAAGTGTAAAGGCAAGAGGAGAAGGGGACAACAGAGGACGAGATGGTTGGACAGTGTCATTGAAATGACCAGCACGAATTTGACCCAACTCCAGGAGGCAGTGGAAGACAGGAGTGCTTTGGTCCATGGGGTCATAGAGAGTTGGACACCACTTAACAACTAAACAACAACAACAACCAGGCAACAACGTCTGGTAGCAATGTTCTCAGAGAATAAAGTTCCTGAACTTTTTGGACTTTCAGGGCCCTGCAAAATCACTATTGGCTCCTGTCTCAGCTCCCCTTGTCCATCTAGAAAACTGGGGAAGGCCGGGTGGCATGTTTTCTCACCTGCCTCCCCTCCTGCTCTATTTTTGAGAGCCTGCAAGCCTGCTGGCTGCTCTTTCAGCCCTTCTGTTGCCAGCACCAAGACATTGTGCCCAGTGAAGATGTCTGGAACAGTAGAATTCTAGGCCTGTGTTCTCAAATACAGACCATTTGTGATACTTCCTTGAATCATTCAAATGTTGTTTCTTTTGGAATTCAGAGCACTTTGAACAGATGACACAGGAAAAACATTCAACAACTTCTCAGAGATGTCACCTGCTTCTTTTATAAATACCAAACTAACACAGAAATGATTGAAATGCCAGTATCTTGAAGTACTACTTCCGAATTCCTAGAATGGAATTCAGTCATGGCCAAAAATATTGGCACCCTTGCAATTCTGTCAGAAAATGCAACCCTTCTCTCAGAAAATTGTTGCAGTTGCAAATATTTTGGTATTCACATATTCATTTCTTTGGTTTGCATTGGAACAACACAAAGACATGAAAAGTCAAATCTGATACAATCCCACACAGAAACCCAAAAATGCACTGGCCAAAATTATTGGCACCCTTAACTTAATATTTGGTAGCACCCCTTTGGAAAAAATAACTGAAATGAATCACTTCCTGTAACCATGAATGAGTTTCTTACACCTCTCTACTGGAATTTTGGATCACTCTTCTTTTGCAAACTTCTCCAGGGCCTTCAGATTTGAAGGATGCCTTCTCCCAACTGCTGTTTTGAGATCTCTCCACAGATGTCCTATGGGATTCAGATCTGGACTCATTGCTGGCCATTTCAGAACTTACCAGCACTTTGTAACCATTTCTGAGTGCTTTCTGAAGCGTGTGTTGGGTCATTATCCTGCTGGAAGACCCATGACCTCTGGTGGAGACGCAGCTTTCTGACACTGGCCACTACATTGCACTCCAAAATTCTTTGGCAATCATCAGATTTCATGATACCGTTCACACAGTCAAGGCATTCAGTGCCAGAAGCAGCAAAGCAACCCCAAAATATATTTGAACCTCCACCATGTTTGACTGTAGGGACTGTGTTCTTTTCTTTGAATGTCCCATTTCTTTTTCTGTAAACAGTGCCATGATGTCCTTGACCAAAAAGCTCTACTTTTGTCTCATCTGTCCACAGTACGTTCTCCCAGAAGGATTGTGGTTTTGTCACATAGGTTTTGGCATACTCCTGTCTTGCTTTTTTATGCCTTTGTGTCAGCAGTGGTGTCCTCCTGAGTCTCCTACCATAGCGTCCCTTTTAATTCAGATGGTGATGGAGAGTGCGAGCTGACACTGTTGCATCCTGTGTCTGCAGATCAGCTTGAATTTGTTGGGAAGTTAATCTGGGTTCTATATCCACCGTTTGAACAACTCTTCATTGTAATTTTTCAGTAATTTTGCTCTTCCATCCACATCCAGGGAGGTTAGCTACAGTGCCATGGGCGGTAAGCCTCTTGTGGACACAGGAACATTAAGATCTCTGGAGATGGACTTGTAGCCTTGAGATTGTTGATGTTTTTCCACATTTTTTTTTCTTTCAAATTCACAGACAACTCTTTATACGTCATTCTTTTCTCCATGCTCAGTGTCACACACAACACAAAGGTTGAGTCAGCTTTTCTCCATCTTATCTGGTTGCGAGTGTGACTAATATATTGCCCACACCTTTTACTTGTGACAGGTGTGTCTAAATACAAATTAAAGGAGCATCACATGCTTGAAAAGCAATTATTTATTACAATTTAGACAGGGTCTAAAGAGAAGGGTTGCATTTTCTGACAGAATTGCAAGGGTGCCAATATTTTTGGCTATGACTGTAGAAAGTACAATTCCAAATTATAAATCTGACAGACTCAGCTCATATTTTAAGAATATCTACCACTTTTTAGAAATGCTTGGGGTAATTTAAATGCTCACATCATATATGTTAGCATTTTAAAAATCTGTTAGAAGCATCCTACCTACAAAGAAATGTTGAAACAAGGGTCATACTTTGTGTCCAGGATCAACATTTTAAGCCTTCAAGTATCTGGGTGAATCTGTAGTGGCAAAACCAATGAAAAATCTTGTGGTCCTTTTTTAAAAATGCCACAAGACTCGTCATTATTTAAGGTGTGTGTATCTGTGTTTTTTCTGGACAAGACTCTGCTGGTTTTGCTGCAACAGACGATCATGCCTACTTCCATGAATATTTTTGGAAACTAGAATTACAGAACTATGGACTCTGGACTCTTGGGAAAAAAACCCTCTAAAGTCAGTGGTGGCAGAGGCCATAGAATGTTGAGTGGGAGGGGAGCAGCGATCAACAATACAGACTGCTGGTCTTGGAAAAATATGATAAGATGTGTTTCTGACATTGAAGTTGATCAACTTCTGCAAACTACCATTGTTTCTTTTGAATGAATTTCATGGAAAAAAAAATCCAACCCTCCTATTGCATTCATCACTCAACAGAACTCTAAACAGCACAAAACTCATTTTTATCTTATAACCTTAGAAGGCTGTAAATCATACAAGGAGATATGAATTTGAAGGAGTGTGGCCACAGGATGTGTGTCTGTATTTCTGAATTTGCCATTACATTAATGTTGCTATACGCTTTATGTGCATGCAGCCTGCTCTTTGAACAGTGTTGTGTTTGAGTTAGATGCTTGTGGATCTGAGATACAGCAATCTGTATAATCACTGATATACAGTACCTTTTGCTGTGCAGACATGGCTAACACGAGTACAATTCTAACTCAAATAAGACACTGCTTCCATGAATGACTGAAGATGGAATATAAAAGACAACAAAAATGAACATCAGCATAAAGTCTTATGACTTTATGACAGCAAGACAGAAAACAACTGATTAATGCAAACGCTGTTATTTTGATAACCAACTTGCCTCATGTGCCCTCTGCTGTTCCAAAAGAAGCTGGTAGTTTCCTGAAATCTCTGCAGCCAGTTTCTGCTCAGTTTGTACTAAGAACTCCATCCAAGTCTCACATTTTTCTAGAAAGGTCTGTTGCTGCAACATGAACGACTGTAGCTTACTGCAAGGATGAAAGAGTGATTCAGTAACACCTCTGAGCTTGCTAAAATAAATTTACAAAAATTCCTAAGGGAGCCATTTCAATTCTGGCTGAAATGATATTATTGACTTTTTCTTCTTGGAAATACTTTTTATACATACAAAGATTTTTTTAAAAAAGTTGAAAACAACAAACAAATTGTGTATAAATGTTTCAGCTGGTTTATTTCTTTAGTTTTAGCCCTGGCAAAATCTGCTTTTATTCTTTAAAATACACCTTCAGTTCATAAACAAAAAGTCCCCCTAAAGCTACTTTTATTTTCAATTAACCAGTCTTGCAAATTGGTCTCTTTCAAGATATTGAAGGATTAGCTCATTGCCACTATAGTAGAACAATTCTCTAGAGTAATTACAAAGATTAACGACGAATTAATCAAATGGTGCATTTCAATCCAGAAATCCAGTTGCAGCCTATAGAACTTTTCATCTCATGTTTCCCACAGCTACAAGGGGGAGGACCTTTTTCCTGTTGATGATTGCATTTCTTTGGGGCCATTCTATTGGGGGGATACAAGTGGATCTGAAGCACAGTTGTCTCTATGGGTTGAACTGGAGTACTGTGGTGAGTATGACCACCCCTTTCTCTCTTTCTTTCTTTGCTACCCCCTCTCTCTACCATCTGTTTCTCTCTCTCCCCCCCTCCTCTGATACTCTGTACTGCATTCCATCTCAACATCTCCCCATCTTTTAGGGCTGTGGATGACGCAGAGTTTCTCCTCTTGCAGGAAAGTTTGGTCTCTGCATTTGCTGAGAAGATAATGGGCAACCGGAACAAAGCAGCGAGCTACCCAGAAAAGAGGGTACTGTCTTCTACCCAGAAGAGAAGACAGGAGGGTCTGGCATGATCAGGTCTATGGGGTCACGAAGAGTTGGACACGACTAAATGGCTAAACAACAACACTGAGAAGAGGGCAGCAAACACATTATGGTTTATATTAACTTGTAGAGTTCTAAATATATAACAGATCCTGTCTGCAGGCCCATGACTGAAGTCAACACCCTTGGGCCTCTCTTGGTAAAATACGGTATTAAGATGAATGTGTATTCCCTGCAATGAATTCATTTATTTTCCCTTCCACAATGATATTTCTTCATAGATACCTGTCTCAACAATGGGAGTTCATGCTCCAGTGGCCAATCATAAACAGTACTAGGCATATAGGTAAGGAAAATCATGTGCTTTCAACTCCTGAGGGAGCACCTCTTCTGAAATGTGCTATATGTACGACCTTCTCCCAGCCTTATGGAAGTCAAAACTTAATTTGAATGCAAAGAATGGAAAGAGCAAATACATGTAATCGTGCTCAGTTAAAGTTTTGTTCTCATCACTACAATTCTAAATGTCCTACCTGAATCTTTCTGTGGTTTGTGAAGAGATAATGGACCAACACCTATTGAGATTTTGCATCCTTTTGATCTCTTTGTCATTCAGAGGTAGTCTATATCCCAGCTCATTCAGGCGATCCAAATCTGGTGCCATGCTGCTGAATTTCAACATCTGGCGCTACAAAGTGGCAGGGAACAAGGACATTATCAGAGGAACAAAGACATGTTGCCAAATAATGGCAAATAATCCTAATTAATATAATTACACATGTGAATACATATTTGTTTGAGGTTTGTTTTGTATTTTGCGCATTTTCAGAGTTTGGGTCATTCAATTTAAAGATTTGCTTGCATTCTGAAAATAAATCAAAACAAAGATACAGCTCTTTTCCCCCTAGTTCAAGACTTTCCAAAAGGTGCATAGAACTACAGCTTACTCAGTTTTGACAGCAGAAAAGGCAAATGTAACTAGAACCACAGGAAAGAGGACAATATGAATGCAGAAAAACATGTGGAATTATGATATTCTTAGGTCTGTTTACAAGAGAGGAAAGGGAAAAGAGGGATATAAAAGTAGAAGAGAACCTGGTACAAGACAGCAGCAACCCTATGATCCTAGAAATATAGTTAGCAGACTGAAAATTGAAGAAATAGTTCACTAGCAGGAATTGTCTGGTATGCTATGAGATGTCTATTCCTACCTCTGTCCACAGTAATCATAAGGCAACAGTGAAAGTGGGGGACCTGTCAATCGCATTCTGCAAATGCATATTGCTGACTAGCTAGACACTCCTCCTAATAACAGCAGTCTACGTCCACCCCCAGAGCAACTAACCAGACAGCAGCTAAATACAACCTGCTACAAAAAGAACAATGTGTAGAGGCTAGAGTGGGTTGGTCTGAATACCATCCTTGTCCTCCTCAGAGAAAGAAATATAAGAGTATATTCTTCCTCAAATAAATAAAACATCCTGATCTGGGGCTGCCATGCCTGACAGAAATGAACATTTTTATTTCATGTGACCTTTGCTGAACAACCCTTCATCTTAGTGCTTCTTCTGCCAATACAAAGGAATATATTGTATGAGTAACAGTTGGTGTTAGCTAAGATTATCAGTCTAACTGAATCAAACTAGAGAAACATTTCAATAAGGGTTGCAGAGGTTAACAGTTTCACCCACAGAGAGACCTGAAGTTTCTTGTGAGGTGAGGTGGGGAGACAGATTTCAATCTGAGAGGCCAGCAAAATGCTCTCTCTAAAGTCTTAGCTAAAGAGTTTATTCTCATTTAAATGTACTTTAGAATGAGATATAAAAATGTTATAACATTTTGTTTTGTTTCTATCAAACTCACTTTAAGTTCTTCCATTCTATTCCGGATTATGGAGAGGTCAGATGAATGACTTGGGTCTTGTGCTTTGAGTACTTCTTCAGATTCAGTTATCCAGTCCTCCAGCCCTGCTAGGCTCTTAGTAAATATCTGGTAATCTTGAACTCCAGCCTTTGAATATTTTTTTAAAAAGCAAGTGGTTAGTAAATAATAAAATGTATGGTTCTTCTTCTTCTTTTAAACCTTTTTAGTTCTTTTTACACAATGAATACCTGTCTAGCAGTGCCCCAAACATTTGGCTGTGTCACTGTTTGTTCCTTTTCAGTACTGCTTCCCCCCCCCCAATTAGGTATGGGTTTTTTTTTCCACACAACGTGAATCAGTGTTTTAAGGTCATGAAGAAACAAGCAGGTGAATTTGCTTCCTTCTGCTACGCATTGGGAAAGACATCTTTTTGGACAACTCCCAGAAGCTGATAGTCAACATGATTCCAGGACCTGTACTCAGAAAAGGCAGCTTTTCCTAACTCTGCCTCCTTTGTCTTCACCAAGCTGTGGCCCAGAAATTAGAGTCCTATCCTGACATTATTCTTTACACAAAGCCGATGCGTAAGAAGGGTGATGCACCAATCCCATTCCATCACAGCTTTCTTCATGTACTAAGTGGTATGTTTGAAAAAGAGATTCCTGTTTGAATTGAGGCTTTCCAAATGAGGAGTAATTTTGGAAAATTAGGGTTCTTGCTCATGTGAAATGTCTTCACAGGTGGAGGTACTTATCCCCTTTTGACAGAGATTGTGGAGGGGTTGGAGTTAGCAGACTCTCCTGTGTGTTGCTGGAATATGGTGATGCTTGAATTGGACTTATGGGTGCCTTCCTTTACTAACCATTAGGAGGCAGGCTGGGGTCACAAAGAAGAGTCAGACACGACTAAACAACAAGGAGGCAGGCTGTTTCAGTGAAAATCTCAACTAGAAAGCAAGCCCTCTTTCTTGTAACTTAGTCTTTCTTGTTATGCATATTGAATGGTTTGAGGTTTGTGGTCTCTCCTGAGGAACTGGTTCTAACCAATTTCATCATCTCTTTTTGACTAGGCCAGAAGCAAGGAGGCGGGGGGAGGGCGCTGCTGCTCTGATGGCATATCTTTGACTCTCCATTTTGCAGTCAGACCAGACAGACACAAAGCCTGCCTCACAGCTGTCTGTTCCTTTCTCCCATCCTGCCCAAACAGCTAGTGGGTAAGTAATGCTTTGCACATGGTTTGCACCACGTCAAGAGGAAGCTCTTTGTTTCACCTCTTTCCCTTGCAGGTAGTTGTCACAGAGGAAACATAATTTGAATATTGTGTTTATTTTTTAGTTATATATTTAACCAAAGATAATCAAACTTAAATAATTTGCTGTTGGAGGCTATGGTCTAGCAGTTGTAGAAAGCTTGGCATGGACAACTCTGAACCTCCATATTTTTATTTTTATTTTTTTTTACCTATAGGTGCCATTAGTCTTAGCCAACATAGCTAATAGCTAAGGATGGTAGGAAAGTTAGTCTAAAAGTGTCTGAAGGGTCATAGTTTCAGCTCTGGCAAGAAGGAATAATCTTTGCAAGTGGCCAGGTAAAGAAGTTATGACTTCCCACTGAGGCTCTGACAACTCATCTACAATTTTGTAATTATATTGAAAAAGAGTAAAATGCTAAGGGAAGGCCAAATATAATTGCTTAGGTGACATTCATTACAGATGAAGCTGGCAAGGAACCATTCATATGTCATTCAGCAGGGCAGTTATCAAACTGTACTACAATTATATGGTAAAAGTGCTGGTTTTGGGAGACATAATATCCTTTGCACAAATTATGGATTCAGTTATCATTTCCGAAATATGGTAGAATGATAGCACAACAGTCTATCATTTATGTCCCTTGGAGGGACGGAGGAAAAACTGTGTGACGCCAAAAGATATGTAAGGCTTCATACCTGTAATACAGACTGCTGCCTGCTGAGAGCCTGTTCTAAAGAAGATAAGGCCTGGTTAAGAGACAGCTGACCAGACTGGATAGCTGCAGCTGCAGAAGTATCCACCTGTTGTTTCAGCTGTTCTCCCAGTTCATGCAGAACAAATAGAGAGTCTTGAACAGTCTTCATTCCTTTGAGAAGATCCTGCAGAAGTTGTGGTCATTAAAACAGTAACAAGCATTGGTAACAAGCATTCAGCTCTGTCATAGTGATCGGCTGGCACACACACAATTTTTGATGGCTGATTTCTGTAGTGTATAAAGCTATCAATTGCTGAGAGGGATTCATATGGACGCTAGTAAATAAATACTAGAAGTGCACTAGAAAGGGTCCAGAGTGTGCACCAGCCATTCTGTACATGACTCTGGACAGAATGTGTGTACAGTCATGCATGTCTTTCATGCATGCATACATGTAGTTGTCAAAGGTGTTGAGAGGAAATAGTATGTACAGTTTGTGTAACACAAACAAAACCACTACACACATACACACAAATCAAATTCTTATTGCACCTTTAAGACTAACATGGCTGTGACTACATATATCAGTCTGTAACTCTGCTGACTTCCTTCATATAAGTGAAGAGCTGCCAGGGAATAATGAAATGGCATCTATGGGAGCAATGCAGCAATAGAGGCAACACTTGCTTACTTTGTCACTGGGTATCATGATCATGGCATGTCATGATCTCAGAGTTTTTGACATGGAGCAAAACGTTCCCCTCCCAAGCCCCATGGGGCTTGAAAGAAGAAAAGGGGCAATATAAACTATTTTATCACATTGACTCTCATTCAAATATGTTTTTAGGATGGAAAGAAATGCTCTTTATTTCTTCTAGATAACCTTGCGGTCAAATTTGATAAAAGGAAAGAGGGCAAGTATAAGAAAGAAGGTGTCCTTGGTCTTTGAGTGGTAATGACCTTAGTGTTTAATCATGGGCTAAAGAGTGAGATGGGTTAAGGTCAGGTGGTTAATACAGTAAATACTTTAACCTCTACCTTGTTTTCCAAACTAGGCAAGCCTTTCATTAGCTTCAATTATCTTTACTTGTTTAGCATTGGAAACCTTGCTATACAACAATGACATGGAGTTTCATACTGTACAACAATAACAGAGTCTTCAGTTTACTGTACTCACATTGCAATCATGAATCCAAGCAGTGACCTCATCATCAGTAATGTCCTTGTTAGTTGCAGCCTTCAAAAATTCATTTGTTCGATCCTCATACTGCTGAACTGTGGAACAACACTGGGTGTAATAGCTTTTGTACTTCTGCCAGAGTTGGAGAAGACCTTTGCTAGAGTGTAAATGCTCTGCAATCTCTTCTAGAAGGTTGTTCCACCTAGCAATTATAAGGAAAGGGTTAACAACCTAGAAAAGAGAAAGCTGAAGGACTTTTGAGCGGGATTTTAAAAAGACCATATCATTATTTCTCACAATATGTGTTATTTTTGCAGGGAGGGCAGCAGGAGAAGAAACTGAACTATGCTCACCATCAGATTGTTCTCTGAAACCATTCTTCATGTGATGGAAACAGACGTGATGAGACATTTAAGATATTTTAAATAGTTTTGTCACCTTTAACAAAGATATTGGAATAAGAACCTAAACATTACATAAAATGTAAAGAAAAGCATCTGAATTCTATACTATACTACTTCAAATCACAAATGGAAGGTCCATGTTTCTGAACATATCTTCCATGTAAAATAAAGCAAAACAAAGTGGTAATAAAACAGTAACTACTCTCCCTGCATATAATAAACTAGCACTACACGAAAGGAAAGCTTCAACTGGCCCTCTTCCTGGCATGCTTAGTTACATGTATTCAAGGAATGGTTTTAAAATATAATAATTGTGTGCCTTCAAGTCAATTCTGACTCTTTTTTCAGGTTTTTTTCAGGGTATAGAGTACTCAGAAGTGGTTTACCCTTCCCTTTTTCTGGGGGGCACCCTGAGGCCATGCAGCTTGCCCAAGGTCACACAAGCTGGCTCTTTCTGGGGAACTCAACTCCTAAACGTTGGCTCCACAGCCAGAAACCTAACTCACTTGGTTTACAACATAGCTGAACATAGGTGTCTGTTTCTTTGGGTATCTATTTCTTGCCCAGCATTTGAAACTGTTGATTTTTTATGACCAACACAATAAATAAAAAATTTTTTCTTGCTGATTTCACAGTTACCAGAACAGCTTGACATTATATTTATTCAAGAATAAAGTTATTTTCATTATAGATTTTACTTAAAAATACACCAGGGAGTACTGTCATACCTCAGGTTCATTTCTTTTAAAGTACTGTTAAGTCCTTCCATGACAGGTGGGTGACACACTTTCAATAACTGGTTAGTCACGGATCCAAATTTCTGTAGGCTATGGTCTTGTTTTTCCAGTTCATCCTGCAAGTTCTGAACATACAGAAAAAAAAAAAAAGCAGAAAGGTGTAATTTATTGAAATCCTACAGGGCAAAGACTCACTTTAAAGCTTATCTTGAAGGCCAAGCTCGTCAGTCCATAAAGACGCACTAAAATAATATTAGTGATGAAGTAGAGAAATCCTGAAGCACCACTGAATGAAGAATAAAAACAAAACGTAGCTATGTGATCCATAACCAAAAATAATAAAAAAGAAGAGGTGGCTAATACCTCTGTTGTTGTTCTGTGCTGCCCAGTCACATCCAGCTTATAGTGACACTTAGGGATGGGACTTAGAAGGAAAAAGATTTCTCAGTACCATAATTTGGCAGGAATCACCCAGGCTGAATCATGGAACTGGGAGCTGTCAAGCAGCAGGAGGTATAGGAGCCCTATGACCTTCCCCACCGTTCCTGAGCTGCTTCTTCCCATCTTCTGAAATACGCACCACTGCTCCTTTGCAAATCAAAAGAATTCCCTGTGATTCACAAGGGACCATGGGGAAATTAGTCTCTATGGCGGTTGTCTCCACAAAGATTGTTCCCAATCAATTATGGACTGGGATTCCCTTTTTTCCCCTGAAAGTACCATCCCTAGCAACTCTTACAGAGGTTTCAAGTTAGAATGTGAGATATTTAAGAAGGGATCCAAACTCAGCTCTCCTGAGCCTTAGCCCATCACTCTGTTGTCTACACGACACAGGCTCAATATCTTTATTAGGACACTAAACTTTTTTAAAAAAAGTATTAGAAACATTAATCAGACTGGGTATTGGTAATGCCTGCCACTTCTCTACAGAAATGATTATAGGCAGCTGGTTCTACATTCCCAGAAGTATAACAGATACCACAACACATCTAGCTAGCTCTCTGAGTCTACAGTCTCCATTTTGAAGTTTGATTACAGCTCCCACAGCTATAACGTCTGCCTAGGATAAATCTTGGAACTTTTCTCCTTCGTTTCTGTTTCACAAGGTCTGCGTTGTCTGGCCTTCTGAAGAGTTCTGAAGGACAAAAGGGCTTCTTTTGTTATTTGCATTTTAAGAAGCATTTTGGTGGCCCCATAGATGTATTACCTAACCTTGCTTTCTAAATGAAGAATGGTAAAAGATAGTTTGGACACAATTTAAAACTTATTTTAAGCACCATAGTTTCCTTACCAAGTTGGCCAAACTTCTAGACGTTTACTAGGCATGATAAATTGATATGATTTTGTGCCCTTTCTTACCTGCAAATTATCTACTTGGACTTTCACTGCTTCCAAAGAACCTGTAAGGAGATGAAAGCGAGACAGAGAATATCTGGCTTCCATCAGGTAGCTATTCAGTTCTTCATAAGCTGCTTTGTAAATGCTCCACTGATCAAAGACAGACTGCAATAATATTTTCAGCTGGCCAACCTGACCGAAATGAAACAAAACCAAATGAAAAACAAGAAATAGTATGCAATTAATATTAAAGTTACAAATACAATTGCTGCCTGTTTAAATAATTTTAAGGAGAAGGTAACTATTTCACATATCACTATATTTAAACTTAAAGTCTAAAACTTAACAATAAAATGCTTATTTAAATAACAATGTGCAGAATAATATAGTGATTTTTTTAAAAAAAACTTATTTTTGTTTTACATCAGTTTTTTGTTGGTACCAGGAAATTGCACGTTTTACAAAGGATAATCAGTATTTAAGCATGGAGTTCTTTTAACAAGTAGCATGTATGAAAGATATAGCCCATGTATTCTGCTATGTTGTAAAATGATTAATTAATCATTTCCTTGAATAAGAAAACATATTTGTTGATATTTCAGGAAATGTGGTGTTAAAAAGAATCTTGAATGCACTGTGATAAAGCAACGTACCAGAGTCTTGGGAGGAAAAAACATAGACTGCATCGGACATAAAATTCAATACTGTAACATTCACATCTTTATTCATGCATTCATACTTGCTTACCCTGTGATCCAAATTTGCCCAAGAATGGTTAAGTTTTTGAAGTGTATCCATGACAGCAACACAGACTTCTTCCTTTTTATTCTGTATTAAGGAAAGTCCTATCTGTTCTACTTTTTCAACTTCCTTCTCCTTTACTTTTAATTGATCCTCAAGTTCCTGAAAGAAATGTAGATTCACATGTATTTTAACTACATAATGTTTTCAGATATTTAAAACATTAAAAAATTCTCATGAATAGTGATAGTGCTAAATTGACAGAAGAGTTTCACAAATACAGTATATTACTCACTTTTAATACCAGTATATGTGTATACAGTGGTGCCTCGCATAGCGAGGTTAATCCGTTCCGGATTAACCTTCGCTATGGCGAAACATCGCTGAGCGGGACGGGAAAGCCCAAATGGGCAAAAACTCACTGTTCAGCGATGCATCCCGGTCCGGCAGCCATTTTCGCACTCTCGGTAAGCGAGGGCAGGGCGCGAAAATGCTGCGTGCGGCCATTTGGGGCTTCCGGCAGCCATTTTGAAACCGCCGAACAGCTGATCCGCGGCTTCGTTTTGCGAAGATCGGTAAGCGAAACGCTTACCGATCTTCGCAAAGCGATTTTCGGCCATAGGGGCCATCGGTAAGCGATCGCATTATCGATCCAAAAAAGCGGATCGCTATGCGATTTCGTCGTTATACGGTGCGCTCGTTAAGCGAGGCACCACTGTATAGGATTGCAGCCCATATGTGTTAATGGTGTAAATATTATTAGAAACATTTGTATTGCTGTAATCCAAAAATAATATTTTCAATGTCATTGGGCTGAGATAAAAGGAGAAAAACAAAATAAAAGCCAAAAATATTGGAAGAGAAAAGATTTTCATCTTTCCAATATTATAATTCACCTAAAACATCCTGCTTAGGTGAATTATAAGATTGGAAAAATAAAAATCATTCTGCTTTAAGTCAGGAAAGTTCACCTTGGATCAGGGCTTTATCCTACAACGTCTAGCTCATAAACACTCCTCCCCCAAGGAGGCACCTTGTATGCAGCTTTTATTGATTTTAAGTCCGCCTTCGATCTTATCCCAAGAAATAAACCTTGGGCCAAATTTGAATCTATGAACATAGACAGATGGCTGCTTCTGCTAATGAGGTGACTGTATGAAAATAGCCACCTGAAAGTCCTCTGTAATCCAGTTGGAGTTCTATCCAATCCAATCCAATCCCAGTTTTTAATGGGGTTAAACAGGGATCTATACTGGCTCCCACCTTGTTTAACTTCTATATTAATAACATAGTTGACGATTTATCTAAGACTCCCCCCACCAAGCTGCACTCACATCATGTATCAATGCTGCTTTATGCAGATGATGTGTTTCTACTCTTATTAACATGTGTAGGACTGAGAAGACTCTCAAGACTGCTTTCTTCCTACTGTAATCGAGAGCAGTTACTAATTAACTACCAGAAGACCAAAGTTCATGTGGTCAGTAGAAGTAGAGTGAAGCACAATTGGGTTATCAATGGTCATCTCATAGATTAGGTTTCCAGCTACAAATACTTGGGCATAATCTTTCATGCTTCAGGTTTCTGGCCTCCCCACATAAAGCATGCAGCACTAAATGTTTAATAAAGTGCAGTGGCATTGACAAGATTTTTTTCACACCAACCAAAGGGTCACCGTATCCCCTCAATTTTTCAGGTTTTCAAGGCTAAAGTTGTTGCTCAAATGCTCTACGGGTGCCAATTGTTTGCCTTATCTGACCAACGTTCTCTTGAGGTAGTTCAAACCAACTTTTTGAGATCTATTCTGACTGAACCCCCCTGTATGAAGGGCTACCTAATGTAGCCCTTTGTTTGGAGCCTGGCCTAATCGCCGTAAGAGCACACGCCAAAGTCCTAATGTTTAATTACTGGCTAAAGCTTATCTTCTCTTCAGAAGGCTTGGCACAGATGTCACTTTTTTACTCCTTTCAATCAGACTGGAAACTCCAACTCCCAAAAGAAATAAGGCAACTGGGTTTTTCCACCAATGTTCTCTTGGCGATGGGGCACGTCGGTGCTAAAGCAGCACTCAAACAAAGAACCTGGGACATAGAACTTCAAGAGCATATGAGCCAGTCAGGCCAATACAGTGTTGTTACTAATAATGCCTTTACAATATCTTCATGTTTGACTACCACAATGACAATAAAGACCAGAAGACCCTTCACATTAATGAGACTTAATGTTTTACCCTCCAAGCTCATGGAGGGAAGATTTCAACATATACCTATTTCGGATTACCTGTGTCCATGTAATGTTGGCCAAGTGGAAACTGTAAGTCATGTTTACTGTACTGTCTTTTCTAGAGATCTAGGCACTAACCTCTTGTGCCCAATCATTCTCAGATATCCAGGGAGACCTAATGAATTTTACATCAAGCTACTTCTTTCCTATCAAGACTCCCTTATTACATGCTCTGCAGCAAAATTTTATGCAGCAGCAATGGCACAGCACTCTCTTATAGTCTCCTGAGTTCACAGGTTGACTGGTTTTAGCATGAGGGTGGTTTATAGTCGACCGTAGAGAAATGTTGTGGTCCCAACTGAAGGTAGGAAATGTTTACAAATGTTTACAAATATGTAGGAAGGACTACTCCAAAGACTTTGTCCAAACCAGTTTGCCCTAGATCAGGGGTGGGCAATTAATTTCTATAGGGGGGGCACATGAAAAATCTGAACTGTGTTCGGGGGCTGAACCAACTTTACTTAAAAATAAAATGAAACAGTGATGTTATTATTGTTTTTATTTTAAACTTGTTAATCTTCACAAATACTAAAGAGGTTTTTTGTGGTATGTTAAAGATAAGCAACTGATCAACTTTAGACAAAAAGCTATAAATGATTTTGATGTTCAAAACTGTCCGCGGGCCGGACAGGAGCCCTCGGGCTGCACTTTACCCAGGTCTGCCCTAGATGATCCTATGGTTCAAAGGGTAGCTATAAAATGTTGTATTTGATTATTCCCATATATTACAACTAGTTCACAATTAATTATCTGTCATACACTTTTTAAATTGAATTTTATATACAGTATTTTAAGCATATAATATGTTTTATGAACTGATTATATACTTTTTAAAATTGCATTTTATATATTTTAGCCATATAATATGTTTTATGAACTGGTGACCCAACCGTAATAAATAAATTCATTTCACATGTAATTCAATTCAATTAAAACATCCTGCTTGCTTCTGATTTGTTGTGGAAAAATGAGATTGCCCTTATCTATTTAAGGAGGACTGAATCTCAATCAGTACAGCTGAGGATAAAGATTCTAAATTTGTTACTTCAGACAGAAATGTCTAAAGATATCATTCTTATTTTATGTGTTTTTTAAATATGTTCTAAAGGGTTCTAACAGTTTCAACAAATATTATTTAAATTTTTTAGTGTTATAATTTATTATGGTTGTATTCTTGTTTATCTGTACTTATGAGCTGCCCATAATTGGGAGAAAAGTAGCATATAAATAAAAATTAGGAAGGAAGGAAGGAAGGAAGGAAGGAAGGAAGGAAGGAGTATTTGTATGCGTACCTAAGATCCTGACTAATCTACAAAGGCCATTGATTGTGTCACACTCTGGAGTTTTGCCTCGTGCCAGTTGGATACTAAATTAAATCTCAAGGTTTCAGCATGTAACCAATTTGATTTATTACACTGATATAATGAAATTAAGGCACAATTCATACAAAACTCATACAAGGCACAGTGTGGAATTCAACTCCTGATCTTAGTTCCATAGCTAAGTGCTCTACTTGACTGATCTATCCAGCTAGCTAGCATAGCCCGTCTAAATTCTATTTTATAAAATTGACTGTTTTAAAATATATTATAACTGACTATAGCTTCTTATTTTATTTTATTTTATTTTTGCTATTAGAAACTCTTCTTTTCCATGACTTTGACATCACTGCATTTAAACTGTTTTAATGTGCTGTTCTTTCTCTTTGTTTCTGCCATAAAAACATTTATTTGTTTGCTTGTTTTATTTACAGTATTGTTTTATTTACACTTTAGTGTAATAAAAGTAATGTTTTTACTTAACATTTTAAATATAATGTGCATTTAATTCTTTAAAAATATCTGAATAATTTATTGTTTTTGGCTTTTAATACTATGTTTTACATAACGTTAGCTGCCTTGGGTGCTTTTATAGAAGAAAAACAGGGTAAAATATTGTAAATAAACAAATAATAAATAACTTGCACTGTATGGGGTAGGGATATGAATTTCGTAGCCCCTTAGAGAGAAGCTGAGGGAAAACACTCTATTTCCCTTGTGGCAACATATTTCTGCCCAAGATTTTCTTCCAAAGAACTATAATGGAAAATCTCTTGGGATTTCCCAGGAGTTTTCCGGTCATTTTATTCCCTCTGGAAGATTTACTGTATAGAATGGCATCTTTCTTGCTCAGGATTCATATAGGAAGGACAGAAGCAGCACTAGCCTCCACAAGATTGTTATGATTCCTGCACAGAATGGCATATTTTCTATACACGATACACTGCATAGGGCACTTGAATTTGGCAGTCTTCTGCATAGAACAATGGATGAAAAACTGAAATAAATAAATAGGAAAGTCTAATTCTTGCAGGTAGTTAGGAAATCTTGCTGATGTAGGAATGGGAATACTCATCAGATACCTAGCTTATGGCATGTTATGCAGGTTTGCTTAGTGGCAAGAGTAAATATCTCTATCTAGCATAGTTGTATTGTTCATACCATTGTACAAGTGGCACTGCAAGCATTTGACATGTGCTCTGCATATGATACAATATTATGCTTGTTTGGTTGTACTGAATTTCCTTTGCACAGAATATTTGATACTACGTTATCTTAAATACCACTCAATGTATAGTACACAAAAGTAACTTTCTACTGTCTGTTTTATCAAGAAAGGAAATGGAGAGAGTCTCCTATATACTAAGCTTTCTCTGCACCACAGACACAGAGGTCCAAAAATGTACATATGAGCCAATTTTCTCTCATTCAAAAATAAATTGGAAAATTTCAGAATTCTCTACAGAGGTATGCGCATTTGTGTTTTTAGATCACAAATCATGATGAAGAAAGGCCAATGTGCAGGCTTCCTCATGAATTTTGAGAGTTTTAAGCCCAAAAACACAAACATGCACACCTCTAAGGCTGTTATATCAACTTTTTTTTACTAGATATATCCTTCCCTTCCCTCCACAGAAATCTGGAATGTTTTAATCTAAAGGAATATTCAACAGGAAAATCTATTGCCTCAAAAAATAGGAGATAAAACAGTCATCTCAGTCTAGTGACACATACGAGAAGCTCAAGAAAGGTCTATGGGATTTCAGGGTGGTCTGGAATTTAGATCAAAGTCAAAGATTCAGATGCTTTATTGATAGCAAGGGAGTGATCCACAGGATGTGTTGCCATAATAAGTTATAATAGTGGAACTAGACCAAGGTAAAACTGAACTGGTCCAGGTTCTTTGGCAGTTTATGCTGCTCACAAGACAGAGTCCCTGAGCAAATAAAAATGATGGAGAGGAATAAGAGGGGTCAAATCTAAGCAGGATGCACCCAGATGCCCAGGCTTACCTGTGATAGATTTTTTTCTCAATTAATGCTAAGGCTTCTGGTAGTGTGGAATAAGACATTTGCAAAAAAGGCACTCTTTATTTCATAAAGGACAGGGTAGCCATTTTTTGGAACTGTTCCCATACAGTTATCAGTATTACTATTATTGAAAAAGTACCAGTCTGCAGTGATATTGAAGAAAATACTGTCTTTTTTCTTTTCCACACCACAATAATTCAGTTAGCTCTATTCTGATTATCTGCACTACACTTTTTTTTTAAAAAAATGTTGTTGTGGGTACCTGGCATTCCTTCAAGGCACTTTGAACAGAGGCCTGGTCTCCAATTCTCTGTTGTTCCTTCAGTCTTCTCTCCTGAGTTTCAAACCAACTTTTCAGACACTGAATGTTATTTTCATATTCTGTCCAGGATTCCAGAAAACCTTCCAACATCTGAATCTGAATATATATATATATTTGTTAAATGAAATAACTCATATAGCTAAGGTAACTTAATTGTTGCACTGGAAGAATACTTCAGCACTGATTCATGCTTTCCTACAATGTAGCATTTCCACAAGTTCAAAACTGACATCAAATGACACTGATTATGTCTATGAATAACCCACTCCAGGACAAACAAGTAACCACATTCACACAGTTTATTATGATAAGAACAAAACTAGCCTCCCTGCAGTGTGTGTGGTTCTCTCTTGTCCTCTCCTCCATGGATTTTGCTACCATCTTAGTCTAGATCTAGCTCAGTACAGTACATTGTCCCAGCACAATGTACTGTACTGTGCTGATGCTTACGTACAAAGCCCTAAACGGTTTAGGGCCTCGATACTTGGCGGAACGCCTACTCCCACCAAGATCTACCCGTGTCACTCGTGCGAGCCAGGAGGTGAGGCTGAGGAGCCTAATGCCGAGGGAGGCCCGGAAGGTAAAGACAAGAAATCGGGCCTTCTCGGCGGTGGCTCCTCGCCTTTGGAACAACCTACCTCCTGAGATTCGCGTGGCACCCTCGCTGGGTATCTTTAAAAATCAACTAAAAACATGGATGTTTCGGCAGGCCTTCCCTCCAGACAATTCCTGATGCCCTCGCCTCTCCCTCTCCTATTGTTTCTTCCCTCTCCTAAGGTTTCTTCTATTTAAAAAATTTTTATACTATTTTATACTGTTAGCCGCCTAGAGTGGTCTTAACCGACCAGATAGGCGGGATATAAAATAAATAAATAAATTAATTAAGCTCATAATGACGTTGGTGGTTAATATCAAGCCATGCACTTGTCAAGAAAGAAGTAAAGCTCAATTTAACAAAGAACAACCATCACACTGCTTGGTGCAGAGAAAGGGAGTCTACCTATTTTAAAGACCTGATAAGCATTAATCCCTGGTAGATGGAGCTGTAGTTAAACCATCTTTGCCACAGATAATTCCCAATCCAGTTAGAGGTACTATGCACAGAAACCCACTTCTATGCATGTGTGGTTCCCTCTCTGATAAGGGTTATTTGTTTATTAGCAGGACAAGGGAGCATGCACTGTCCACAGATGCAGTCCTTTATTGAAATGCTGAAGAGCCAAGTTTTGGGATTCAGTATTACAAAGCAACAGAAATGGGGCATTCAGGGCTGGTGGGGGGAGAATCCAATTAATTGTGCTTTCCAGTTCTGAAGCCCCTCCCTCATCCTCAGCTTCCACTGGTAACACTTCTCTACAAGACTAATTCAAAATACGAGCAATTTTCATCTGCTATCCATTTACAATAATACAATTCATTGGCATAAACAAGTTAGCAGCATCAGAGCTCAAGATATATGGATCTTCCTGGAGTTCAACAATGTATCAAACTGCTACGGTATCAATGCCTCCATCATGAAAAAGAAATAAACTATGTTAAGCTCCTTCTTTTTTTACCTTTTCTGTTATCAGTCCCTGAAGGACCTGCCAACGCCTGTTCATCACTCCAAGCTGTTCTGCAAAATCAGTCTTGTCACTACGTTTACTCTCCACATCTTGACTGCTGATTTGTAATACTGATTGGTTAACAAAATCCACTGTTAACTGTTTACAATTCACATCTATCTTAAAACCCTGGTGGAAAACAGAGAGAGAGAGAGAGAGAGAGAGAGAGGAAATATTTATTTTAGCAAATCAACTATTCATTTTTCAATAGGAAACTTATGATTCTACTTAAAGGTTTTTTCAAAAGTACTGTTGTTACATCTAAGTAGCATATTTTTTAAAATATGGCTCTTTGAAGAAGTGCTTCAGAAGAAGAGAATGATAAACCACTTCTGTGTTCTGTATACTTAGGAAACCCTGGAAAGTATCACCATGAGTCAGAATCAATTTAACAGCACAAAAGAATAATAATAATTAGCAGTAACAAAGATACAGTTACTCTAGTCCCAAAGAGCTGATGCAGATAATAAACAGGATTGGATCTAAAGTTGTCCATCCATGAATGGAAGGGTACCTTCCACTGGTGGTGCATTCTGGGATTCAGCTGTTAGGAAGAAGAGAATCAAGCAGCAATTGTCACCCCTTCTTCCATCCTTCTACAAGCCCCATATCCACTTCACGGATTATTTGGGGGAGGGGGAGGCTGCCTAAACTCTACATAGTAGATTTGGGAATACGATGCTATAGGAGACCTTGTGTCAGTCTTCCTCAAAGGGGGCCCCAAGGCACTGACCAAAAACTATCCCCTTGATTCAGAGCCTTGCAGAAATAATTACAAGGTACTGCAGATTTCACAATCAGTTTTTACATCTCTGGGCAGATCCTCAGCAGACTTTCCAACCATCACTAATTAATCACCTTATATCTCTGAAGATAATCTTGAATAGTTTTGTGTCCTACTACATTTTTAATGCTTTCCTCATCCTCTGCAATGATGGTTTCCATCAGTGAAATCCAGCTCATCACTTCCATGATAGCATGGCGAGAAGGAAGCTTGTCCATTTGCAGCTGCAAAAAAAAATTATACCAATGAAATCCAAGTAATAAGAACTGTGAAAGCGTGTCTCATTTTATCATGCCATAAAACCTCTGTACTTTTACTAAGACACATGCAGACATATGTGGAACAAACAAGTTACTGCAATATGTTATGAATATTTGAATGTATACGTTGGTGTCACCTAGAATGGTACAATTTCTTGTGATTTTATAATGATGACACCAATCTTCATATGGCTGTGGTTATAGTTGAAAGTATGTCTAGAGTACAGACAATATATCACATATCTTACAAGTAAATATGTTATAATGGAATTGCTTGGTTGCACTACCGAACAATATGGTATCTACTTTCAT
Organism: Pogona vitticeps; assembly: GCF_051106095.1. NCBI lineage: Eukaryota > Metazoa > Chordata > Lepidosauria > Squamata > Agamidae > Pogona > Pogona vitticeps. The sequence goes on along the minus strand of NC_135783.1, from coordinate 73,199,192 downwards.
ATGGTGTGTTCCTAAACTGTTTTGGTAACATTTACAAACTATTAGGACTGAGCTGGGAAAACAGAATAGTCCTTGATTGTGACAATGTATACATCTGATAGGGAAGGAATTACTACAAAGCTCTTTATTACATGCTACAACATGTACTGTATAGGTTTTTCTGGCCAGTGCCAACTTATTTTAGCAGGAGCTGATTATTGTCTCTCACTGCCTCCATATTCAGGAATGACATGGAAATTTAATGTTGGTGCAAACAATAACTACTGCAAGCAAAATGTATGTATGTATGTATGTATGTATGTATTTATTTATTTATTTATTTATTTATTTATTTATTGTCATTGTAAGTGTATACACAGTATACCCATACAATGAAATTCACAGACACCCAGAGACCAGACCAGTCTTTAGTATCATGCTAAATCTCCAAGGCTGTCATAACCATGCCAACACAAAAGCTCCCAGTAGAAGCTTTTGTGTTGGTATAGTTGTGCCATAAACTTACAGGTGATCACTTCTTGTATGGTGAGCCAGAGTCAGGGAGCTAGGAACATGGACATCAGCATAGACAGTTTTATGAACAGTATTCTTAAAATAGAGAGATCTGAATACATATACTTTAGTATTGGTGATGGGTTTTAAAATAAAACACCATTAGTGTACTGGAGTCTCATCTTTAAATAATGTGAAGAACCTATCTGATTTCAATCACCAATATTTTCACATATGAACAACTAACCTATCTGGCAAATGTTATGGATTTAAAGGTAACATCCCAGCATCTGCCTCACCTGATGCAGTTTTTCTTGCACCACAGGAATCCGTGTGAGGAGCTCTGTCCACTGGTTGTCAATCTGTGACAGTCCTGCCCGTAAAGATGCAACATCTACCTTCTTTAGTCGGAGTAGCTGATTTCCAGTGCTCAGGACAATGGACTTCTGTGATGATTTGGCATCAATCTCTTTCGAAAATTCCTGAAACAGTTGTCACTTAGTGTAACTAGTTGACATAACCATGTTTAACAATGAAAGTGGCTTGTCTGTAAAATGAATGAACGTGCTTTTCAAATCAAATTATTTTTCTATTATAGGCATTCCAGAAGTCTTGTTAGAATAGAAATTCCATCTAATAGAGTAATAACTCTGTTGTGCCTGAAAATAATAGATTTGTTCTGATAATCAGTCTCTACTGCTCTTTGATTAAAAGGAAACACAAATCGGTATATTGTAGAATACATTGTTTTTAACTTTCTTTTGTAACAAAAACTCCTTGACTTTTAATGGGTAGCAGGAGCAGTTAAAACCATCCCTTCTTGATATTGAAAAATGGTTAAAGTATGGTTACATGTTGTTATATTCAGCTAGTGACCAGAAATAGAAAGCTGATTGAGATTCATATCCAGACTTACTAGAAAGGCATTTAAGTGATCTCGGACCATTTCCAGTTCTTGAGGGACTGTAACTGATTGCTGAGTCCAGAACTCCAGACGATCCATTGCTGACTGGAGCCAATGCATCAGTTCAGCAGACTCAGTTTGATATCTTTTAAAAGATTAAAGACATTCATGAGAACAATTTTTAGATGACGGATTACCCTCTGAGCTTCAAATATCTAGCAATATTATTATCTCATGAGTTTCATGTTTAAAATTCCCCTACAAAATCTCCCTCTTTAGATAGAACAGATATTAATTTTGTAAAGGTTTAAAGGTTTTACATAAACCTATCTGATGTATAATTTATTTTGTTTTTAATTCTATACTTTTAAAATTGCGAGGCACCTTGAACCCCCCCAATCAATAGAAAGGTGGCCAACAAACAAATAAACAGCTCACAATAAAAATGCAAACACCATATATTTTGGAGGTGAACTGGCTCAAGTTAAGAAACCAGTGTGGATACTAACTGCTGTGTACCAAATTTCACAGCTCAGGATACAACAAATAATGTCAACACTGTATTTTTAACTTGAGGCAATTCACCTTCAGGAGTTACTCTGTTTGCATCACAAACACAACCATAAAATCTCAATAGATAAGTATGCTTAACAAATAGCACAGTAAGCAAAACTGCTCTGGAAAAGAGAGCAAATTCTAACTAATTTATGCTGCATTCCTTCAAAGGAATACAGCATTAATTTCCTGGACACTCTTTCACAGGACTCAAATGAAATAAATGAACTTATTTAGGGCAACATTTGATTGATAAAATATAAAACACTGAACAGGCAAGCCTACCCACAGTCAATTTCATTAGTACTACCTTGTCCAATGTTTAAGAATAGTTTCCAGTCTGTGCAGTTCCTTGGCTACTTTGCTGGTATTGTTTAGCCAATGCTCCCCCACCTGGTTTAGCTGAGTTTCCAGTTCCAAACAGGTAACCGAAAACAGTAATCTTTTTCCATCCTCCAATAGTTGGTAGAGTTTTGGTTGGTGTTCTGTAAGGCTAGATTTCAGATGCTGTAACAATGAAAGACAGCGAGTATGTTACCATTTTGTTATTATAATACACTGGGAAATCTAATGAACAGTTGATATAACATCATTAAAAAACACTGGCCACAAGTCATTGTTAAAAATGATATTTTATAAGATCTTTCTGGCTTCCACATCTATCAATGCAAAATATTTATAAGAAGGTCAAATGACATACTAAGGCAGAGAATGTTCTCTAGAACAGTGGTCCCCAACCTTGGGTCTCCAGATGTTCTTGGACTTCAACTCCCAGAAATCCTGGCCAGCAGAGGTGGTGGTGAGGGCTTCTCGGAGTTGTATTCCAAGAACATCTGGAGGCCCAAGGTTGGGGACCACTGCTCTAGAAAACCTGACAAGGAAACAGGACACTATTCTAATGTTCTTGGCCATTTACTTGATTCAGAGACATTTTTCATGCTCAGTGAAAATATTAATTTTGATCCCTCTGCCAGCATTTTCAAGCATGCACACACACACACACACATGCATGCACACCACATTAGTACCAGCACTATGACATGCATCTAATTCCACAGGGGTAGCCACGTTAGACTACTGCAGAAAAGAGAAAAAAGAAAAGAAAAGATTCTTGTGGTACTTAAAGACTAACATTTATTTCTGCAATACATAAAAGAAGACACGGACTGCATGGGGAAACTGTTGAAAAAGCACAACCTACAAACAGTATTCAGGCCCACCATAAAAATAGAACAAATGTTACGGTCAGCAAAGGACAAAAGGGATCCCCTCAACACTGCAGGAGTATACTGGATACCTTGCAGTTATGGCCAGGTATATATTGGGACCACAAAATGAAGCATCCAAACCAGAATCAAAGAACATGAAAGACACTGCAGACTAAAACAACCGGAAAAATCGGCAGTAGCTGAATATGCCCTGAAACAAACTAGAAATGAAATCTTATTTCAAAATACCAGCAATCATTATGTTAGACTATACAGGGAAGCCATTGAAATCCACAAACACCAGCAGAGCTCCCACTAAAAAGAAGAAAGTCTAAAACTCAACAAAGCCTTGCTCCCAGCACTGAAAAATACAGCCTGCAAAAAGTCAATGAACTCTACCCAGCCACAAGGACTGGTGATCATTGCACATAAAAGACTAGCTAACAATACCCATCAATCACAGTAACAGACCATCCCCCCCCCCCATTATCACAACAAGACACCCATAACTAAAAATACCCTGATCACCATAATCACCCAATCTCCTGAAAAGGGCAAAAAGCTGATACCAGAGCTACAAATACTCAACTATCCCACAGGCTACACCAGAATACAGACAGAGTTCTAGCTCCTGTCATCTGAAGATGCCAGCCACAGAGACTGATGAAACGTTAGGAAGAAAAACCTTCGGAATATGGCCAAACAGCTCGAAAAACCTACAACAACCACTAACACATTTTATTTGTCACCATGCATCTTCCGCTGATGGACATTTATACAGAAATAAGAAGGTCACTGGTGGGTCACAGATCTTAAAACCAGCCATTTAGAGTCATTTAGAGCTTTAGAAAGATACACTGGATGTTCTGTGTCTAGTGCAACTGGTGTTCATATGTGCCTAGGTGCACGTTGTTGCCACTAGATATGGTGAGGCCACTGAACTTAGATGGGACAACAGATAAGACAATCTTGGAGGTCATTTCTATCACTGCCTGTTAGCCAAGACAATTAAATGGAATCTCTTGGTTCAATATACCTCTGAGAAGATTGGCTTGAAACATTTTGGTGCCTGAGGCATAGACAAGACAGGGGTGTTCCCTGCATACCCAATCTGATGTACAAAAGCTGACCAGACTGGAAACTGAATCACTGACAAGAGAACAGCAGCACTGTGCCCGAGGGAAACAGGTTAGCTTAGAAGATGTAGAGCAGATCCCACGGCCATATAGTCATATTTATTCTATACTCCTCTGATCTGATGTCACAGGTGACTGCCTCACTAGTCCTGACCTCTGAAAGGTAAACTAGACATTTGTTAGATATGTAGTACTATGCTGTGTATTTTCTTTTTCTTTCCGAAACGACTGGTGGATGGGGGGATCCATACTGACAACCTATCTATCACCTGAGCAGGGCCGCCTTCTCTCGCTTTGCTGCTCAGTAAGCCTAGAACAGAATCCCATCCTACGGATACAGAATGCTTAGGAAACAGCTCCCATTTATTAATTTATACCCTGTTTCCCTGAAAATAAGACCTAACCTGAAAATAAGTACTGGTATGATTTTTCAGGATGACCGTAATATAAGCCCTACCCCCAAAATAAGCCCCAGTCAAGTGAAACCCCACCCTCCACCATTGTGCAGCAACCAGAAGAAGATGACATGACTGTATTTAAATAAATGCAGATTGTTGTCCATGAAAAAAAAATAAAATGTCCCCTGAAAATAAGCCCGAATGTGTTTTTGGTAGCAAAAAATTAATATGACCCTGTCTTATTTATTAATTAAACTATTTCTAACCTACTGTAATGTACAGGTCGCAAAGCAAAATACAATCAATGGTATCATATCAAACTAGGTAAAGGTAAAGGTTCCCCTTGACATTTAGTGCAGTCGTGTCCGACCCTGTTTCCCATTTCCAAGCTGTAGATCTAGCGTTTGTCCAAAGACAGTTTACATGGCCAGCAGGACTAGACACAGAACGGCATTACCTTCCCACTGTGGTAGTACCTATTTATCTACTTACATTTTTACATGCTTTCAAACTGGTAGGTTGGCAGGAGATGGGACAAGCGACGGGAGCTAAACTCTGTCGCATGGATTCAATCTTATGACTGCTGGTCTTCTGACCCTGCAGCACAGAGGCTTCTGCGGTTTAACCCGCAGCTCCACCACATCCCCTCGCATATTAGACTACCATATTAAACTAGTACATAATCATATTAAACTAGTATATTTTAAATATTTTCAAAAAATTAAAGCTGGTCAAACGTATTGCTTATCCATGGCAAAGAAACTCGATGTCAATGGAGTCCTTGCCAATCAAAGAGAGTGCATAATCTAGGCTCTAATTGTGGGCTATGTGCTTGGTAAGAACAAAACTACTGCTACTCTAGTAGTTTAAGCTTCAACTCTGGAACGGAAAAGTCAATTGCTGCTATGATGGTTAGGGAACATCGACCATCACCTGCATCTTGCTGAACAGCACATCTCACCATCCCTCACCATTAACTACAATGGCTGTTAAGTGATGGATGCTAGACTTCAACTACATCTGAACATCTGCTTCTTTCCCATCCCAAGCCACATATTTGCTCTGATCCACCAGGACTCCTCTTCTGAATGCTACAGAGGGGGTACAGGGAGTAGCAACATTCATATCGTAGAGGAAACAGCTATTAATACAGGCATGTACAATCTCTAGGGAACTGCTGGATTCTTTATGCTGCTCGATAATAAATCAGTAATTAGAATGGGATCATCAGCAATACCTGATAAAGTGCAATTCGATCGGTAAGCCTCTCCTCAGACTCCTCTACCAAACCAACACTAGGCATGCTAGTTTCAATTGTCTCCAGCTGCCGTGTGAGTTCCTGATAATCCTTTTCCAGATGAGTCCATGTCTGCAAAGCAAATATATATGTGCAGGTGGAGAATGAATTATGTTCTCACTGAGTGCCAAACACAGCTCCAGAAAGGAAGCTATATACTTGTAGATATGAACTGGCTGAAACTGGATATTTGCAGCAGCCTTCTGGGACTGTATTTTATTTATGTTACATAAAACAAAGGTGTGCAAAACTAGTCTGCACAGCTCTCTAGGGGATGAAAAACTACATTATGGACAATACAGTCTCATCAACCTCAGTACCTCTGTCTTGTCCATGTTCAGCCTTAGCCCGTTCTCCTGCATCCATTGCAGTACAGCCTCCAGGCAGCGCTGAAGGCACAGAACGGCATCTCCTGCAGTTGTCAAAAAGGAGATGTAGAGCTGAGTGTTATCCGTATACTGATGACACAAGGCTCCACACCCCCTGATGACCCCACCCAGCAGCCTCATGTAGATGTTAAACAGCATTGGGGAGATAATCGACCCCTGTGGAACCCCACAATTGAGGCTCCATGGGGCTGAGACACTCTCCCCAAGTTGCACTCTCTGGGGACGGTCCTCCAAGAAGGAACGGAGCCAGGCCAATGCCAGGCCACCTATTCCCAACTCGGAGAGCCTCCCCAGGAGGATACCGTGGTCAATGGTATCGAAGGCCGCTGAGATATCAAGGAGGACCAGCAGGGACACTTTTCCCCTGTTGGCCACCCTCAGTAGGTCATCACACAGGGCGACCAATGCCGTTTCTGTACCAATTGCGCGGCCTGAACCCCGACTGAAATGGATCCAGGGCATCTGTTTCATCCAGGAGCGCATGAAGCTGATCGGCCACCACCCTCTCCACCACTTTGCTCATGAAAGAAATATTGGCAACGGGTCTATAATTGCCAATTTCATCCACCGCCAAACTAGGTTTCTTCCTAATGGGCCTAATGAGTGTGTCCTTCAGGGCAGATGGAAATCTGCCCTCAAGGAGAGACCCATTAATTATTGCCGTGGCCCATTCCATTGTTAAAGGCCTGGCTGCTTTGATTAGCCAGGCCGGGCAAGGGTCCAAAGAGGAGGTGGTGGCACGGGAGCAATCAATCGCCCTGGCCACAGAGTCAGGCGTGACAGGCTGAAAAGAGTCAAAAATCACCGGGCAAGATGGAGCGCTGGACATCTCAGCTCGACTCACTGTATTCAAAAAAGGAGAGAGGTCCCGGCAGATGGCCTCCACTTTAGCTTTAAAAAATGCTGCAAATTGGTCCGGCGAAAAACTAGGGGGAGGCCCATCACCCAGACCAATTCCGGATAGGTCGTGTACTATACGGAATAACTCCGCCTGCTGATTGGATGCCTCGCTTATCTGGTTAGCGAAGTATGATCGACTGGCAGCCTTTACCTTAGCCAGGTAAAGGTTAGTAGCGACCTTGACAGCTATCCAGTTAAAATCCGTTGGGTCCTTTCTCCATTTGCACTCTAGCCGTCTCCTGACCCGCTTCAGTGCCCGGAGATCCTGATTAAACCAGGGCGCCGGGCGGTCTCTGCGGCGGAGAGGGCGTTTAGGAGCGATTGTGTCTACAGCCCTAGCCGCGGAGGCGAACCAGCTGTCAACCAGAGCCTCGACAGGGGCGCCAGCCAGGTCAGCCATAACACCTCTCATGGCTTCCCGGAATCCAGTCGGATCCAGTAGCCTTCGAGGGTGGACCATAACAATAGGTCCCTGCTTCCTGCGAGGGGGGAGAGCCATTTTAAGGGTGCATTTTATTAGGTGGTGGTCTGACCATGACAAGGGTACCGACTCAAGATCAGTCACCATCGGACCACTCTCGCTCCCATTAGTGGAAAAAAACCAGGTCAAGTGTGTGGCCACCCACGTGGGTGGGGCCGACGACAGGTTGGCACATGTTCAAGAAGGCCATGGTCTCCAAGAACTCAAGAGCTGGCCCGGAAGTCTCTGCCCCCGCATGCACGTTCAAATCCCCCAAAACCACTAGCTTCAGGGAACCCCACAGTGCCGCGGAGACAAAGTCCACCAGCTCCGGTAGGGAAATGGCTGGGTCGCGGAGAGCACGGTAACCCAGCAAGATCCCAATACCATCCCTGGCCCCAATCGACACGTGGAGGGCCTCAAGACCCGGCTTTACCACTGAGGAGCACCTAGCAACCTCCAAGCTGGATTTGTGGACAATGGCTACTCCCCCCCAACCCTCCAGTCTACCCTGGTGTTGGACAGCATAACCAGGCGGACAGATGAGTGCTAGGGGGGGACCCCCCTCTCCGCCAATCCATGTTTCGGTTATGCAAGCCAGGTCTGCATCCTGCTCCAAGATGAGGTCATGAATTACTTGGGCCTTGTTGGATACAGACCTGGCATTCAACAACACCAGGCGTAGAGTGGAGGGCCGACTAGTCTGGCTGCCTCGATTCTGGGGGTTGGTCACCGTCTCAGAACAAGGAACAGCTTTTAAGCATCTGTCCATCGTTCTAGCAGGGATGGTGCCAAGGCCATATCTCCCCCTACCCGTGATCACAGAGATGTTTTAGGGCCCCTCGCTGGGGGGGCAGGCCTTCCATTATTGAGGGATGCATTAAATACTTTCTCCTCTCAGCTGTATAAAAAAATTCCTGTGGTTTTAGGGAAATTCCTATTAGAGGTTGTGGAATATCTGCTATACGTGCGTAAAGCTTTTGATAAGGACCTTACACTATTCAGAGTATACATTACTTTAGAAATCTAATGTTTTTGCTCTTATTTTCAAAAGGAAACACTTACTCATTCTTCCACTTGTAATGCATTAGTAATATGTTACCAAAGCATTACTTTCTGTTTTTTGTACATATGCACATGTTATTAAATGCCCCCAAATGACTAAAATTATGCACCCCCACCAACATTTCAGAAGTCCTAAAGTAAATTATAGGTTACAAAGTACAGCATTACAGGTTGCTGTGTTATTTGGCTAAAATATTGTTATGCTTCATTACATTAAGATCTGTACTATCATTTAAAATGGTTTAAAATATCTTATTTTTAAAACTGTTCCATACAGTTTTGTAACCTACTCTGAGATCCTGTGATATAGGGCAGGCTATAAACGTCTTAAATGAAAATAAAATAAAAATAAAAATAAAAATTAATAATTTTTACCTCAATAATAGCCAAACCCAACAATTCTTTTATGCTGGTGTAATGTAATTAGTAAATCCCATTAGTTGTGCCTGCCAGTGTAACATAATCAATATAAATCTCCATGGTGAGTTGCTGCAGGTAAGGAAAAGCATAATGAGAAAAGTTCTCACCTCCAGAATATATTCCAGCTCCACTCCTCTCTTATGAGCTTGTTTCAACACAGCTGAGGCATGCGCCATCAGTTCTACATGGAACTGAGTTTCCCTCGCAAGGGTGAAACTATTTATCTTCCTGTAAAGTGTTTCTGTCAGGATCATGTGTGACTCTAGACCCTGGAAATATTCCTGAAAAATTGTTAGAAACAACAAAAAGAAATGTATCACAATTTGTGGCCAACTAAAATTTATCATTCAGGAAGATTAAAATATGACAATATAACCGTCCCAAAGCCATCCAGCCATAAAGATAGATATTAAAAGCACAAAAGCATCACTAGGACAGAAATGGAAGAACAAGATGTTTCCATTAAATTAAATACAGGAATTTAAATACTTTATTCAATTCAGCATACAGTGGTGCCTCGCTCAATGGGCGCCCCGTTTAACGATGAAATTGCATAGCGACGAAGATTTTGCGATTGCTTTTGAGATTGCATTGCAATGTTTTAAATAGGGAAAAATCGCTTTGCGATGATCGGTACCCTGTTTCGCTCGCAAAGCGATGATTTTTTAACAGCTGATTGATGGTTCCAAAATGGATGCCAGGTAAAATAAAATGGCCGCCCACTCTTTTCTGGGACGGATTCCTCGCTTACCGGGCAGCGAAAATGGCCACTGTATGGAGGATTTTCATTTAAAGGTGAGTCTGAAGCCCATAGGAATGCATTGAAGGGGTTTCACTGCATTCCTATGGGTTTTTTAATATCGCATAGCGATGAAATCGCTTTGCAGCGATTTTTGCTGCACCTATTATCGTCGCTACGCGAGGCACCACTGTACTTCAAAGTGCTGGTTCTAACCTATAAAGCCCTAAGCTGTCGCAAGAACCATGTCTCCCTTGATTAGCCTCCCTGGATGTTAAGATCATCAAGAAAGGCCCTTCTTTCAGTTCCCCCACCTGTTTAGTGGGGACACAGGAGAGGCCCTTATTTGCTGCTTCTCCCAGACTTTGGAACTCCCTCCCACAGGAGATCAGTCTTGCCCCACTTCTTCTGTACTTCTGCATCAGACAAGCATTGCCTCAGTGACTGGCTGGCTGAGGGTTTTTTTTAAATGAATTGTTGTGCCTTACTGCTTTGAATGGGTTTTTTTTTTTAGTGTGACATTTGTTTGTTTCTTTTTAGTATTTGTATATTTACTGAATTTAGCTTTAAATATTTTTAATGATGCCCTTAGGCTTTCTTTAAAGAGAAAGGCATGCTAAAAATATTTTAAAGAATTAAATAAATCACATGATATGTATTGTTTTTACCTTATGCTTTTCAAGAAGCATTCGGACCTCCTCTTTGGAGGAAACAATCATCTTCTGATCAACTGCCATCTTTTCTTTGCCAGTTTCAATCAAATCAGCCAGATCCTGAAGAGCTTGCTCATATTGACCTTTAAGTGCCAGATTTTGATTCAATCCACTACGCCGTGATCCGATGATCATTATCAGCTCATCATACATATCCTGGCATATGAAAAGGAAATAAAAGAGAAATTACCTTACTTTTAGTCACAGAGAAGACACACAAAGAGATAAAATATTGAAGATCCAGCCCACCCACGCAATTTTGCTGATTTGGCAATCACATGAGCTAAAATGGCTTATTTGCAATTTTGTTTATTTATTTAAAAGTTATCTATAGCCATCTGTTTTTTGAAAAGAAAAGAAATCCATTCCAGTGGGGCAAGCAAGTATTCCTTGCTTATTTCATTATGCTCCAGATGTTCTAAAAAATAACAGAAACATGCAGAAGTTACCAATAGACAAACTGTGTCCTAAATAAATAGCTAAGGTCCATATTATCATGCCTTATTTTTTTTCATTTTGGATCCTTCCTGAACAGATCCTTCGGAATCCAATGAAGGATTCTCAGACAAAATTAAATGTGCAAAATAAGTGTATTTAATACTGCCCTCAGACGTTGACACAAAGATCATTCTAGCTTACACTGCACAATAGTTCTGCTTCTCATTAAGCCCTGCAGTCGATTCAGCAAGCCAAATCTCTCTCTTCCTCTCTTCCTTCCCTTTTAATACAATGAACAGTGAGTCTTGAAGTCAGTAAACTATAGAATTAAGTTATTTGAAGGAATCCACTTTGTCAAGTGGGTTGGTCCGAGCCACTTATTACCACCTTAGATGGATTGCGCAATTGCACTCTTATCTGGACACCTGGTTGCTTGACACATTGGTCCATGCACTGGTAGTTTCAAGAGCAGACTACTGGAATGATCTTTACATAGGGCTTCCCTTGAGGCTGACATGGAAACTCCAGAAGGTCCAGAATACGGCAGCTAGGCTAGTGTATAGAGTCAGTAAATACCAAAGTATCTCCCCAAACTTGGCTGCATTACACTGCTTACTTGCTTGGTTCTGTGCCAACTTCAAAGTGATGATTTTAACAAGCCTTAAACAGCTTGGGACCTTGGTACATGAGAGAATGACTCCTTCCAGCAAGAATTACCCATCCTCCCCATTCGTCCCAGGCAGAATTTTCCAGGGTGTAAACCCTGAGAGAGGCCCAAAAGGAGATAACTAGGAGTCGGGCCTTCTTGGTGGCTGCACATAGACAATGGAATCACATCTGTCTGGGCTCCCCATTGATGATCTGTAAAAAAACCGCTAAAAACTTGGTTGTTTAGAAATGCATTTCCATCAATGGAAACCCATTGAAGATTTTAGCCACTGAGTCAATTCTACCACCTTTTAAACATTTGATGCTTAAATGAAACTGTTAATTTGTAATTGTGTGATTATTGATTTATTCTATGGTGCTTATATGTTTACTTTATATTTGTAGTATTGTTTTACTGTTTGATCATGTTGTGAACTGCCCAAAGTGACCTTAAGCTAGATGGGTGGTATACAAACAATTACGTAAGTAAGTACAGTAAGTAAGTCAGTCAGTCAGTCAGTCAGTCAGTAGAGCACACGTTTCCATACAGAAGATTCTAGGTCCGGTTCTTATCAACTCTAGCAAAAACAAATGGACAAAGACCTTTTTCAGAGCTAACAGGCTCACTGGCAATCATGACTGGTAGTATAATGCTAGGAAGTAGCTATTAACAGAAGTTTGTGTAAAGTAGCATCTTCTGGTATCCTATTGCTATTGCCTTCTCCCCATTCAGTGCTTGCAAACAATATTCTACATTAAGGGGCAAGTGTATTCTGGGTGCTGTTGTCAAAAAGTATCTTCTCAAAGCTCTGGGGGTAGGAAAGGCAATCTTAGGGAAAGAATGTTACACTATTAATTGGCAGCAGCAGCAAAAATAGAAATGCTTTCAACTTAGAAACCAGCAGGTGCTAAAAGTCTGGAATTATAACTAAATAGTTTAAGACTTACTTCAAAGAAATTCTGTACCTCATTCATTAATCATCATCATAGAGCTGCAGAACTGGATGGGAACTAGCTCATCAAGTCCAGACCCTGTCAAGGAGGCTCAGTGAGGAATCAAACTCCCAACTTTTTTCTCCGCAGCCAGATATATAAACCACTGTACAATTCAGCAGTTCATAATAATTCCTTAGCTACAATTAGTTGAGAGAAAACAATTTTGTGATTTTAAAAAGCTCAAAAATAGTTAACAGTACTTACTTGAAGCTTAGATAACTCTTGCATGGAGGGTTGATCAATTTGCAGCTTATCTCCACATTTCTTTAATTCACTGATTCCTGCATCTAATTCTTTCAGTCCTTCTTCTGCTTGTTCAATAGCCTGCATAGGGAAGAAATACAATATTTAACACCCATATTATAAGAAGCCTGCACTTTAGCACAATGATGCTTGATGTCAGAAATGGCAACTCAGCATAGGTGTTCAGGCTGTTCCTTATAGCCTTTAACTTTTCTGCTAAGTAAAGGTAACATATTTGACCAAACTCTGGGAGGCAGTGGAAGACAGGAGGGCCTGGCGTGCTCTGGTCCATGGGGTCACCAAGACTCGGACATGACTTAACAACTAAACAACAACAACAAAGGTAACATAGAGCCATGGCTTTTAAACTATGTCTCAGTGTACTTAATGGTTAATCAAAGGAAAGACCAGAGCAAGAGTCCTTCAGTAATGGAAGACTTGTACATTTTATGCATACCCTAGACCCCTCTACAACCAAACAAATGATTATACAAAATATGCTTTGAAAGTAGGATATTGGAATATTACTGAACCAGAGAACCTAGAAAGTGGAAAAAGTATGAATCAGCATATAAATGATGCAGTCAATGTGAGAGACAGTCCAAGAACATTTGGGTTACCCAAGGTTGGGAACCACTGTTCTAGAAAGAATGAATAAAACCCAAATACATGATAAAGGATACATGACATAACTATTATTTCCTTTTTTATCTATCTTTCTTAAGGTACACTCAGGATTTTTCTTCATAAACCATGGTTACATTTTCATATTGCAGTGGACTGTTCCTTACTTCTGTTTTTTTCTAGCACTGTTTGCAACTACTAGAACCAACCATCTCAGCTTCCTCTTCCTGCTCCATTTTCTCCTCAGTGCCTAGCAATTCTTCAAGTGATCCCAGCCATCACTGGCATAGTAAGAATATGGCTGAGTACTGACATTCTGTGGCTACATAATGTCACTGAGGGCAAAAGAAACCAGTTAAGACTGAAGGGAATGATCCTTGGCTATGCTGCACCCTCTTTCTGAACAGACATTCCAATTCAACAGAGACGGCTCAAGGACCTAGCAGAGATTCTGGTACCTCCCCAACATTTCAAGGTGAGTTTCCCTGCTCTATCCATGAGCCACCAGAAACATTAACTTGAGCATAGAAAGCCTGAAAAGTTGCTCAATTTTGTGCAGCGATGTAACAACAATCCCTGTCTTCATTTCCCCTTCATATTTTAATATGATTGTATGACAGAAACATCAGAATTGTTTATTTATATCATGACCTGCCATAAGGGTAGTTTTTGTTCATCCATGCAAACAAGGTCAACACTTTGGAGATTATTTTGTATACAGTTTGATGGGCACTCATGGAACCATTTTTCCATTCCAACACTTATGAACAGAAATGCAGTAGTACCTGCATTTGTTCTGTCTCAGGACGTTCAGCTGCTTCCGCTAATTTCTGTAGGGCAATATACTTGTTATCCACTAATGATGTAAACATCAGCTTCAGGTTATCCTGTCAAATGAAAGAAAAACAATATGCAAGATTATATAATGGCAGGATGTTAGTCAGCCATAATTTGGGGCATAAGCTTCTTCCTTAAGCAGATGTATACTTCAGTTCCCCACTGTTCACTAAAGGTATATTAGGCACTGAGGAAATCCTGGGACCAAATAATGATGTGTGAGATTTGTACATGATATAATATAGCTTGTTCTGTTCTAGCACCTACGGTTAACACCCAATAACACAGGGCTGTTGAAAATGATATGGGATGCTGAATAGTCTAGATGTAGATGTCTTCATATATAAATACTGATGTATTTCATGAATAGTTGTTGATGCTACATGAAGACGGGAGTACATATTCTATTGGACAGGTAGGTAAATGTGGAAAACAAATCAGTCTCACTGCTGAAATTGAAATTCTTTTACACAACTTGCACAGTGTGTAAAGCTCCCTTGGGATCCATTTCACTGTAGAAAAGCTACTGGGATCCACAAGGAAGGCAGTATTTAGTCTCCAAAATTATAGCCATTGGTACAATAATTATTTATTTATTTATTTATTTTATTTATATCCCGCCTATCTGGTCGGTTAAGACCACTCTTGTCCTGTCCATAATAATTTTCAGAAATCATCTTAAACAGGAAAAATAAAATAACATTGTTACTAAGATCAGTGAAATACCACAAAGTGATGAGGGTGTTTTTGTTGTTGCTGCTACTAATATAAGAACCACCAGATCATTCTTAATTTGTGTAAAAATGTGTAAAAATCACCTTGGGTTCTTTTTTAAAGAGAAAGGTGGGATAAAATGTTTAAAATAAATAATAAAGAAATAAATAAAAGGGAGTAGGATAAAGGAATATATTATAGTACTAGAATCAGAATTTGCAGCCTTATCAGAATTACGCTTGGAATTGATTTGGTATAAACAATTAGTAAAAGATTTGAAAATAGAGATATGTGGTGCAATAAAGGTTTTGGAAGATAATACCACATGCATACCTATGGCTTTAACAGAAAGAGTAAAAAATAGAAGCAAACATGTGGATATCAAATACCACAATGTAAGAGAAGCAATAAAAGAGAAATTAATTGAATTGGAATATTGTAAGACAGAGGAAAATGTAGCAGATATCTTAACAAAACCTTTGAATGCTCAAAAGCATAGTGAAATAATTTAAAAAATGGGATTATGTTCTGTTCAGGTATAAAATTAGGAGGGGTGTCAAACTATTGAGAATTTTATAGGCCTGAACAGGTCCAGACTGTAACATTAATGAACTGCCATGATGATCACCTGTGCAAGTGCTGAGTCACAGTGACTAAGAAGATGATGCAACACCCATGTAAAGGAAGATGATGCAACACTTGAAGTGACTGGACAGAAGCATCAGTTCAACTGTATATAAGGGAACATTGTGAATATGAATGTATCTCCTTCTTTCCTCTATGCTACTATCCTCTATGTACTTTGCCTCTATTTTTGCTGCCACTCCGAAGGTCTGCTACTTTGTATATTTGTATATATTTTTGTTAATACACGTGTCTTTTTGCAGAAGAAGAGTGTGTGTGTTTTTTTCCTTCAATCAGAGAATGCACATTAAACAGCAAGAAGCTGACATAAAGACTAACATATTTATGTCAATATGGCTTTCATAGGTCAGAATCCACTTCTCCAGATACAGAAAGTGCAAATACATCTTCCCTATATTCATTTCCGTGGTAGTGAGAGTCATGCGCAAGTGAGGATACCAATAATAGACAAAGCGACAATGGTTCTCTAACACAGGAAGACTATGATGTTGTTAATTAGCAGATCCTAGCCAGAGTGATAAACTATAAGCCAGGTAGACCTGGGCACCACGCAAATGCCAAGAGTTGTTAATGGGACACAGGCCATAGAGGAAACAGGCATTTTAGACACACAAGATACTAAGAAAGCTGGTTACTAATATACATAGTACACTAAGAAGCTTTGGTCTTTACTGTGATGCAGTGGAACATGTTTATTACATGAGAGCCTCGTGGCACAGTGGTTAAACTGCAGTACTGCAGTTAAGACTCTGCTCACAACCTGAGTTTGATCTTGACAGGCCTCAGGTGGCTGGCTCAAAGTTGACTCAGTCTCCCATCCTTCTGATGTCAGTAAACTGAGTCTCCAGCTTGCTGGGGGGGGGGGGGCGAGGGGCAATATGCAGTCCACAATGATAGTGGGAAATTTGCATACAGGAGAAATAGATTTACTGATGATGCTGTGTTCATTGTACTCCAAACTGTATTGTGTCATTTAGAACAACAGGGCACTTATGCAAAGCTGTTGTTTGTGGATTATAGCTCTGCCTTTAATACCATTCTATCCAATAGGTTGTTTTTTAAAATGATAAACCTGGGATTACCGCAGAAGATTTGTGTATGGGTAAAGGACTTTCTGACAGATAAGCCACAGTCAGTAAGGATGGGATCTCACCATTCTTCTACCCAGGTACTAAGCACAGGAGCTCCCCAGGGCTGTGTGCTAAGTGCCTTCCTCTATTCCCTGTACACATGACTGCACCCCACTGTATAATACCAACACAATTATTAAATTTGCAGACAATACAGCAGTGGTGGGTCTCATAAATAAGAACAATGAGTCTGCTTACAGAAAGAAAGTACAAGGTTTGATACTCTGGTGTAAAGAAAATAATCATATACTTAACATTAAAAAAATTAAAGATCTCATAATTGATTTTAGGAGGAAGAGAAATGTACATTTACCACTGTACATAAATGGCGAGGAAGTGGGCAGAGTTGGTAGTTTTAAATTTCTGGGCACTTACATCTCAGAGGGCCTCTCATGGACTATAAATGCCAACATGCTAGTGAAGAAGGCACAGAAGAGGCTGTATTTCCTGAGAATGCTCGGCAAGTTAAATTTATCTCAGCATTTACTTCTGTCCTACTATCGTAGCACCATTGACAGTGTCCTAACCTATGGCATTCTGGTATGGTTTGGGAGTAGCTCTGTAGCAGACAAAAAAGCTCTACAAAGAACCATTAAAATTGCCCAGAATATCATCGAGCTCCAGCTATCAACCCTGGGTGACATCTTCACATCCCGCTATCTGAGGAAGTCACACAACATCCTGAGAGACTCTTCCCATTCTGCTTACAATTTTTTCAACTGTTGCCGTCTGGCAGAAGATATAGAACAATTAAGACTCAGACCACATGTTTTCTGAATAGTTTTTATCCCAGAGCTATAATTGCACTTAATAATGAACTTAAAAACCACCCGTAGTGAACAGTTAGACAGTGTTACTTAGCCTGTGGTGTAGATGTTTGTATTTTTAGTGGGGGATTTTTAGTGTTTGCGGATTTTTTATGTGTGTGCATGTGGATCTGGTCTCTGGGTGTCTGTGTGAATTTTACTGTATGGGTATACTATGTATATATTTACAATGACAATAAATGTATTTGATTGAATAGTGTTTTAAGTGCTATGGCGTGGTATATGTAGCACACTTTAGCCATTTTCTGGTGTCTCCTTTTTGAATCTCTTTTTCCAATCCCTTTTTTGAACAATAGCTAATTTAAGATCCATAACAAAATGTCCAGGGAGGCTGAAGTATTCTGAAAACTGGACAATCTTTGTGATGAAGAATGAATAGATCCCTATCTAAAGTCAAAAGTAGCAACACAGAGAAAACAGTTTCAGTGAAAATGTAAGCTTCCACAAAACTACAAAAACTAACCAAATGAAATTCTAGGAGCCCTGAAAATGAGGTGAAGAACTGGAAGCAGCCTGCCTGTGTAAATAAAGCTTCTTGGAAATACTGGAACAACTCTATATTCATTCTTTCCTGAAGCTGGACAGAAAACTGCCCTTCCTATGACCTTATCAGAAATAAATTACTAACAAGCAGCAGAAGGATAGATAAAGTGTTGTCTAAAATGATGTCTTGAAACATAGTAATCAGAGATCCTGGGAAGGGTGCTGCACCTGTAAGAATACTCAGTATGGAGGCAAAACAGAAAACATTCTTCTGAGAAACATTTTGAGCCAGATTTAATTGTTAGTCCCAATTAGAGTACAATCAGACATTGATTTCTTTACTGTTATAAAAACAAAGTAATTTTGCTGACCACTGTGCCCTAGAATGACACTAGGTTTGGGGATCTGTGAATGGATCAAAATGGAGGCCAAGCAGCCAACATGATTGTTCTTGTTGCCACTTGCAGTGTTGCTGCAAAATGAAAAATTTGTAAGAGAAAAAAAAATCTTTGCTATAGTTCCTGGTCATGGTGAGATACGCCCCAGAGAAACTGTTGGAGAGTTTCTTTCCCCCTAGATGGAATATGGCAAAGCTGTCTCTCCAATTTCTCTTTCCCCAAATAGGGTGGAGGATTTCAAGAGGTCATTGGCCCACAGGTACAAATACTATGTATTTTAAATCAGAGAGATCATGAGCATTTGGTGAAATTCTACCTGAAAGCTCAGTATGTGTTGCAATCTTTCTTTCATCTGCTCACATCTTTGGTTCACTAGTGTCTCCAGTAACACTAGTCTCTTTAGCAAACAATCCAAGGTCTCTTCAATAACATCTCTGTTATCAGCATTCTCAGGAAACATATGAGAAAACAAATTCTTGTTCTTGTCCATTTTTTCTGCCATCTCCTTTATATCTTTAGCAAGAGCCTGGAGCACATGTAAAATCAAGACAAGGTCATAGAATGAGGTACTCTCAAAATAGTATATCATCAATTCTGAACTAACTACATCTCCTAAAAGTAATGATGGTGATGTACGGCCGGATACCTTGATGTCTTCCCAAGATTTGCTTCATACTTGGATTAAGATCAAACTTGCAAATCTGAAGGTGTATGTGTGTGAAATCTATATCTTGTTAATACAGAATAAATAATTCACACCTTACATACACAACAAGTCTTAGGTTGTACTTCTATATACAGTGGTGCCTTGCTTGATGAGGATAATCCGTTCCAGCAAAATCGCTGTAGAATGAAATTGTCATCAAGCGAAAGTAAAAAACCCATCAAAATGCATTGAAAACTGGTTCAATGCGTTCCAATGGGCGAAATACCTCAGCGTCCAGCGAAGATCCTCCATAGGGCGGCCATTTTCTGGTGCCTGTACAGTGAAAAAGCCTTCCTAAACACAGCGGGGAGCCATTTTGAGACAGCGGGCGATCACAAAATACTCATCATTAAGCAATTTCCTCGTCTAATGAAGTAACTGTCAAGCAGAGCACCACTGTATTTGCCTGGAAGTAAACTACACTGAAAGGGATGTGGGGGCGCTGTGGGCTAAACCACAGAAGCCTGTGCTGCAGGGTCAGAAGACCAGCAGTTGTAAGATCGAATCCATGCAACGGAGTGAGCTCCTGTCACTTTGTCCCAGCAGTTCGAAAGCATATAAATGCGAGTAGATAAATAGGTACCATCTTGGTGGGAAGGTAAAATGGCGTTCCCTAGTCATGCTGGCCACATGACAACGGAAACTGTCTTCGGACAGGCACTGGCTCTATGGCTTGAAAAGCGGGATGAGCGCCGCCCCCTAGAGTCAGACATGACTGGACTAAAAAATGTCACGGGAAACCTTTACCTTTTAAACAACACTGAACGCACAGAGACTTACTTTTGAATAATCTGGCATAGAACTGGAATGCTACCAAAAGCACCAATGTCAATACAGAGTTCTTTCATGTATACAAGCCTTGATGGTCACTTTATAGCAGGACAAGAACCCGATTGGTCCATTGAAGCAAATTGGAAATCTTGAACAAAAGCAATGGCTTTAAGGTAGTGGTTGCAACATGTAAGCTATAGACCAGTGTTCCCAAACCTTTTCTGGTCCATGGATTTTGCTGGGGAACGCAGGGCACCCCCGTGCTTGTGCGCACGCGCAAACAAGTGCTCTCGCTCTCTCTCTTGCACAGGCATGTGTGCACCCACATGAGTGCCACACCACCATTTGCACATGCGCATGGGCCCGCATGAGCACATGCTGCCATTTGCGCACGCCTGCTCATGTGCATGCACAAATGGCAGCACTTGCTCATGCGGGTCCGCACGCATGTGCAAATGGCGACGTGGCGCTCACGCGGGCAAGCCAGACCACGTACACAGGCGCAAGCGGGCGGCGCAGGGGTGAGTGTGCATGGGGGGCAGGGGAAGGTCTCTCTTGGTGGCGTAGTCTAGGCCAGGCCAGGGACCGGGGGTTGGGGATCACTGCTATAGACCACACATATCTCCTCAACCATTTTTGCAGCTTGTGCCTTCACCATTTGCTTCCACTATTTCCAATATCAACAGCACCAGCAAAACTGGATTGCTCAAATTCAGTATTGTGGCAAAAAAAGTGCACACAGAGAGGTAAGGTTTTCTTCTGTCCTTTTGTTCCACAAGGGAACAAAATGCTCTGGCCTGACAATCTTCAGGACTCTGTAGTGTGGTTGGAGGCAAACATGGTAGCACTGGGGGGGGGGGAGGACATGTCAACAGTTGACAGATTTCGTGGTTGTGCAGCCCCTTCTAGGCCCTGTGCCCTTCCATGTACTGGGAAACTGCATTAAGGTATGAACATCAAGGGATTTCTTTTGACTGGATAAATTCTTAGTTAAATTTCCCTTTTCAAGGAGTTTCAGTGATTTTTGTTGGGTATTACTTTTACTGGGTGACAGGAGTGCAAACACCCAGTGCTTCTGCTTGACCACCTTGTAATATTACAGTTAATTTTAACTCATATTCTATTTAGCTACATCTTTTAGTAAATGAAAACAACAACAACAACAACAACAACAACAACAACAACAACAACAACAACAACAACAACAACAACAACAACAACAACAACAACAACAACAACAACAGTTACCTCCTGATTATAGAGACAAGTTTCTGTCACTTCAGGTAATAGTGCTGTGGAAACAAACAAACGCTCTTCAACACCATCTAGCCAGGAAGAGGTGGCTGAAACACCATTGTACAATTTTTGCTCTAAGAGCAGAGTTTCCTTCTCAGCACTTCCGCTCTGAAGAAAGCCATCCGAAAGGAGAGAGAGAGAGAGAGAGAGAGAGAGATATCTGTTAGTAAAATGAGATATTTGGAGAGGAGAAGAAAAAGAGAGTGAACTAATTTTATCCTTCATTTACCTCAGGGTTGGGAATTATTCAGGCTCTGTGCCACATACAGTCCCCAAGACTATTTTGTGATGCCTCAGAAGAAACAAATTTTTACTCCAATTTAGAGGACATTTTTAAAAATGATATAATCACACCATAAGAGGGAGTAGTTATGATGCTTACATTATGTACTGGCACAAATATATATAAATTATATATAAAATTTAAAACAAGAACTTAACAAACAAGCCGGGAAGCAACATTTTGATCATTTTTTGTTTCACCAGAGGGACAGGTGAAAAGGGTTCTTGTGCTGCCCCCAGACCTTGCTCAGCCCTGATTTATAGAACTCAGATTCAAAACACCAAACAAATATGAGCCTACTCTACCTATCAAAGCTGTATCTAATTAAAATTAACATAATAAAATATATTGTACCTGAGAAGAAACTTCTTCAAATGCTTCATTCAAACTGACCAACAAAGATGCAACTGATTGTTTGTCTTGAGTTTGCCCCTCTTGTTTGTACAACGGCATGCCAGCCATAAGTCTGTTTGTTCTACTATAGATCTGTGGGGGGTGGGGGACAACATTAACAGTATTTTGAACATGTGAAAATGTAAATGAGATTGATGATTTTATTCTTCTCATACAGCTAGAATGGCTCTGGTTTAAGACTATTTTCTTATTCATATTCAATAAAAGGCATGATGGTGCCATGCCTTTTTCAACTTTAGTTTGCTACACAGAGTGTAAAAATGATATTATACTTACTGGCTGCTCCTGTTCTTGTTCTACAGCACTTTGTAGAAGTTTGTGCTTAATGCTAAATTCTTGATGAAGGCTTTCCCACTTTATTTTCATTTGATCATCAACAGATGGCTTCTCTCCTTCTAAACTTAGCTCCTGTGTTAACATATCAGGCTTCTTGCTGTGATGGAAAATATAAAAATATATATGCAGTACTGGAAATGCAGTTATTTGGAGGCACCTGTATGCACTTAGATGCTGATATTTACAATAATGATAGCAACTGATATGAAAGAACTGTATCTAGACCTTCATAAGCCACTATGATAACACACTTTTACAGGAGTGGGCCAGTTTTTATGAGAGTATAAAAGATTTTGCTGATTTTTCCATAACTAGGAGAAAATGGAGATATAAATCCTTGGTTACCTCATCCTTGCCTTTGAGGATATGGATGTGAAAAAAGTATTCTCTTGCCCTGTGAGAGGGTGAGGCTTTTAAAAAAAAAACAACAATTCCATAGGAATGAGAAAAAGAAGAAAACGTGCCAATTAAGCAAAATCATTGGGCCAAATCATAAACTCAATCCAAGACTCTTATTTTAAATGTAAACTATCCCCTGTAAGATGTTGTTTACAGTAAAACACAAGGAGCTCAGAAAAGTGTGGACCTATACAAGCATGATCAAGGAAATCAAAACTGTTGAACAAAACCCAAATGTATTGAGCCTCACCCAGAATACACATTATCTGGAGCAGATTGCTGGGTTAGAATTTCTTCTCCACGACTTGCCACTGAGCGAAGTAGATTTTTTTGCTCTGCTAGCTCTTTCTCTAGTTCCTAAAAATAATACAACAAAATTGTTTTAGCAACAACGTACTGTCTTCTATTCATGAATACTAAATACACAAGCACCTCCATACGTTGTAGGCAGACGTAAAAAGAAATATATTCTTAATAGTCACTGACAGAATTTATGAAATACTGAACAAATATGAGACAGGTTGTCTCAATTCAGAAAATAACCAGCATTTTTCATTGAAACAGTAGACTGGCCACAGTAACAATGCCTCCTTGCTTCTCAGTTCCTGATCAGCAGTTTGCATGCTCAGGCAATTCCCAATTCTTAATCTGACCACCAACACAGTTTCCCTTTCCTCTGGACACTCACAGCGAGGTCCAGATACATGCATGAGGGACAGTTTCTTGAGTAAAGTTATTATTCCAAAATGTCTACTATCTGGGGGTGGGTGTAAAAAAGACAGGTCCAATAGGATTCAGTTGTGCACACTTTGTCCTCCAACAGCAGTGTAGGGGAGTGGCTTCCACAGGTCCCTGTTATGACTGCTCCATCTCCCACCTGCTGTATGCCTTAGATTTAGTCTCACACTATAAGCATCTCCATGCTGAATTTCTTCCAACAACTGTGTGTCTCTTCTCATAGCCAGCAAGGGCCAGGAGAAGAGCTGGAGTATGCTAGGACACTGGAGGCCTTCACAGTAGAAAGGGCACAAGCCACTGTATCATCATTTGCTACAACAGGTGTTCTGCAGTTCAGCATCCTATCCCCTCGAGCAGGGACGGCCTCTGCATGAGCAGCCACCAGGGGGCGGTGCACTGCATCGCCAAACATCTCTCGGGGAAGTAAATGAACTGGTTCTGTATCTGTGCCCATCTCTATTTACAAGAATAAAATGGCCTTGCTGTTCCAAACCAGAGAACACTAGCCACTGAGGGAAGGTCTGGATAGCCATGGAAGCCACTTCACACAATGTTCTTTGAGTTTGAAAAGCACAGGTTTCTAGCTTTGGAATTCTGCATGCCAATTTAAGATTATTTGGAGCTAGAAGTACTAATGTGGAATTGTTCTCTTTCCTTCCTCAATGGCCAAAGCTCTGTGCAAAAACAACAACACAGTTTTGTAGTGTTGTTTATACAATGTCACCTCTTTCATGATAGCAGAGGTGAAGTGCTGGCTTTGCATCAGAATTATGTGGCTTATTTAGCCCAGACTACAATGTCTAAATGTATACCAAGGACATGTCCGCAAATCTCTGCCTTTATCACCTTCTATGTGAGCTGGGAGCCTAAGTGAGCAAGACCACCAGCTTGTGTGGGGACCTTTGCACATTGAAATCTATGCATATGTTTCTCTCATACAGATGCTCATAGATGTTAGGGAAAGGGTCAGGGAAGTTGTGTAAATCCAGTCCTTGCAAGACAAGGGCAGAACCCAATGTCCCATTAAATATATGGAGCTCCCATATGGTTAAACAGGGCATGCTCACTTTTTGTCTCTGTAAGCTGTTCTGCTGTTGCTGAGAACGGGTCGTCCGTGCCTGTGCCAGCCATTCCTGGACACTGGGAGTCTGAGAAGTGACCAGATCTGATTCACATTCTTCTTTTTCTTGTAGAGCTCCCTGCTTTTAATAAAGAAGAGGAAAATACATGTGAAAGAGACAACACAAAAGACATAAGAGTTAACGAGCCTGGATTGTCACTGGGATCCTATTCTATTTTTTGACTGATTGCACAGATCTCTATTCATACCTATTTAAATGGGTCTAAAAGGGCCTGCATAGAAGCTTCATCTATGCAAAATTTAATCTGCTCAGAACACTCTTTGGGCTTTTGGCTGTTGTGCCAAAAACCTTCACACAGACATACAGTTATGATCCTTGTGAGACTGAGACTATACACACAGGCAAACTGACATGACCATGACGGGTATTTACATCTCCTGGATCCTGCTCCAAACACCCAAGTCATTATACCATACTGACTGTCAGTGCAAGCAGAGCTCAGATTCGCCTGATGTATTTTGTGGTCTTAAAGCAAAAATGTTGTTTCCATCTATTTAATGGCACTTCATTGTCATTTTGGGATGAGATGCTCGTCCTTACTCTGACTGTTTATTTATTTATTCAATTTATATACCACCCATCTGGCCAAAGACTACACTGGGTGGTTCACAGGACAAAATAACATACAAAAATCAGATTGTAAAGTACAACACAACTATATGAAAATACTATAACAAAATCAAATCAGACAATTTAAAATACAATCTAAAAATACCTAAACATTTAAATTGGCAGTATACAGTGGCTATTAATGGTTAGTTTCAGTGTCAGCAGGCTCTGTGGATGTCATAGTTTGAAAGGCCTGCCTGAATAGCCAGATTTTGAGTTGACTAAGTGTTGTCACTGCAGCCAAATGCTTCCAGAATTCTTACAGTCAGGATATAGCAACAACGTATTCAAAAGTATAAAATTATAAATAGAAGATACGATTTACAATGTTGTATTTGACCTAGCAAATGATCATATAACTTCATTAAGTGGTTAAAATTAATTAATAACAATATTTTATACATCTTTGAAATACTGCTGATTTTTTTTGTCCCATTATTAAAGATATAATATTTCAAAATCAAAACACAAAACTAACGAAAGCCCTAGTTCAAGTAGTTTCTCTTTTGATTACTGGAAATATGACAGACAGACAGACAGAGAGACAGACAGAGAAAGAAAGAAAGAAAGAAAGAAAGAAAGAAAGAAAGAAAGAAAGAAAGAAAGAAAGAAAGAGGGAGAAAGAAAGAGAGAGAGAGAAAGAGAGAAAGAAAGGTGAACAAGATTTAAGTCTTCCCAACCAAGGAACAGCAAACAGTGTAGTGCTTTTTGGAATTTTGGATGAAAAAGCAATGTAGAAACAAGGAAATTAAACTTAGCTGACAAGGAAATTCTGACTGGCCCTTTATTAACCAACCGCTCTCTCCCTTTGAGTTTTCCCCAACCCCCATACTAGATATGGAAAAATGCAAACCCAACCCCCTTCCCCTTGAAAGCCAATTAGGAAGAGCTTCTTACTTGGATGTTGATCTGCTTGTCATGGAGGACTCTCTGCAACTCCAGAAGGCTTCCCTTCAGCGTTCTTAATTTTACTGCCAACTGTTCAGCCTCATCCTTGGTGTGAGCTTTTCCTTCCATGAGAAGATTCTCATTGTGTACAGACAGCTCAGACAAAGCCACAACCTTCTGCTCAATTTCCACAAGCATGTTCTGAAGCAGCAAAAACAAGGAGGCAAATTCATACATCCTGAAGCATCCAGCAGGGGCCTACCTCATCCTCTTCCATATTAGAGCAAAAGAGGTGTGCATTGTTGCCCTTCTGGTCTTCTCCAATGTCTTCAGAAATGTGCTTTCAATATTTTGCATTTCCCAAACTTGTAAGTAATTTTTTTGGTTATAAGAAACATCGTTGCTTCAGAGCACAGATGTTTAAGTAGCACAGATTTCATTAGATTTCATTGAGGCTCAGGTGCTTAAATGCTGCCCCACTATTTTGCAGCAGCAATATGCAGAATCTGTGATATCCCAATAATAGTTACAATAAAGAGATCAATATCAATTATGGCTGCTCTATTCTTTTTCTTTTTTGCCCACTTCTCTTTATTCTGGGTAGGTCCCCTTCCCTGCCCTGCCCTTCTCTTCCTTTCCTGCTCATATTGCCCTGGTTGTATCAATAAGCCTCCCTTCTCACTGTGGAACTTTCTGATTGGTGCACAAATGGCCTTAAGATCCTCCACGTAATCTTCTTTCGTCTAGAAAGCGACTTAAAGAGATAAATCTCTGGCATGTTTATTTTGAAATGCCAATAAGTATACACAATACAAAAAAAGGCGACAATACTCTGACACTGACAAATTTAAAGATTTGCACTTATTCAGCTTCAGCGTTTCAATCTGCCAGCTAATAAGACAGTGGAAAGGAACATAGAAATGTAAGGACTATATTTCTGTAAGACAAATTAATCTGTTACAAGATTTTTGATTTTAATTATTTGCCATAAAGTAATAATTTTTACTAAGTTTCTTTATAATTCTCTAGAAAACTCGCTGCTATCACTCTAATAGCTGGCTTTTAAAAATTTATACAGTGAAAGATTAAGACAGGACTGAATTACACTTTCAGGAAGCACTAGGAATACAAGTACATTCTCTGTTTCTGTATTACCACAATTTTGTTAGGTTCATAATAGATGCTCTGGTTCACTTCTGCAAATCAGCTCACAATAGAGTATTGTGAGGAGTACAGAGGTATGCAAAATGCCGTGTGCAAGTCATATGTAAAGTGACTAGCAGCTTACTTTCTGTTAGAAAAATCTAAGGTTTAAAACAAGTCAGGATACAGGACTGTTTTCAATGTCAGATTTTGCCACCCGAATGCTTCCAAGCAGTGCAATTTGCAATTTCAGGTACCAATATCTGGGGCCTGTTGTGAGTAGGGATGCTTGAGTGCAGCTTTCTAAGTTACTGGTGGGGGGAGTGGACCCTGGACCACCAGAAGCTGACCACTGCTAATTTAATGACTCTTTTCAGACATAATATTAATCATGGTATTCTATAGAGAAGTGAGAGTGAGGCTTGAGCTATTGTCAATGAGCTAATGTTCAGCTCCATTGGGCAGGGTTCTGCCCCTCGTGTGTATGGCTTTGCCCCACTCATGTGTGACTCTGTCCCCACCGACCCCTCCGGCACGGGGATTTGTCATGACAGCAACCAACAGGGTTGAAAATGAGGCTGGAAATGATCACTGTGGGTGTGTGGAGAAGGAGGAGCCCTGTGCGGAGGGGGGCAGAGTTGCATGCACACATACACATAGGCATGCACCTTAGAGAAAACCTTGCTTGAGGTCCTCCCTTACCTATCTTTCCTCATCACAGATTGAAGAAACCAGAAGCATTTATATTAAAAGTAACTTGAGGTTAGTATTATGTCCAAACTGGAGAAACTCTAGGTAGTTTAAACTTCTGTTTATTAACAGGACAAAACAACCTTACATTTATTGTGGCTTGTTTGTGTCTCCAAACTACTGTAATTTAACCTAACCAGAGTTAATACATAGTGAGCAACCTCCTGTTGGTCAGTGCAAACCAGATTGGGAGACATACACATTTAATAAAAGCTTACTATCTCCTCTTTTTTGGTTCTAAGGCTTGGAATGGGAGGAGAGTCTTTAAAAGTCTGCCTTGTCATAGTGAAGGGGCTTCAGTAATTCAGAGAAGCTATGGGCTATGCAGTGCAGGGACACCCAAGACGGACAGGTCATAGTGGAGAGTTCTGACTAAAAGCGATCCACCTGGAGCAGGAACTGGCAAGCCACTCCAGTATCTTTGCCAAGAAAACTCCATGAACAGAAACAAAAGGCTAAAAGATATGACGCTGGAAGAGGAGCCTCTCAGGTCAGAAGATGTCCAACATGCTACTGAGGAAGAGCGGAGAACAAGTACAAGTAGCTCCAGAGCTAATGAAGTGGTTGGGCCAAAGCCAAAAGGACGCTCAGCTGTGGACGTGCCTGGAAGTGAAAGGAAAGTCCAACGCTGCAAAGAAAAATACTGCGTAGGAACCTGGAATGTAAGATCTATGAACCTTGGGAAGCTGGATGTGGTCAAACAGGAAATGGCAAGAATGAACATTGATATACTGGGTGTCATTGAACTAAAATGGACGGGAATGGGCAACTTCAATTCAGCCGATTACCATATCTACTCTTGTGGGCAACAATCCCGTAGAAGAAATGGAATTGCCCTCATAGTCAACAAAAGAGTGGGAAAAGCTGTACTGGGATACAATCTCAAAAATGATAGAATGATTTCAATACGAATCCAAGGCAGACCTTTAAACATCACAATAATTCAAGTTTATGCACCAACCACTGATGCTGAAGAGGATGAAATTGACCAGTTCTATGAAGACTTACAACACCTTCTAGAACTGACACCAAAGAAAGATGTTGTTCTCATTATAGGGGATTGGAGTGCTAAAGTAGGGAGTCAAGAGATAAAAGGAACAACAAGTAAGTTTGGCCTTGGGGTTCAAAACAAAGTAGGGCAAAGGCTAATAGAGTTTTGTCAAGAGAACAAGCTGGTCATCACAAACACTCTTTTCCAACAACACAAGAGGTGACTCTACACACGGACATCACCAGATGGGCAATACCAAGATCAGATTGATTATGTTCTCTGCAGCCAAAGATGGAGAAGCACTATACAGTCAGCAAAAAGAAGACCTGGAGCTGATTGTGGCTCTGATCATCAGCTTCTTACAGCAAAACTCAAGCTTAAACTGAAAGAAATTAGGAGAAACCACTGGGCTAGTCAGGTATAATCTAAACCAAATCCCTTATGAATACACAGTGGAAGTGAAGAACAGATTTAAGTAACTAGATTCAGTGGACAGAGTGCCTGAAGAACTACGGATGGAGGCTCGTAACATTGTACAGGAGGCAGCAACAAAAACCATCCGAAAGAAAAGGAAATGCAAGAAAGCAAAGTGGCTATCCAATGAGGCCTTACAAATAGCAGAGAAGAGAAGGGAAACAAAATGCTAGGGAAAGTTACAGAAAATTGAATGCAGGCTTCCAAAGAATAGCAAGGAGAGACAAGAGGGCCTTCTTAAATGAACAGTGCAAATATATAGAGGAAAAGAATAGAAAGGGAAAAACCAGAGATCTGTTAAAGAAAACTGGAGATATTAAAGGAACTTTTTGTGCAAAGATGGTCATGATAAAGGATAAAAATTGTCCTGGACAACCCAAATAGTGTGGTTGCTGACCTTGAGCCAGACATCCTGGAGAGTGAAGTCAAGTGGGTCTTAGAAAGCATGACTAACAACAAGACCAGTAGAGGTGATGACATTCCCGTTGAATTATTTAAAATCTTAAAAGATGATGCTGTTAAGGTGCTACGCTAAATGATCACTGCTGATGGTAACAGCAGCCGTGAAATTAAAAGATGCCTGCTTCTTGGGAGGAAAGCAATTACAAACCTAGACAGCATCAGAAAAATCAGAGACATCACCTTGCCAACAAGGGTTCGCATAGTCAAAGCTATGGTTTTTCCAGCAGCCATGCATGAAGGTGAGAGCTGGACCATAAAGAAGGCTGACAGTTGAAGAATTGATGCTTTTGAATTGTGATGCTGGAGGAGAATCTTGAGAGTCCCCTGGACTGCAAAGAGACTGAACCTATCCATTTTGAATGAAATCAACCCTGAGTGCTCACTGGAACGACAGATCCTGAAGCTGAGGCACCAATACTTTGGGCATCTCACGAGAAGAGAAGACTCCGTGGAAAAGACCCTGATTTGGGGAAAATATGAAGGCAAGAGGAGAAAGGGATGACAGAGGACGATATGGTTGGACAGTGTCATCGAAACTACCAACATGACTTTGACCAAATCTGGGAGGCAATGGAAGACAGGAGGGCCTGGCATGCTCTGCTCCATGGGGTCATGAAGCATCGGGCATGACTTAACAACTAAAGAACAACAACATTTTTATTGTGTCTGCTTTGCAAGTACCAACATCAAATAATGGCTTGTTTAGATACTTTTTACATGTTCATGACACATGCAGTTTGTGAAAAAGCTGTGCGACAGAGATATGAAGGCAGAGGTGTTTGCCTTGCACATGTAATAGACTGCTTTTAGATTGGCTGCTTGCTGTATGTAGCTTTGGCAGGAGTAAGGGCATCCTGGTATCCTGTATATGATGTCGGGTCTAAATCAGATCTAATATAACAACACAAAAATCTCATAAAGGTGAAAGAAAAGCAGTATTTATGGGAGAAGTTTATTTACCTGGCAGTCAACCAGTTGTGAGTCCATATCCATAGGTTCTTCAGCAGTAACTAACGTAGTGTCTAATGTGGCTTTTGTATTTAGGAGCCAGTCATCAAGTTCATCTGCCTCAGAGCGGTATCTCTGCAGAGCTTGCTCTTGCCGCTGTTCTTCTAGCTGCTCATTAAGTTTTTCCTGACAATTAGATCTGGATGTTATTTGCAATGCACTTGATTTCAAAGATACCAAAATAAATAAATAAATATGTATGATCATAACGTAGTAGAAATCAGACTATGTAAAAGAAAGGGAAGAAGACAGTGTAAGCCTAGAATAGATCTACTCACATAAAATAACCCTAAGAATTTGATTAAAATTTCTTATGGTTGCAAAGCAGTTTAATTTAAAAAATGAAAGAAAAAAGGAAATTAATATTTGAGGAACTGGCAGGGGAAACAAAGACATAAGGCTGGAAGGAACAGCCTGTCAGTAGATGCAAGGGGGTGTAAGTGTGCAGATCACCTCTGCTGAATTTTATTATGGGGTAATTGTGCACATATTGCAGTAAATGCTAAAATGTGATTAGAAAGTCTGAGAACAATACAGAACCAAAACAAATCTTGTCTATTACGTCATTAGCACACATACACAATATATGCTTTATCAACTAATTTTTCATTATGTGATTACTAGTCACTCAATGACCTGAGGTTAAATGAGTGAAAAGACTCAACTGAAAAGCACCCACACCACATGAGGCAATATGGAAGTTTTCTGTCTTGATTCTCGTCCTCAGCAAGTGTGAACATCCATGTGCTATCATTTTCTATAGCAACAGTAATGAAATATAGGAGTGACTAAAGTCCTTGGAAGCCTTAAAAGACCATACAAATGTAAGTGTGTGGAGAATTTTCAGGCTAAACACTATCATTGCATGAAAACAGCTTTTCATCTGCCTTGTACCTCTAACAGCTGTCTCTTCCCTGAAGCTTTCATCTTAATAGTGGCCATCCTCTCTGCTAACACGGTGAGCGTGGACTGCAAAGCCAACTGATCAGCAGCATCTGTATCCAGTGGTTCAGACACCAGTTCTTCTGCTAATGATGTTTGTAGCTCACTGATTTCATCTTGAAGCATAAGAATTTCATCCATCAAGGCCTAGTAAAAACAGACGTTGAACAGGTCAACATAGGTTTCAGTACTATTGACAACTATACATGGAAAATTGAAAATATAGCTGAACTCCTCATGTTAAGTGTCAGCACTGGTTGAAAGTAGTGTTTATAAAATAGACCTGATACCGTGCCTATTACATCATACTACAAAGTTAGGCATCCTTCAGTCTCGAAAGACTATGGTGTCGTGCTCTGTATGGAGGACTTGGAACAGCGTCTAATGTGGCTGAAGAGGCCAATTCGAGAGTGGCAATCTCTTCCACACTGAAGACAAATACTACAAAGTAACAGAATGAATACAATACATTTATGAATAAAATTCATAACTGGGGAAAAAACAGGACAGTACATAACCAAATTCTACGATTTAATCTATATTTAGTTGTATCTGAATAGAGTCATACTTTTCTTCGTGTTTGTTTTGTTCCATCAAATTGCTTCAAATTTATGGTGGCTATCATAATATGGTTTTTGAGATAACATGTAATGTTAAAAATGTGGTGGATTTCCATGGTTAAGCAGGATTTGAACCCAACTTTCTGTCTTAGTCCTAGTTTAACACTCTTTCCACTATACCACACTGACTCTCATGGTCATACTTAGAGGAGACCTAGTGAAATTAAATGAAATCATATTAATCAACAAAATTCTGGTTCATCATCAAACTAAGTCAAAATGGTAGCTCTTCTTTAATCCAAACTGTTATTCAATTGTCCAAATTACACTTATATTACTGATTCACAAGATTTATAATTTTAGAGATGGTACAGGATTTGATGTACAGGATTTTCCAATTATGATTCCTTACTATATAGATGTAACAAATACTCATGAAGCTACTTAATACAAAAGAATGTCTCAACACAATCTCCTATTTGAGATTTTCAGCTTCTATACAACTGTGAAAAGACTGCATTTTAAAGATCTTCAACAGTATTAACAAAAACAGTTTTAGTGACAAGTTTGTATTTGCAGTTTATGCAAAACTGCAAGGTTCTTTGTGCAAAACACATTTTCAACAAAAAACAAAGCTTTTGGGCAAAAACTGTATTTTTTTCCAAAAGGTGTCAACATGTGCATAAATTCTCAGACTGTCATTCAGTGGCATCACAGTTGTGAGAATTAAAGAAACAAAGATTGACATTTATATTCCTTCCAATAAATATGCTCACTCATGATTTTAACCTCAGAAATTAACCTTTGATGCAATCAACAATAGGGATTTCTAACAACTTGCTTCTCATTCACTACGGGAGTAACAAGCAAGTGTGCTAGAAGTACAAATAATTGGTAGCTTCTTAGTGTCTAAAAATAAAATTTCTAATTGTCCTTCTTTTTTTATTTAAACCCCTTACCCCCACCTAATTTCTGCAAAAGCACGGAGTGGAAAACATTCCCAGCACTAATGCCCGCTCTGCTGCCAAGCACACTTTGGCAGCAAGGAGCTTCTCTGCCTCCCGCCCGGGATATCATGAGATAAGAGAGTCTCGCAAATGTGACCCGAGATGGGAGGGGGAAGGAGCAACTACTTAACCATGCTTTCCCTCTCCTTTCAGCCTCTTTTTGAGGCTTGCAACCCACCCGCCTGTCCTATGCACTAGTATGAGTTTTCCGGTTGTCTTTTGGGGCTGGATAGGAATTTTTGACCCACATCCTGATTGGCATTTTGCTACGTTTTTTTGGGGAGGCCAATCCCACACTGGTTGAGGTGTGCAGGCTGTTCATTGGGTTGAAAAAAAATGGTCACACGAGTGGGTAGTGAGGATGGAACAGGTTTCGGCGAGTCCCCTTGCAATCACAGGTAACGTATAGCTCATCAAACCCCCCAGCACTGCAGATTGTGAGATTACAGTGCGTGGGGGGAGGGAAGGATGCGCTGGGGCCATACCCAGACCGACGATCATCAAGGGGAGGGTCGCTTGAGGTCCATGGTGGTCAAATTTGGGCCGGCTGGAGTATTGCTGTCTTCAGGACCACGAGACCTCGGGGCATGGGTTTCACCCGTTTGTTCAGTAAGGGGTCTGGTGAAACCCCAAATGCAAAATCTGATTCCACACTATGGCAGCTCCCCCCCTTTATGGTTAGCTATATTGGTTGTTTAATAAAGTGTGGCCCATGTTTTTCCAAAAAACCTTGTCTTGCCTCATTATTCCGGGGTGGGGCAGGGCAAAGAGATCAAACTCATTTTCAAGACACAACTTTGTTAGGCTTTGGGTTGAGAAGAAGCATTTTTACCTGGTGTTCTGCCATCTGGCTCTCTGGACTCTTGTCAGTCTCCAGTGTTTCATTTAACTTCACCTCAATGGCTTCCATTTTTGTGGATATGGACTGGAGGGAGTCTTGGTACTTTTGCTGACGTTCAAGGGCCTCGTACAGGGTACGCTGCTTTTCACTAATCTAAAAAAAAGCAACCAATCAGCAGGAGGTTAGCTTTTTGGGGGTAGAAACCCATTTATTAAATACATACGTACATACATACATACAAATATACATATGATTCACTGAAACCGTATAGCCACAATATGCAACATATTTAACTTTGTATAGAAATATACAACATCCACCGTATTAAAATGTGGAAAAGGAAGCCCACAGATACCTTGACTTATATCCATTACATGTTTCTCTAGTATCATCTTATTTTCTTTTTTAGGATTTGGCCTTGAGATTTTAGTAAACCAATGAGATTGCAATAATGCTAGAGTTATTTAGTATAATGCTAGAGCTCTTCACAAACAAAAGTGCATTTATAATGCCAATAACATGCAAAAAGCTTCCAATCCAACACCTGGAACTAAAATGTTTTCAGACTGCCCATATGAAAAGGCATCTTTGCTGAGATTTTATCATTACTAAGCAGACCACATGGCATTTTCCTCATATAGCTGGAGCTTTGCATTATTTATTTTATTTATTTATTTATTTAATTTATACCCCGCCTATCTGGCCCACCGGACCACTCCAGGCGGCTTCCAAATATAAAATCAAATAATAAAACATAGACAAATACATAATAATCAAACAAGAACAGCAGTAAAAATAAAAAGGAAAAGTAAGAAAAATCAAGAGTTGGCTGGAGGGAAGGCCTGAATAAACAGCCATGTTTTTAATTGAGTTTTAAAGGTTATCTTTTATGTTTGCCTATTAGCTATCTGGGAACACACTGGTACACAGTTTAGAGTTTTCTTCTATCTATCAAACTCACTAAAACCATGCAGGTATATAAAATAATGCCTTTTCTTCTCTTTACACAAAGAGACTCACCACATTCTTTAATGTTTCCCAAGAACGCTGCAAATCATCCAGCTTGGTACTAGTGCTTGACTCTAATCCTGGTTCACAGGAGTCCTGAGCTGATGATGTACTGGGCTGAATTTTGGAAGCTTCTGTCTGCAACTGTTCAGCAGATAAGGCTTGATAATAAGCAATGTCCTATGAGCATGAAGCACAATATGGTACTTTCAAGAGAAGATGTAACATATACCATACTTGAAACTTCAGAATAATATAATTTAGTACCCAATGGCACCTCTTCATGAAGAAATGATTTTCATAAGCAATGGCTCAAAAATAGGATTTCTTCCTGAATGGCTGCAATGCTTGCAGCTGAACCCTGGGTTTGTGGCTTCTCTGGAGCTCAGACTAATCATTCTCTAGCTCGGATCTCTGTTTGGTTCAGTTCTTGTCAGAATTACCCACCCACCCACCCACCCAACCAACCAACTAACTATTCATTCCCTGCCATTCTCCTTAAAAGGGATCCAAGGAGGTTTATATCAGTAGGCGGAGGAGGCAAAAGAGCACTCTCGCACGCTCGGGCCCCTGTTGCTGCTACCTATTGACTGCTGCCGCTGCATCACTTCCTCCAGTGCTCCCTTCAGGCAGGGGACAAGGGAGCAATGACATGAGCTGGAGGTGAGCCCTGGCAGTTGCAATGGAGGAGGTGATCGGGCGGCGGAGGCAGCAGCAGCAGGAGACAGAGATGGAGGATCAGTTGCCCATTAACTACTCCTCCACCTCTAGCAAGGGTCAAAATTAGGGGGGGGGTGTCTTACACACTGGGTGGTCGTATAAACAGAAAAATATGATAAACGCTAAAAACAGTACATATGCAAATATTACAAAAAAATCAAACAAATACCACTAAAATGGTAAACAAAATCGACACTAGGAACACATATAAAGCCACAAGGCATGGCAATCCATTAAAAACTCCTCTCAGCCAATTACTACGGGAACACCTGCCTGAAGAGAATGGTCAGTGGTAGCAGCAGCAAGAGATGCCAGAGCACGAGTGAGTGCTCCTTTTCCTCTACCCCCTTCTGTGTATAAAATGACCCCCAATTTCCCCCTAATTAGTTTAGGAAAAGAGAAGGTCCTCCTCTGTGTCCCCACCAAACACGCCTGTGAAGGTGGTGTCACCAAGAGAAAGATCTCCCTGTTTATCTTAACACTTGGGCAGGCTCATAAAGGGAGATGCAATTCTTGCCTTCAACTATCTTGACCAAACTTCCAGAGCTTACCCAGCATTCAACTAAGGCAAAAGACAGAAAAGCATTCCTAAACTTTGTGAGGCCTCTCTCCTCACAGCATGAAGCACCTTGAAGGGAAGGTGGTGAAATTCTTTTGAATTTGGACAACATGCATCAGGACTGATTTGTATAGGAGTCTTATATGGAAATGGAAACCTTGCAAGAAAGAAATAGCAGGGAACTATTTCACACACAGTACACTATTTCACATCGCTCTTTCAAGCTCTCTACATACAGTATATGTTGCCTTGATATATATTGCAGTTCCCTTTTTACAAAACAAACAGCATGAAATGATTGAACAACAAAAATCCTATTGTTGCTGATAAAATGTGTGGTTTTTTTTTACACTTTATGGTTATTAATACTGTTCCAAATTGCTGTTTGCAATCCTCCCAATAAATGGCATCAGTTTCCACATTCTTGGCAGTATTATATAAGTGCAAACTTTCAAATTCTGAAAGTGATCTGCTTTTTGGAGATCAAAGGTAACTAGAACCTTCTTATAATACAATTTTAAAAGCAGACAAAAGACGATAGTGTGACATCCAGACAGATCTCCTTTGAACATTATTATTTCAAGCTACTGCTCAGAATATTTCTCCAGGGTATTTCATTTAAAATTCGGAGAGAGCTCTGAGCTATCCGGGATGTTTCTGAAAAGAAAGAAATCCCAACAAGCAAATAAATTCTAGAAACAAACAGATCTTCTCAAGCAACAGTTTCCAACCTTGGGTAACCCATGGGTTCTTGGACTACAACTCCCAGAAACCCCAGCTGGCACAGCTGGTGGTGAAGGCTTCTGGGTATTGCAGTCCAAGAACACCTGGGTTACCCAAGGTTGAGAACCACTCTTGTTAAGTACAAAAATGTATGATGTATATACAGATTTTTAAAAATCTTCAATGGCACTAATTGAAGACTAGTCTTTAATGACAGTGGAGTGACTCTTGGTCCTGTGCTGGTTTAGGATATTTCAATGTCTTCTTCCATTCCTGGCTCTTGTTCCAGTATATGTTAGGGGTCCCAGGAAAGGTCCTATGAGCTATGCTTAAATATGAAGTCTGCAGGATTGCTAGAGAAAACTGATTGTAGAAGAAGATCAAAAAAAGAGAGACAGCCTTCTTCTTTGATATTTGACTCTCAGAGAATTATCCTACCCTTTTGTCAGTTTTAAACAGCTTCCTCCTCTCCAAGGCATTACTTGATGGCCCACAGAGGCAGGAGCAGAAACAGTGCACTGAAAGAGGGAAGAGTTGCCCGCCTTTTCTAAAGCATCATGTATGCATTGATACATATCAGTCCCATATAATGTCAACTAATGTGGACAACTAACATTACAGTCATGAAAGATTCTGATGTTCTGAGTATGGGGATTTACATCATGTCAACATGCCCATGCCCATGTTTTGTATCCGCATACTCAGGACATCAAGAGATCAAGCAAGGGCTAAGGAATGTTTTTGAGGAAGTGAGGAGATTGTAGGATTGGCAGTTTGGAGACTGGATAATGCCAGAAGGGCCAACAGGTTGTTTTTAAGGGTTGTACTTGGTGCTAGAGAGAATGCAAAACAGAAGATGAAAGCACATTCGTGTTTCAGGGATACAGCCCTCTTTAAGCTCATGCGTGATTAATCAGAATGCAAATGAGATCTATATCAAGTGAAGCCTGTATCTACTTCCAATAACCAAATTAAACAAAGCAAACTAATTTTCAAGCTACAGAAGATCAGTGAACCTCACACTATGGCTGAAATGTGGCAGAAAACTGCAGCTACTCTGACTTACTGTTGGATTTCAACCTATGACCAATATATACTGCTTTCTTTCTTGCCCATTCAGAAGCAAGCAGATGAATACTCACTAATTGTAGTATAAGGAATTTCCCCCTATAATACCACTATTATATTATCTTCTTTGCCATCAGTATTTTTGTAAATAGAAGTGACAAGCAGAGTACACTATTATAAATGAGGGGTGTACAAAGGAGGTAAATGCACAAAAAAGCTTGACAGGAGGGGAACTATGGGATGATGAAAGTGCGTTTCATCTGCCTTTAGAACTCCTCTGATAGACAGCATTATTGTGAATTCTGTGTGGGTGCACACATCCCTGCAAGCTCATATGCGTACACATGTATGTGTGTGCACAGATTTGTGATGCTGTTCCCACTACATTCACAGCCTTATCAGTTCGCTGTGGCCAGATGGAAACATTCTTGCTTTTTTCCTTCCCAATGCTCAGCATGGCCTAATATAAAGTAGTTCTGCATGTTTTTTAAAAAAATAAACATCCTTAGAATACTATGACCTTGCAGCCACCCTGAAACACCTGGATTCAACCACGTCCCATACCCATGGGATCCCACTGTTGGTGCAAGACAACAGTATAACTCTTGTTCAGCATCCTAGAGCTCTCTAGGTTATTGTCCCACCAGTAAACCTCTCCCCCTTGTCAGTGGAGGAGCGCTGCTGTTGTTTCTGAAGGTCCTTCACCCACCTTTCCAGGCAGCTTGAAATTTATCTCTAGTGAATCTATTTTTAGTGGGGGTGTTTTTGCAGTGACATTTCCTGTTCTCCATACAAGAAAGGATGTGTCAGTGTGTGTTCACTGTTTTGAGCTAATATGTCTACTATTCAAAGTTCACCACGAAAAACGGCATAGTCTTCATGTGGTTGATTGCTTGACTGCTGCAAAACCCTTCGCTTGGATGTATCTTTAATGAAAGAACAATAGCTCTACTTTTAGAAATCAGGAGAACTGGAAAGCTGCTGCTGTATTGAACTGTAACTGAGCCCTAGAAAGCTCATTGACTCATTATTTTCCTTCCTCCATTTGATTTGCTGAATTTTTTTTCCTGGCCATTTTCTATAGCTACTTTATCAGAACAGCTGAGTACTTAGCCTTTGTTTGCAGTAACATTTGCTGCTCCAAGTCCTAGTAATTAAACTAATGAATAGTAAAACATTCTCAGTCAATTTTTGTTCTTTACTCATTGCTATATTTTCATATTGAGTAGCTCCTATAATACACAGTGATAAACAGAAGTTCATGGAATGACAGCTGAACAGAACTATGCACTGAAATGAAAGGGCAAGATGACAGTAAAGTTATGGAATGAGAAGTTTCACTGACATGAAAAAATGACTGTGACTGTTTCAAAGACAAGAACAATGGAAGTTATTAATGCCTCTCTACAACAATCTAGCTGCATAGAATCGAAGCAGATAAATCAAGAGACAATGACATTTTTTCCAGTGGGTTAACATAAAGGTGTGCTTTCTCAGGATCTTATGTAAAGTTCTAAGTTCTGTCTGCACGTGCAAAATAATTGAATATGTCAATGTTGAAAGTGACAATGAGCATATGTTCAAAAAAAAGGGGAACCTCTGGAAACTTCATATGCTCTTTCATTACTTTATTAGATAACACCAAGTTGTTTCTAACTTGTGGTGACCCTGTGAATAATTGACCTCTCAAACATACTTCCTTGATTGAGTTAACCCATCTGATACTACGTCCTCCTCTTTTTCTACTGCCTTCCACTTTTCCTGGGATTATTATCTTTTTTGTAGTCTTGATGAAATGTTCAAAGCACAATAGTTCAGTCATTGGGCTTCTAGTGACAGTTCAGTCTTGATTTTGCCCTAGAACCCATTTACTTGTCCTGCCTATACTTCCAATCCCCCAAACCACAGTTTTCTCTGAGAAAGCACACCTATTTTTTTTGACACAACAAATAAAAACACTGCATGCTAAGAACCACAAATAAGTTTTAGAATCACAGATGACTCAAAGCCAAGATGGAGATACCTGGTTAACAGAAGCATCTGTATGAGCCACAGGTGAAGGAGAGCGACAGGCAGGTGGAGAAGAAATCTCACTGTTGGTTCCCTCTTCCCCTGACTCCTCAGTAACAGGTGACAGAAGTGTGTGACAGCGACCAGCAGTCATCTGCCATGGGAAATTCAGTCCCAAAGGACAGGAAGATTTTTCAGGCACCACAAAAAGTATTTTGTATTGAATGCAGTTATAACTATGGAGTTCTACCAGGACATTGTGTAATAATCTGTGCTTCCCACTCAGCCTTACAGAATAAGAAATCAGGACAGGGCTTCTGTCTCTAATAACTGTGTGGGAGATAAGGCACATATTTCCTGAGCTCTGCAAGACAAGTTACTCCTGTTAAAATTCCTTCCTTTGTACTACTGTTACAG
Source organism: Pogona vitticeps (assembly GCF_051106095.1). NCBI lineage: Eukaryota > Metazoa > Chordata > Lepidosauria > Squamata > Agamidae > Pogona > Pogona vitticeps. Next base: position 73,158,268 of record NC_135783.1, on the reverse strand, counting down.
CCCCAGGAATCCTATGTTCCTTTGCATCCTATCACTTTACATACCAAACCTAGATTATAAAGCAAACACAGATACAGGATATAGGATTGCGAATTCTGATTCTAAAGGATATGATATATTATTTTTTCAAAATTATCCATTACCACAAAAGAAAAACAGGAGAACAAATATATGGGGAGAAATAAAACACTTAGGCCTACATAGAGAAATACAGGAACATATCACTAAAGACACATATAACTTTGCTCAAGTTTTATACATTTAAGAAATAGAAAAGAAGTGGATCCACATGTAAAAATACTGAAGATGACAAATGTGTGTGGATGTATGAACAGACCCACACTCACATAGTGGACTTTTCCTGGCTTACAAATCTGTGTAGCCCCTCCCTTCTGCTCTGGAGAGTGTCTCAATACTCTAGTACAGATGAGGTGATATAGGGAAGATCTACACTGCTGACAAATGTTCTTTTATCAGTAGGCGGTGCTTACCCATAAGACCTACAGTAAAGGATCTGAAATCCTTTCCAAAGTTCTCTTTATTCGTGCATTTCCACTGACATATTGTGTAAATATTTTAATTGATTTGCACATACTGTACACAACATACAAATTTTTTAAAAAAATCCTTCCACCAGCGTAAAAGTTTAACCATTAAAACTAATATTTCTAGCAGACTAATTAATTTCTAGCAGACCAATTTTATTTGGTAGTTCAACTGAATTATCTTATGTTTCAAGAGCTGAAGGGCCAAGTGAAGTTCTTGTACATAAAGAAGGATAATGGACTGCTTTCTGTTCTTTTCAGAAATGCTGCTTTATGAAGTGACAGCAACACCATGTGCCATGTCAGTGCATTCTAATCTGCAATGCCCAAGCAACTCATTAAACCAAAGAAGCAACACTGATCCATAACCACGTAGTCTGCATAATAGTGTAGGAAGTGATACTGTAAATGACAGATGCCTTACATAAATAGCCAAGATTAATATACATGCATTTCTTACCATAACTACAGAGGGGTGAGCTGAGTGGGCTGGGAGCAGATCTTCTGAATCCAGCTCCTCCATTCCTTCAGAAAGCCCTTCCACTTCTGTCACTGTCAACAGCATAGTAGCATGCTTGGCTTTCATTGTTAGCATCTTGCATTTGGAATTGAGAGATGCTATTTGTTCCTGGTAACCTTTTATCTTCTGTGCCAGCTCCTGAGGAAACATCCCCCCCACGCCCAAGAATCAGATGCAGCATGGAGAAGCCAAACAATCTCGCAACAATTCTTCTTCCGTTATACAGGCAGAGTCTAAAGAGAAAGACCAGCTTGCTTCTCTATGGTCAGCCAATAGAATCACAGCTCTGTGTTTCAGAAGCCCTACATCAGCAACAGCGGGAGCTAAACGGCAGGATGTTGATACTGGAAACAAGTCAGGCTGCATCTCACCACACAGAGAAACCACTGAGTAGAGAGAGCTATGCAGTGAAACCGGAAAAGCATGACGAAAGCCTATCTACCTCTGAATAATAGAAAGGAGTGTCTGGTAAACACATCTAATCTTGTCTAAAAGATAAGCAACTTCTGCACAAAATCCTATCTAAAAATGATAGTTAAAAAAAATAAACTCTTTTCAGTCTCACTCCCATCCCCCTCAAGATAACTTGAATAAGCTGAAAGTCACTGGATAGTGCATGCCAGAGAAATGAGATCATGTGATGACTTGGAGTGTTTTTTTTTTAAATACAGCATTCCCGTCTCATTCAGCTGGATACAAAGAACAGCAGAGACTGATACAGAAGAGTATTGTGAACAAACACCCTGGTTTCCTGTTTGCTTTACAGAAAAGCCACACAAATATTTGATATTTGGTTTATAATAAACACCCCTGGTGACAGAAAACATTGATTTCTGAGGACTATACAGAAAATGACAACAAAACTGGTTGGTTGTTGTCACTACCTTCTACAGAAGTGATAAGTGGTTGAGAATTGTCAAGCACATTGCATGTTTCCACTTTCAGCTAATAACTTGTATTTTCAGCCAAGAATCTTCTTAGTAACATAACATTTTTAATAAATTGTTTTTAATTGATTTGATTGCTTTATTTTATATTTAAATAATTGTTTTATGGTATTTCTTGTAAACTTGTGCAAGATTTTTTTTTAAAATGAAAAGTGCTATGAAATGTAATATGTAAATAAATAAATACATAATAAATAAATAAATAAGTAAACAAACAAACAGACAGACAGACATTGAAGTTTATTCCTTTTTCAATGAAGGTCAATATGTGCTCACTGATGTTCAATGGGCTATTTTAAATTAGAGAAGGATGTGCACTGACTTCAGAAATATGACTACAGTATCTGCTTACTCAATCCGGGCTATTTGTGCTATTCTGTAGTGACTATGGAACAGAGCAAGAAACCCTACATTGCCCATTCAGTGATGCACAGAGCTCTTATGTCCAAACATTCTTGATTTTAGACACAGAAAAATAAAATAAAATAAAAAGGCATGCCAAGCATGGAAAGGAAAATAGAAGCAGCTGGCACCAAAGGAGGAGGAGACTGATAGCTGATATCCCCCTGTCCCCAGATAGAGTCCAAGACCTCTCCTAGGCACACCAACCATTAAGGTACTAGCAAGGGCCTCTGTGCAAGGTTGCCAGGCTACATTAGTCACTGTCTGCATTTTCAGCTGCACTGTAAAATGAGGAACTTCTGTCAGTATAGCATATTGCCTGGGCTTTCCTTTCCCCTCCTCTTTTAAAAAGCATTATTAGTTACATGTAACATGATAATTATACTGAAAATTGGCCAGAGTACCCTATTTTTAAAATCTTGGGCTCCTATTGGTTGGGAGGCTTTAGGGTCTGGACTGAATTAGATTCCTGGGGAAGTTCTTAGAACAAAGGTTTAGTGGAAAAGGTAATCTTTGAAGTTATCTGTGTTCTGAAACAGACAAACACTGTTCCCATCATGCCTTTGTTTTAAGGATCTCCTCTTGAAACGAGTAATCAAGAGAAGCAGTTGGGCCTGCAAAGCAGCAGCTCATATATTAAAACAGTATTGCTCCCTACAGTTGTTTCTCCTGCAGTAAAAGACACTGTGGAGACAATGCTTCAGTTTTTAAAAAGTCCATCAAACAAAACATCAATTGGCATGACTTTGTGAAACTTGTGAAAGTAATGCAAATTCCAAAAAATCAAGTCCATGGTACTAGGAAATGTTTTGTCTTCTGATACAGAAAAAAGAAAACAAAGAAAAGTCTTTGTCTGCAAGGATACGACAAGGAAGGATTCACATCATTAGCATGGAAAACAAAAACTCATTTTAAGTATTGAGAGAACAGAGGGAAGATAATAAGAAAGGGGAAAGTATATTTAATCTCATTTCATTTCTTTCTGATTAACATTTGCTTGTGTCCAGATAGTATACAATGTTATCACAACACTGAAGACTCCAACATTTTCTGGCTTCAGTCTTATAATATTATTTATTTGATTAATTTATATCTTACCTTTCTGCCAAATGAAGGCATTCATTATTTAGAGTAGTGAAATTTCAATAAAACAAACATAATTAAAAGATAAAACCAAAAAGTGATTACTTCAACAAAATAGAAATCTCTAGAATATTATAACGTGTCACATATTAAACCAGTGGTTCATAATTTTTTGAGGGAATCAGAAATGGCATTGAGAACTTGTTGAATGCTCTGGCCGTGCTTCCCTGCACACAAATACCCACAAAACATTATAATTTATTAAAGGCAAAAAGGGGGAAATCATGAATCATAGACCCATCCATGGACCCCTCGGGATGCATGGCTCATAGGTGAAGAACATTAAGCAGCTAATATTTTGTTTCAGTTTTGTAACCGTAACTTTATGCTATCTTCTTGTGTCCTTATTTGAATTATTCTCCTAGTTTTTCTTTGAATTGTTAACATTTTAACATTTTAAGTTGTATTAAAATACCTGAGTTGTTTTTATACTTTTAATGCAGTTTGCAATCTGCTGATACAGTACTGATCATAAACATATAAACAAGTTCTTCCACTATCTCTCATCTTCAGCTGCATCACATTGCATTTTATTCCTTCATCATAATATAAGACCACTTCAGGTGTTGAAAACTGTGTAGAATACTCTATGCATGGATAACTACCCCACCCTGCTCTCCCCATCACATCCATCCTCCTCATACACAAGCTATCCCCTCGTATCTACAGAGGCTTTCCACATGATTTGGTACCCTGGAAAATCAGAACCACAGTTCAGATGGGGCGCTCCCATGGATAAGGGAGCTTTTCCTCTTCAGATTTCTCAATTCTCATGTGTAGGCATGTGACAACACACGTTATGGAGGAAGCAGGGCTAGGGCATCCCTCTACAGGTTTTTAACGCTTCAACAGAGCTGTATTGCTGATATATGTTTTGTATTAAAGAAAATGGGCCCGTATTTACTTAAAGATTTTATATAGTTAAAAGAAAGTTAAAATGAAGACCAGTCATAAGCTCTCTGTATTGTAAAAGAGGACACTGAAACTTTGTGTAAGACGTTCAGGTTTTTTTTTTCCCTCCCATACCCAGTAACCACGCCAATCTTTCCTATGTTTTCTAATAAATAGCAGTTGGTTTGGTTTCATGCCTCAATCACACAATTCAGTGTTGGGAAATGCACTTTCTGTACTGAATCAGTGCTACAATTGGTAAACCAGTTTTGAGTACCTTATACAGTAATACCATGCACAGCACTGCCTCAGTTTGCATTGCTTCATACTGTACATGTGCCCAGAAGTCCGTTTTGTGCTGCTTGACAAGCGGCCTGATCTATCTCAAAAGACTCCACAAGGCATAACGTTAAAATGTTTAGTGTTGATTTGATTAGCGCTCTCTTTTTCTGAACCCATATTCAGCATGAAGCATAGTATTACTATATCTAAAAAAATCCTGAGATATCAACTTGATAATATATAATTTTGTGTAATCTTAATTATAATTTAGAAAACCAAACACAGATCACCATTTTTTTTTTACCAGCTCTCACAAGCCGTTGCCATTGATCATGCTGTGTGGAGCTAATGGGAGGAAAAAGGGCAAACATCCAAAGGGTTAGCAGTTTCTTGGACCAATTTAGAAAAGGAGCGGTGCTGGCTCAGACCAAAATCTGCTTGCGTGGTGGCTAACCATTATAGAAATCACAGACAATGGGAAAGGCAACTGATTTTCATGTTTTACAAATGATCCTTGCGCCACAGAGGATTGAGTATCAGCTGCATTACCTCATGGCGTGAAATCTGGGCTTGCAGTTCTTGAATGTTACTTGTTGAGATGGGCTTGTCCTGGATTTCACGATGTGCACTTTCTATCAATTGATGTAAATGCTTCATCTCTTGTTCGTATTGTTCATATTGTACTACTGCTTCCTAGAGAGAAAGATGGGGTGAAATTCACTATACATAATTTGAGCTATATAACAAATATTTTCCAACTTTTCAAGTGTGGTTACGGCGTAATTTTTAAAAATTGTTTTAATAGTTTCCTTGCCTTGTTAACACCGCATGAATAATGCCTATGCTGAGAAATAAATGCACAGGATACTTTAATGTTTATTCTTATGGTTATTGTGTGAGACTTCATACAGGGAGATGCCAGAGGCCAAACAGATGCTGCAGGATGAAGCCAGAAACTTATATTTCATAGTATAGTTTGCTATCTGAAAAACTAATATACACACAATTTAGCCTGTTTTGGTAGGATGTTTTAAATATAAGTGGTAAAATGTAATAGTGAATGAAAGACTGGAAGTCAATCAGAAACTCAACATTCTGAGTCCATCTGCAAACAGTTAACAGCAGTTTGATAGCCATTTTAACCAGCATGGTTCCATATCACAGGATCACAGGATTTGCAGTTTGCTGAGGTCCTTTAACTCATCCTCTAGAAAGTAATATCATACTCCTCCTCTGAACTACAGCTAGGAATTCTAAGTATAACTCCTAGTCTTCTGTTGGATGGAGCAATGACCAAACATAATGCTATAGAAGTGCTATAAGTGTGTAGTACTGACACATTTTATGATGATGATGAATCCCAGAGATGAAAAAATAAACATAATATAATGAATGATAGAAACAACAGAAGGAATAGTAAAAGCTTCCAGTTTGCAACTTATTGGATGTGATATAGACGCTTTTGAATATTTATTTATTTGAAATTTTCCAATTTGGATTGTATTGCAAGGTATAATAAATTATTCATACTATGATAATAAATAATGAGAATAAAACAATAATAAAAAGCTACAAGAAAGCAATTAAAATCATTACCCAAACCAAGGCTTAGAGAATTAAAATTTATTTATTTATTTATTTATTTATTTATTTATTTATTTATTTATTGGACTTATATACCGCCCCATATACAAAAATATATATTAGCCCTGATGCTGAAAGATTGCAACATGGAAGCCAGGCAAATCTCTTAAAGGGTGGTGTTCCAAAGTGGGGGCACTGCCACTGAAGAAATCTATCTGAAGTTGTTTAACCATAAAAGACTTGAGAAGGCTTCCATAGAAGACTGTAGGCAGATGGATATGTAATGTACACATTTCTTGTTGTTGTTTAGTCATTAAGTCATGTCCAACTCTTCATGACCCCATGGACCAGAGCACACCAGGGCCTCCTGTCCTCCACTGCCATCCGGAGTTTGGTCAAAGTCATGTTGAAGCTTCGGTGACACTGTCCAACCATCTTGTCCTCTGTTGTCCCCTTCTCCTCTTGCCTTCACACTTTTCCGAGGTGTCTTTTAATTTCATGGCTGCTGTCACCATCTGCAGAGATCACAGAGCTGAAGAAAGTAAAATCTGTCACTACCTCCCTATCTTCCCTTTTTATTTGCCAGGAGGTGACAGGACCAGTGGCCATTATCTTAGTTTTTTTGATGTTGCGATTCAGACCATTTTTTGCACTCTCCTCTTTCACGCTCATTAAGAGGTTCTTTAATTCCTCCTCACTTTCTGCCATCAGAGTGGTATCATCTGCATATCCTATGCAGTAGTTTTCTTTGTAGCATCAGACTTTCCTTTCACTTCCAGGCGCATCTGCAGCTGAGCATCCTTTGGCCCAACCACCATTAGCTCTGGGGCTACTTGTATTTGACCTCCGCTCTTCCTCAGTAGCATGTTGGACTCCTTCCAACCTGAGGGGCTCAACTTCCAGCATCGAGTTTTCTTGGCAAAGATAATGGAGTGGCTTGCCAGTTCCTGCTCCAGGTGGATTGCGTTTAGTCAGAACTCTCCACTATGACCTGTCAGTCTTGGGTATCCCTGCACGGCATAGCTCATAGCTTCTCTGAATTAATCAAGCCCCTTCACCACGACAAGGCAGCAATCCATGAAGGGGTAATGTACACATTAGGATATAGCAGTTTCCAAATCAGCAAGATGAAAGGCCAAGAAAACATGTTTAAACTTAAGAAAACAGTCCAGAAAATTTAAGAAAGAATAAATTAATAAAGAAGAAAACAAAAGAACAAATGATTCTTTTTTGAGAAGGCAGCTTTTGAAGGACACTTAAAGTGGTAGGCATACCATACTACCTGAATGTATTACATCTGCTCCTACTTAACTTGCCTGCATTACGTTGTATTGCTGGATAGCTGTGTGCTGAAGATGACTGGCATCCTCCTGCAGCCTGAGAGCAGTGTGGCACATTGGGAGGCTTGTGACCACTTCTTCAGGAATCCGTAAAGCACTCTGACAAACTTGCACAGCATGAACCTTTGGCTTCAATGACTCCATTTCAGAAAGCAGATGCTAGGAAGAACAAGAAAGGCGTGAAATGAACTTTTGTAACTGAAGTGCACTCAGCACAAACATTAAAAATACCGATTAATACTACCAATATTACGTGATAAACTAGTAGGATATGTTCAAAATGCATTTTATGATTCAGTGTTTTTACTCATTAAAAAATTAATTTGATTCCATATCAACCGGCACTAGGATTAGGAAACAGCTATTCATTTCTAGAAAAGCTTCATATAATATTAAGGGACTAAAATTATTAGACTAAAAATATATATATATATTGAAGGAGAGTATAGGAAGTTTTGGAGTTTACTAGATGCCTTTTTTGGGGGGATATGACACAAATACAAACACAGATTTAGCTATTCAGAGGATGGCTGAATAGCTAAACAGTTGAACAGAAATATGTATACTAAGTATTATTCTCTGAAGTGAACTTTTCTTAAGGCATTGTGACCAAATCAAACCATATCAGATTCCAAAAAGAATTGGTTCTCGCAAAGGTAGTGGTAGTGGACACTGGAGAAGGAGGAACCCACAGGCTGATGCAATCACTTCTGAAACATTATTGTTTTGACCGTTTAACTTGATTGACATCTGTCTAGAACAATCAGGCACATGAAATGGCTTGGCATACTATTTCAAAAAAAGGCTCAAAATATTAAATATTAAATACTAGTGGTCTAATGGTCAGCACTCAGTAAAGGAATGCAATCAGTATCTTTAGCATTTTCAGAGATTTTAAATAAAATATGGCCAAATTAGCTATTTCACAGCTGTCCTTTTGCAAAGTGTACCTCAGTGCTTTAACCAGCCTACCTGTCTGTGAGAAAGTTGTTCTTTCAGACTCAAACGGCCAATCTCCGAAGAGGTCAAAGTGGCCTGGGCTTTCTCTAAAGCTGTTTGAAGAGCCTTTACCTCAGTTTCAAATTTCCTCATATCCTGTAGGAATTCATTTTTTACAAAAACAAAGAGAAGCATAAACACATCATAGTACGTTAAAAAATATTAAACAATGGCATTCCTGGAAGAGATCTCCACATCTCCAGAGAACCTCTGGATGTCTAAAAGCCTTATAACATGCCTTTTCTAATAAACATTTACTCCATGTTCTGATTCAGAATCTGATACATGTGAATGAAATCTTATGTATTCGCTAACATATTTCATATTCCTTTGCCTATAGAGCTTCCTCCTTTCTTTTAAAATCCTCCTGCAGTAGGAGTAAAGAAACCATGACCTGCTAGATGTTGTTGGACTACCCAACTAATGATTTACTGATGATGCTGGCTGGAGATGATAAAAAATGGAATGAGCAAGATCTAGGCTGACACCACTTCTGCGTAACTAACTGTCAGAGAAATAGAGGAACTTCATCTGTTCTTGGACCTGGTTCAGAAGGAAGAGATAATCTGACAGAACTAAAAGAGAAGACAATTTCAGAATTTAAGAAGAAATCTGATAAGACAGTGACCTTTTTAACATCAACATTCCTTATATTAATACTGAAAACTGTAATGCATGGGGTAAACAGGGAATGTATGCTTCAAAGAGGCATATATAAAACTTTGAAGACAAATAAGAACATTTTACCCTTTTAAAGAACCTTTACAAAGGACATTTTCTCAAGGAACTAAAATTACAGATTTAAAAATATACCACTTAAAAAAATTGTCTGCTAATCTGGTTTATATTCAACCCCTTCAAAAGTTTACCAGGATGGCTTACCCCCCCAAAAAAGGTAGCCTATAAAACAAACAAACAAACAAACAAATTAGAAATGATGACCTATAACACAGCTGCAATAGCTAGATATAGAGGGTGTTTCCCGTACCTTGGCAGCATCCTGAACACTCTGTAGCTGACATTTGATCTCTTGTCGTAACTCTTCCGTTTGCCGCCCAAGTTCTGACACTTGTTGAGACATCCCTTCTGTTGAATATACACTCGCTAGGTAATCTATCTTTTCATTCATAGCTTCAAGATCCCCATGAATTTCCCCAGATTCTTCAAGCATGGCCTGAATCACAGAAATCAGCACAAAATTGTTTTAAATTTCAGACTTCATTCAGCAAAAATTTAGACTCCACGCTATTATTATTTTATTTCCTAATGGTATTGATGAATATTGCATTTTAAAAAGGACCAAAAACATAAGCCAGGATTTCACTTAGATCACAACTAAATTTAAGAATGCAGTATGCACTTCTTACCAGTCTGGATGATACTATCAGAAAAAAATATTGTTATCATCACCTGATGTGAATTGACTTGATCACGAAGCTGGGCAGAAGAGTTCCATGTGATGTTAGCATGTATTAAAATATTAGCTTTTTCAATCCATTTCAAAATAAATTCTAGCATCTCGGTATATTCATCTAAATGTGTAATGGCCTGTAAACACAAGGATAATCAAGTTTAGTAAATTGGAAACCAAAGCTGCTATATTGCTCCTTGGAAGTCTTGCACATAAAATTATTTTTTTGTTTGATAACTTTACAGACTTAACACCTCCATTTATTTCACTTCTAGTTTCTTAACATTTATATTTCTCAGTTAAATTCAGTTTACCTGACATATTTGTATTATGCATGTCTTTTAATGCATGTGTTATGAGATATACCCGTTTTAAAATTCCAGACAAAAAGAGTGGAAAAATAACGATACAAAGTTCAACGCATAATTAGCTTTACACTATCTACCACCATGAATTATACTTATCTAACAAGGACAATGTAAGTAGCCAAACCTCACTGAGTACATCTAATTTTACAAAATTTACAAAAACAAAAGGAGTGTGGCCTTTTTGATGATCCAATGCCTTTGTTAGATCACTAACATTTTGAAAACAGACATACTAAACTTTTGAGTTCCGCTTTCCATGATGTTACATACAACTGAAATGGGGGAGGCATTGGCGGGGACATAAACCTTGCTGAAATTTTATATATATCTGAAAAATTATATATATATATCTGAAAAATTTCTGACCCTTATTATCTGAAATTATATATAATTTCAGCAAGGTTTCCCATACGCTTTTAAGTACACACTGTCACAACAATAAGGGTCAGAAATTTTTCTGAAGCTATCTACGCTACTCAAAAGGTGTCTGTGTCTAATGTAGAGAGAGACTATTAATGTACCACATTCTATTTGTCTGAACAAAGTTTGAGCCATGTCCCTGAGAATACATCAAGTCAATGTAATGACATACCTGATTCAACTTGGATGCCCTGTACTCAGCCTGCCTAATAGTCTGGTGGTGAAGTGCTGTCAGCTTGCCTATCCTGCCAGTAAGTTGCTTTGCCAGTTGAGGATTCTGTTCTGCAAAGTCCTGGACAGCTGCATCCAGTTCTACAAGCTTTATGTTACAACCATCCAGTTCCTCACCCAGAACCTACAGTGGGGAGAAAATAATAATAATAATAATAATAATAATAATAATAATAATAATAATAATAATAATAATAATAATAATAATAATAATAATAATAATAATAATAATAATAATAATAATAATAATCATCATCATCATCATCATCATCATCATCATCATCATCATCATCATCATCATCATCATCATCATCATCAGGCCATTCTTTTCCTTCAATGTCTTGCTGCTATTGCTCATTTTGGCAGTTTTTGTACATAGGTAAGGAAATGGACTGGAAGACCACATTCCTCCACCAGGTCTCCCAGTACATTTATCTTCTTTCTAACCATGCAAAACAGAAAATATTGTTCACCCTTGACGAAATGTATACATAGCCAAATCATAAAGTCATACGGAACAATCTAGAACTGAACTCAAATCCCATACATGGTAAGTTGCTGACCATTGTTAATATTTCACACATGTAAACAGGCAGATGAAGATACACTCAGCACATTGTCAATTTATCTAGTTAAAAAGAATGAATATTTATCCCATGTTAAAATACAAATGGCATAAAGAAGAGTACAGTGTGTTAAGACTGCCATTCTCAAGCCATTTTTGAATTTCGCACATACAAGGCCAAGTGATCATTGGTTCGTGTCAGTGAATCATTACAGTTCATGGGTGCCGACTATTCCCTGAAATTCTGGTGGTAGGTACATTCCCTTCCTCATTCCATGAGCTGCCCATGCATTTTCGGCAGCTACGCCCAGACTATGAAACACCACCCTGAGTGAAATTCGTCTGGCGCTGACATTGATTAGGTTTCGGGGCCAGGTCAAAACCTTCCTGTTCCAGAAGACTTGTAATTGAAATATCAACTGTGGGTCCTGATGGCAATTTTTAGAATACTGTATTTTTTTTGTATTTTAATTGTTTTATCTTTTTATTGTATTTAAATTGTTGAAAGCTGCCCAGAGACTTTTGGGTAGTGTGGGCGGCATATAAATTAAACCAACCAACCAACCAACCAACCAACCAGAGCTAAGGTTATGGAAAACTCTCATCACCATATTGAGACTACTGTATCTCACTTTTCACAACAGCAAGTCAGTGAGGTCCCCCAAGAGATCCTGCCACTAATGCAAAACTGAGATACTAAGCACTTTTTTGTCACATTTTCTAAATTTTATGCAAAATCTCTATGAAATCTGAACACCTTTTCCTTTTATGAAGCTAAGACCTGTGCACAGCAAACATGACTGGACAAGCTTATTCATCACAAGAACGGAAACAAACCATTCAACACTACTGAGTTTATTAGTCTATGCAGCAAGGCAACAGTTACCATGTTTGTCAGTTTTTCACATTCCATAGAAATGTGCAAAATCTAGGCTAAAAAAAATTGAAATGCAAAATCTGTTCAAGATCAACATGTTTAACAACAAAAAGAAGATTAAAAACAACAGTAGCAGCAATTACGCATAACCTCTTCCAGTGTAGAATTTTTTTTGCATTTTTTCATACCAAAAATATTTACATGTCTAACCATAGAACATATATACCACCATCAAATCAACAGAATCCTCAAAAATTATACTTATTAATTGAATCACTTCATACCAGTCTGGTCCTTCCATTAGGCAGAGTGAGGTAGTTGCCTCAGGCAGCAGATTTTGGTTATTAGGAGATGTCAGCAAACTGCTTTTTATTCATTATTTCTACTGCCAGGGATAAAGGCAGAGTTTTGTCTCAGGTACCAACATAACCTAGCTGGCTACTGTGCACTTTGGCTTGGGGAGGGAAATGTTGCCCAATGCTCTGCCTAAGGCAGCACAATGCCTTGTACCAGCCTGTTTCATACATTTGGCTAATCCAGCAGATTGTGAGAAGTCAGCTGATGCATTAAAGACATAACAACCAATCATCAGTCAACAGCACGGATCTTGAAACCTTGCATTCTAAGCCTATTTAAGAAGATACAGCTTCTTGGTAGTGTAATGCAGAAGAGTGATATTTTACTGCTCTTCCCTCTTCAATTAGATTTGATAAACCAAAGTCATAACATAATATTTCAGTCTACATTTTTTGGTCTGGATGACTTTTTAGAAACAATTGTTCTGATCTATACAAATCTTCGTTTTACCTTTTGATCCATTTTAGCTTGTGTGATGTCAGTTGTTTTTTCTTTCAGTTTCAATAGAATTGAATCAAGTTCTTTTGCTATCTCCTGAATTTTTTGACCAAATTCTTGGTTTAATGTCTTGCTCTGCTGAGCTTCTTTCTCTTTGGCTTGAATCTGCAAAAAGTCAAATTAAAAAGGAAAAACTAAAAAGAAGCGGCGACATGTGTAGAATATAGTGCGTTCCACTTGGACAGCCAGAGACAGAAAAACAGATGGTAGAAAAAGATTAATATTGAACCAGACAAAACCAAACTAAACTTGAAACCAAAATCAAACATACACATATTAAAGTGTGGGATATTTCTTCATTTCAGTAAATTCCTATGCTCTCTCCCTTACAGAAGATGTGATTTCATTCAAATGGGGCTGACCAGTTGACACCCAGGATGTGCTACTTTTGTTTAGCCACATAATTGTCTGCTGGAAAATGACATAGGAAGGACACAGAAGTACCACAATGGCAAAATAGTAGATTTTGATGGGACTATTTTTGTCCTAATCATTTTTATAACACAACAACAACAACTTGTACATGGCAAGTGGCTAGAATATGGGAACATAGTCTAAAACTGTGTTGAGAGCTACACTGTTGAAAGCTTACTCTGTAAGTCTAGTAAAGTCTGCATTTTGCAACAAAACATGATTTTGGGTGGGGACTTGAATTGTTCATGAGACTAAAGTTACAAATTTTCTAGAGTTTAGGATTGTAATGCAAAAATAATAGCATTATGATACCATACAGACTACCAAACTGTCTTGGTACTTTACCGTGGTGTTCGTTCATGATCAAAGGTTAGTCAGGGTGACAGGGAGAAGAGGAATTTGCTGTACCCTATAATGGTCCCATCACACATCTAGAGCCACTTCCATGAAGGGGAAGGAAGCACATGTTCTCATGTGCTGCCTGGATGGAGATGGTTGTTCTTGCAGTCATATGATTATACCGTAATGGAATATACAATATTACTTTACTTTAATTAGATTTATATCCCACCCCTCTAGACCAGGTCCTTACCTGTTCATGTATATTTACGAGTGCTAATCCCACTTCTGCTAACTGAAGAGAAATCTCTGAAGGCAAAATGGTATATAGCCCCAAATATTTATTCTGCTGCTGTTCAGCCATTTTCTCAATAGCCTGACGGTGAACAGTTGCTTCATTCACAAGGGTCTAATTAGGATGCAGAAGATATTTAATAACATGCTTAGGAAAAGCTCCATATATTATAGAGTTCCATACAGAAAATCTGTTTTACAGTTTTGCACATTGTAGTCTAGAATTATCTACGATTACAAAATAGTGAGTGAAGTTCCATCATATTCACTATGATGTGCCAAAGTATGACAAGAATTTTGAAATGAAATATGTTTTCTACCTAACAATGTACAGTATTTTTAAAATTTTCATAGGAAATACTATCCAAGTTAGGAATGAGTGCATTGGGACTCTGATCTCCAAGTAAACAGGCCCAGAACACTACTCATTTTTCATGTATCTTGATGCTGGTATATAACACTAGTTTCTGGTATATCAGTAAGCAGGTAATTTTACTCTCTTTTACTCTGTAGATGCTAACAATCTAAATGCACCTCAGAAAATATTATTTGTAAAAGATGACAGGTGCAGCAAATATTCTATGTTCTATTAGTCCTTTTTTATTATTATTAGAGCAGTGTGACACATTAAATTGAAAAAATCTGGGATGCTCTTCTTGGTAAATTTCAACAACTACAACTACAACTACAACAAAATGGAATGGTATTTCTCAGTGACCCTCAAACAATAGGATGCCCTTATGAACAATATGGGGATTTGCTGATTTAGTGGAATTCAAACTTCATATTTTTTTAAAAAAATCTTTACACTGGATTTTTAACATTGCCAGTCTGCAATGCATCTTGTCAAATTATTCTAGATTATGTATTATGGTAGACTCTGACAGTTTTCAGTGGGCGCCAAAACATTTAACAGCTGTACTATATGTTTGACATACCTGCAATTCCTCAAGTTGAATGTCTACTTCTATTGTAGGATTTAATAAATATTCTTTGGCTTCTTGAATCCAAGACTTGACTTTATTAATTTCTTTTTCAACTTCTTCACGCTCCTTCAGTTCTTGTTTAACCACTTTTGCACTTCTTTTAACCTTTTGTTGCATGCTTAAAGAGCACATAAAATTAATTTTTTAAAGGATTTCATACATTTTTCCTTACAATGCTATAACCTATGAGGAAGCTAGTAATATTGTTTGGCATTTCACAAAATGATGGAAAGAGTACAACAGTAGATATATTTTGTATTTCAAATATAAATAAAAATATCACGAGGGCTATAGTAATTAATTAGCAATAATATGCTAATGGTGATAGAATCTCATTTCCCTTATTGGCATGGTTCTAGGTATTACATTCAGCAGCAGGAAACTGTCAAATATTTACAGCTAAAGGATTGTAGCCAATGGGTTGGATCCAGCCTTTTTTCAGTCAGTGGGAAAATCCAGCTTGGAATCTTCCTGCTGCTGCGAAAGGGAGAGAAAATAATATCTGCTAATTTTCCCCTTCTAGTACCACTTCCTCTATTATTCAGTCAGGGCTCCATAATCACCTAGAGCAGAACTGTGGCAACATATGAGAATGCAAAGGAGGAAGGAAAAGATTAAAATCACCACCACCTTTATTTCACCAGCAGAATTCCTCTATCTCATTGGAAGTCTCCTGGCAACATATGGATCCCTTCTGGTTATAGGAACCAACCTAATATCTTTACTTAAATATTTCTGTTTTCTTACTTATGGCATCTGTCTTGCATTGCTTTAATTTCTTGCATGATGGGCATTTGCTCTTGGGTTCCAGATGACACTTCTATATCCCGGAGCATGCTAAAAGCATGCTGCTTCAGAAGACCTAACGATGATAGTTGCTGCTCCAGCTCCAAAATAAAATGACTGTGATAATCCAGAAGATCCAGAAGTTCATTTTTGGAGGCCTTTTCTACTGAGCTATCTGGTAAGCGATCTTGCAGGTGATCAAGAGTGTCTGTTGCCTTTTGCATCTATTAGAATTCAAAAAGCAATTTTGATTAGGTTTCTTAAGCTTCTCAAAATATATTGTATAATCATTTTCACATGCCCAGTGATATCTGTTAAATTCAGGAATGCAAATGCTTTATAGATTGTGCACAAGTAAATTTGGTTTTTCAATCACATATACAGTGGTGCCTCGCTTAACGATTGCCTCGTTTAGCGATGTTTTCGCTTAACGATGGTTTTTAAAAACAATTCTATGCATCATTTAACGATGTTTCCTATGGGCGATTTTTGCTTAGCGATTTTTGGGACCATGCTTAGCATAGCGAATGGATTTTTAGGTCCCCTGTTTTGCTTAACGTTTTTTCAATTTTAAAAGTGTCTTAGAATGTTCAAATATGTTTTAAATGCTTGGGTTCATTAGAGCACCTTCTAAATTGTGTGCAAACTTAGTTTGGCTTTGATCTGACTTTTCTTTAATTTTTGGTGAATTATTTTCTCCCCCATAGGAAACAATGGAGCTGTCAAAAGTTGGGCTCCATTGTTTCCTATGGGGGAGAAAAAAATTCACAAAAAATTAACGAGGACTCAAAACAAAGCCAAACTAAGTTTGCACATGATTTAGAAGGTGCCCTAACGAACCCAAGCATTTAAAACAGTTGCTGACTTTTTGTGAATTTTTTGTGAATTTTTTCCTCCCCCATAGGAAACGATGGAGCCCAACCTTTGACAGCTCCATTGTTTCCTATGAGGGAGAAAAAAATTCACCAAAAATTAAGGAAAAGTCAGATCAAAGCCAAATTAAGTTTGCACCCGTTTTTGAAGGTGCACTAACGATTCCAAGCATTTAAAACAGTTTTTGAACCTTTTAAGACACACTTAAATTTGCAAAAATGGACATCGCAAAACCATTGAAATGCATTGGATAGGCTTCAATGCATTCCAATGGAGGAAACATTGTATCGCTTAACGATGTTTCCTATGGGTTTTTTCACTTAAGGACGGCAATCCGTGCCTATTGGAATGGATCAACCGGTTTTCAATGCATCTCTATGGGAAAACACGTTTCGCTTAACGATGTTTTCCCATAGTGATGTTTTTTTGGAACCAATTAACATCGTTAAGCGAGGCACCACTGTAGTTGTTCAGGAGCATATATATCTTTGGTCCATCTTTATTATATGCACATTTGTGACATTTAGTTTTTACATTTTCTAGCAGTATACCAAATTTATTTTAGGAATTTTTATTTATTTATTTATTTATTTGTTTGTTTGTTTATTTATTTATTTATTTATTTGATTTTTACCCCACCCCTATAGACCATGTCTACTCTAGAACGCATCTAAAATACAATGCATAAGAGTTAATAATTGTATTATTTAGTGTTCAAAGTAGCACATCATTCAGTTCTTATATTTTAGTACTAGTAAAACACAGTCTGCTCTCACTCTGTAACCGAAAGAAGGTATATGGCTATCAAAGAGATTTATCAAAGGCCTGAATCAATGGGATTTATTTACTTCCAAGTAAAAGTGTGCACTGAGAGATGAAAAAAGATCAGGCTTCCTGATATTTTCTGACAGGGCACAGCCATCAAGTTAAATATTAATATTATACAAGCAAATAATGCATGCACGGAATGACAAACATTATTAACAGACACTTGGTCGGCTTGAGCCTTATACCTTTTGATTAAATGCATTCCATTTCTGCATTGATTCTTCCAGAATCCTCTCTTGCTCTTGGGCAACACTTCGGAGTCTTGTCCACCGCTGCCAGACCGTGGTCATGGACCTACTTATGGTTGCCTTGCTTGTGTCATTGCCTATTTTCTCCAGCTGGCAGGCCTTTTCTTCCAGTGATGTGATCTTTTCATGAAAAGAACTTACTACAGAAACCAGAGACTGAGAAAGCAAAAGGAAATTCAGTTTTCTTCTTACAATAAAGTTCTACAACATATGGTATTAAGTTTATTTTATTGCATGGTTGAAACAAATGTTATTTCTGGAAAATGGATGCAGTAGTATTAGAATTATTTTTAATGCACAATGTAATACTATTTCACAGCTGTGTGTATTAAGATTTGGAACCTGCCCTTTATATATTTTTAAAAAGATTTAATTCTTGCATTTAAAAAAACACATAAAAGCATCCTGTTTTAGTTTTACATTAAATTATGGTGAGTATTATATTGGCTAGTGACAACCGCATCAGTGCAATGGTATACACTGCATTAGCAAATTGCAGCTAGTTAACTTACTTACTCATTCCTTGTACCCTCATTTTACACCAGTCACATGACCTGGTACACAACAAGGGATACAAGCAACAACTTGTTAACCAGCAGCAATCTGTCTGTGTGAATTATACCATCACACTTGTGGCAGTGTAACTAAAATAACATGACAGTCAGTGTTGTGTAATGGATAAAGTGTCAGACTCAGAAAACCTGGGTTCAAATCCACACACAACCATGAAAACTGACCAGACAGTAGTAACAGTAAAGCACTTCCTGAACACCTCACGTATGCCAAGTCCCCTCTCACAATCTTATATAGGTTGGACAGGTTCATCTGAAGAACTTACATTTTTTATTTCTTAATGTTGCCAGAGAGCAGCTTGTTGCCTTCTAGTTGAAAAGACAGCATTGCTGAATCAGCTGTGCAAAGCTGACCTTCAAATGTGCACAACTGAGAGTTGAACAGGATGCTTAGCACAATTTTGGAAATGCTCCCTCAAGTCTTGAAAGACATCTATTTTTATAACTAGTTATATTCCCAAATTGTGCATCTTGCATTTAGCACATTTTGTTTCATGATACATCAATGGAAAGTTATAAGTTTAACTTGTGAATCTGAGTGTCAAGACACATACCTCTGAGGAAATCCTACTGTAGGAGCAAAATGAATTAAGTAGAAGAATATACATTTTCCTTAGAAGCCTGAACCTCAGGTTAGGCCCAGTTCATATGCTATGTGATATGGTTATTGTCAAGAGCACAGACTGCATGGCTTCTATTTTCCATAGTAAGTAATTTGCATGAATTCTTCCCCTGTAGCTCTGAGTGATTTTAATATTGTGGCACCAGCTGCTATACTTTCTCTATATATTCCTGATACAGTATATTTGTATATGTTTGAAGCATACTTAACTTTTGTTACTCAAATACTTAATGCCTGATTTGTTTGTCACAGAGAAGAGCTGTGAGTGGACACAGATTTTTTTAAATGGTCATTGTTCTTTAAACAATGTTCCCACAAATATTTGTTAGCTAGTCTGCAAATGACAGGTAAAACCTGAGGCCATCAAAAAGTAACTCTGATATTCAGAAGATATCCTTATTTTAGAGATTTTCCTTTAAAAGACCTAGTGAAGTATTTCATTTACTATTTTTTTATCAAATTTCTTTCATTTCTATCATGTCTACAAACTCTGTTAATTAAAGTTAGAATATACTTATTAACTACAGAAAGAAGGGTTGGGTTAAATGTATTCTTCATAAGTAGAAAAAGATACAGACTTTGTATTTTCACAGAAGAAATAAGATCTTCTAGCATTTCCCAAAGCTTTACCTTATGTGATATTAATTTTTCTTCTGCTTCAAGTTTGGAAGTGGCTTTAGCTACAGAAAATTCAGACAATTTCTTCTCAGAATCATTCATTAAATCGATGACTTGCTGCCTTGCTATCTGATATTCTTCCCATTCGGAAGCACACCTTGAAAAATCAGAAATCAGTGAGAAATTCTCATGCATTAGGAGGTAACAAAACAACATACATAACCATAGATTATGTTACTGCTATCAAAGATCCCTATACATTGATCCAATCACTTCTATTATTCTTAGGAATAATCCTAAGTAATTGTCAGGGTACTTCTTCTCCCCTCATAACAATGCCCTGATAATTTTTTTTTCTTCTAGGAAGGAGAACAAGAGGCTTGCTTGTTAGCTGTTCAACCTTCCCCTCCAACTGACTTTTATATCTTTCTTTTAAGATTTTTCCCTTTTTCAAATCAAACACACCAAAACAGACACATGTGCGGCCTTAACACTTCCACAGAACATGCTAAAGAACTGATTTCTTTTCCATTTCCCAGAGGTTCCTGCTTGGAGCATACTAGATAAGTGACATAGGCACATGTATCACTTCTATTTTGTTTTGAGAAAGAGAGGAGAAAAATCTTTAAAAACAAATACAGGTCAGTTGGGGACTCAGAAGGAGGACACAGAGGGTGGGGTAAGCGGAGAAGGTGGGAAGAATACACATTATTAATGCATAATATCCCACGTAGCCAGTAATGACAATAACAATGATTCATTGGCAAGGGAAGGACAAAGGGGTCCATCCATCCATCCATCCATCCATCCATCCATCCATCCATCCATCCATCCATCCATCCATCCATCCATCCATCATATTTTTACTCAACCTTTTTCCTTAAAAGGACCCAAGGCGGTTTACATAATTAAGAGACAATATAAAAGCTGACAATAGTGAGCATACAAATACTAGAAAGGATCAAACAAATAACATGTTAAAAACATAAGCAACAACAAAACACATTCAAAGCAGTGTCATTCTGGTCACTTTTGAATAAACTATTTACAGTATCTAATTCAACATTTCTAAAACTAAAACAAAACAACAGCAACAACAAAAAAGTACCTTTGAAGCAATTCCTTCTGGGATTGTGCTTCCTGCTGTGATTCCCTGCTCTTCTCTTCTAAACCCTTCACGTTCTGCATCAGCTCCTCTTTTCCTGCAGCTTGAACAAACGGCTCCATTTCAGAAACAAGTGTCTGTAATTCTTCCAAATGCACTTGGAATTGTTTTTCAGTGCTGAAAAATTCTATATGGTGCTTTAGGTTTTCCTCTGAGTTTTCTGTATCAAGGCCGTTTCGTGCTAACTGTAGCAATTCTTGGGCATCTTCGAGCCAATCACTGGTAGTTTGAGCAACTTGGTAGTATTTTTGGCACAAACGATATAATTCATTCAGTTTTTCCTGTAGGTAAATAATGAAGCAACATAAAGACTCACCAATACACACATGTGTGCACAAATATAAAATTAGGGATGTGCTGGTATCTGGCAGGTTTGATTTCCGATGTTGATAATTAAGCTTGCTAGTATGAACAATGAGTCATCCTGTTGCGATTTAAGAATGGGCATGCTTATCCAAATGCACATCTGTTTGTCCAGCTCACTGAATACAATAGATACCATCTGCCTTGGGAAGCATATTTGAATACCTGTCAGATTTACATGCGAAATTTAGAAAAGCAAGGTTGTTTGAGACACCACAGAAATTCTATAGGTTTCTAAGGTTATAGGACGAGAATAATATTATTATTATTAATGGAGGAGATTTTTGTAAGTGATTAAAAATCACAGAGCACAATTGTGATCTAACCTATCTTCCATGTCTTCATGAGTACCAACAGCTCTTGATAACAAAGCACAAGACTGTTCAAGGTACAAGGAAAATCATATTTAGAAGGAGGCACTGAAGGTGTGTGTCCGGGAGCCAGGTAACATGGGATAAGGACTGTCAAGCACATATTGCTGACCACACAAGGTCATGCCTGCCTTTCCTCAGGACATGAGTCAGGAGCAAAAGATCCATCATCCCATATTTGCTTCCTTTACCTGTTGCATTTTGCCTCCTTCTTCCCACAGTGAAACAAAGCAGCCTTCCTGCCCATTATTTGCCTGTCTCGCCTCCCTTTCCTGATTCTCTTTGCTTCACTGCAGCACAGCACCAACCTCCACCTCCCCTCTGTTTAAAGCAGCACTGGCCACTCCCTGCAAACTGGCATTTCTTTACGAAGGGCAGGTGGGCAGCAGCATAAAGTGAAGCAAGGGAGGTGAGGGGGGAAAAGAGGGTGATGTAGTGGATATGCATCTGGATCAAGGAATAAGGTTATGGCAGTGTGAGGAAGGCTGGAGCAAGCAGTGGCAGCATTATGAACGAGAAGGGAGGGAGACAGCACTGACAAAGGCCCTCCAGCCATGGAAGGAGCAGCATTGTTGATCACTCCTCATGCTCTGCTTCTTCAGGCAGCTGCCTTGCTCCACCCAGCAAATGGACTGGCTCTGCTTTCGCACCAGAGTTTTCTTGTTCCGTAAACCAACAGTTTTCTTATACTGGAGGCTGAGGTATATCCCTTTATGAATTTCTAGTTCTGTCAACTAGAGTTTGGTCTAAAACTAAAGTATTTATTTATTTATTTATTTATTTATTTATTTATTTATTTATTTAATATGCCGCCCACTCTACCCAAAGGTCTCTGGGCGGCTTACAACAATTAAAATTCAATACAATAAAATATAAAATGATTAAAATACAATTAAAATTGCCATCATAAAGACCCACAGTTAATGTTATTTCAGTTAAAAGCCTTCTGGAACAGGAAGGTTTTTACCTGGCGCCGAAATATCATCAGTGTCGGCGCCAGACGAATTTCAGTCGGGAGGGCGTTCCATAGTCTGGGGGCAGCTGCCGAGAAGGCCCTTTGTCTACAAGCCATCCCTCTTACCTCCTTGAGGGATGGCTCTTTCAAAAGGGCCCCCTGGCTAGATCTTAACAGCCGGGTAGGCTCTTATGCTCTTTAAGGTTACAGCAACCATTATGCCTACAATCTTATAACTATATATTTAATTTGAGCAGGTTAATCATGGTTATTAGACAATACATGCCAATCTAAGGCTAAGATTCAACTGCATTTCTTTTAAAGCTGGGTGAGAAAAAACAGGAAAAGACTGCGAGATGCACTGACCTGCCTTTTGCACATTGATTCTTGGACTTCACCAGCAAGTTCAGACAGTTCAGCCAGACTGTCTTCTAAGTCACCAGGTATCAACTCTTTGGCCTTCAAGTACTTCTCCTTTTCCTTATTGCTCAGTGCTCTCATTATTCTCAAGCTGGACTGGACTTCTTCCTGCTGGATCTGAACTTTACGGATCTCTTCTTGAATGTTACTCAGCTTTAAATCAATGTTCAGAGGGTCATTCAATTCCTCCTTGATGTGTCTCAGCCAGTCAAGTGAGCGGTGGATTTCTGTTTGGAAGTCTATGCTTTGTACCAGCCTGTTTTCACACTCAGTCATATTTGCACCAATGGCAGTATGTAATGCCTTGAGCATCTCTTGCCATGTTTGTACCTGACCATTTGCTCCTTCATGCACGGATGGATCAAGCTGTGAAGACAGTGTCTCAAGGTGTTCAGTGATGTGTTTTAGAAGGTTTCCAGCATCTTGCAGACTGCCAGCTAAGAAATGATACATTTTTAACTTTTCTTCTGCCGGAAGAGTTTCTTCATTCACTTTTGCTTGTTCTTCTTTTATAGAATTTAGCTGCATTTCAAGTTGCTTACACATGTTCTCATGTTCCTCATAAGCTTCCATCATATCTTCCAGCTGGTTCACTTTCTGTTCTATTTGCCTTTTTAGTTTCTGAAACAGGGTGGTGAGTTGCAACATCTCCTCTGGTAACCACGGTTGCCCAGTACTTCGAAATGCTTCTTTCTTCTGGTTTAATTCATCGACGGCAGCCCCAAGGTTTATGACCTCAGTTAGGATGTTTTTGTAATCCTGCTGGAGTGACAAAACTTCTTTGGCTGAAAGGGTAGAAGGAGTCTTATGCATGCTCACAAACTGATCTTCCAATTCAGATAATGCCTTTGTTGTCAATTCAATTAAGGAGGCATATTCTTTACGGGCCAAAATTGCTTCTTGCACTTTACAAAATTTGTCCTTAGCCAGAGCAGTGATTGTATTAAA
Source organism: Pogona vitticeps (assembly GCF_051106095.1). Lineage (NCBI taxonomy): Eukaryota > Metazoa > Chordata > Lepidosauria > Squamata > Agamidae > Pogona > Pogona vitticeps. The sequence continues at coordinate 73,134,086 of NC_135783.1, read as the reverse complement.
TTGTTGAGGCAAGGCACTAAGTTTTTCTTCAAGATAAGAACAATCCATTTCATTAAGTGATGGTAAAATCTCTTGACCATCTCTTTGCAGGTTCAGAAAAAGGTTTTCATATTCAGGGAACTGCTCAAGAATCTGATGATATTTTGCTAGTTGGGTATAAAGTTCAGAATTACCGTTCATTAAATTGATCTCTGGAAATGAAACAATATCAGATTGCTTTACCCAGTGGCACACTTTATCCAAATCTTCCTTGAAATACTTCCTTGAAACCATATGTTTTTCCAATTCTATTAGGCGCTGACCACATTTTTCTAAAATAGCATCATACATGTTCTGCAACTCTTGCAATTTATCTAATACCTCACTCTTCTCCTGCTCTGTTGCATCCTTCATTAGATCCCGCCCTTGAGACCACAGTCCAGAGATTTCACTCTGGTAGGCCTTAAGGCTGGCTTGTGCACTCTTACAAGTCCTTATCTGTTTGTTTACATCTTCTGGAAATAGACAGATGTGTTCATGGAACATTATCTTTTTCTCATGTTGCTGAATTTGATTCATTGCCTGAAAGGCTGCCATGAAGAATTGAGTTCTTTCAGACAATGCCTTGTTCAGGTGTTTTCTCCTTTGTCCAACCAGCTCACTAAGGCAATCTACATGGTTCTGGGTATCTAATAAGCATTTCTGGAGCATCTGTCTTTCATTAAGCCCTAAGTTAGTCATCACCCTATCTGCATCCTTTATGAGGGTTTTCAAGACAAGCTGCTTGGCTTCCACTTCACTGCAAATGGTGAGATGATCCATGAGGGCATTTTGAGCAAGCTCAGGGGGTGGACTGTGTTTCAGAGCTTCAGAGACATTAGGCTGCTGTTCTTCTGCCCACTCCATTAGTTCCTGAAGCTTAGCCTGCACTATGCTCAATTCCTCTAATGTGGTGAGAGATAGTTGTATTTTTCTCTTGATTAGGTCCTCTAGCTGGATCCAACGCTGTTCAAAATGTCCTGATTGTTCTTTTACTAGTTCTCTGTCATCCAGATTTAGGTGTTCTATCAACTTCTGCTTCTGGTCTTTTAAATCTTCAAGAGCAAACCGTCTCTCCTGCAGAGCCAATGCTAGTTTTTTCAGTGCCTCAAGATGAGAAGCTGTGCTTTCAGCATCTGATCTATTAAAACAACAACAACACAGCAATTAATCACAGTGAGCACAGGGTAAGGCATTTAAAGAGTGTCATCAGAACAAAATTCATTTATTTTCAACCATTTTAGCCATTCTTAAATCATTTGTGTATCAACTACTGCTAGATCCTTCTTAACGCATGGTATTTTATGAACAGACATGACACTCAAGTTCACTACTCTTTGGTTAAAAATATGAACCTTGGCAATTTGTGATGTTTCATTCAAGGACAACGTGAATATTACAACTCCGATATTGTTTTCTATAATTCAAGTTGGTGAAGAAGTAAGAATATAAATATTTGCTTGTCTCTGCAACATTTTTCTCCTTCCTGGTACTATGTTAAGTAATTCTGTAGGGCTTTGGACAGTTCTTGCATTTAGGAGAGTAATGCTTTGAACAAAATTGCCCATTTTTTGCACAAAACTGGACAATGACATGCAATTGGACAAACTGCCATAATTGCCCAAAATTAGGGTGACTGCACCCTCATTTGAGAATCTGAAGCAGTGGGTACATTGTTTGTATATTATTTAATCCAGACCTCTTGCACTCGGTGGGAAGGTAACAGCGTTCCGTGTCTAAGTTGCATTGGCCATGTGACCACGGACGATCGTCTTCAGACAAAACGCTGGCTGTATGGCTTGGAAACGGGGATGAGCACCACCCCCTAGAGTCGAACACGACTGGACAAAAATTGTCAAGGGGAACCTTTACCTTTACCTTTATGCATCTATGTACTTTGCTTCCTAAAAGGAAAAGACAGTAGGAATATTTTGCCTGATTACAGAAACCTCTTCAACTGAGGTGAGGAATCTCATGGGGCTTTAAAGTTCCTCATGAAGGTATTTCATAGAGTCAATACTGTCTAAATTAATGAGAATAAGGAATAAAGTGAGATTTTTTTTCTGTCCCTGAGGAGGTTAGTTCTACCCATTCTTCTACCCACATGACCTCTCATCGCTGCCATGTGATCAGCTTACTACTCTGTCAGCAATGGAAGAGGAAGAAATGTCAGTTTGTTTATCTTTCAGGGCATTTGCCTGAAGGCATTAAAGGTATGGATGGAAGTATGCATGGAAGTGGTGCTCCACTCAAATACTGTTAGAATTTCTTGCTTTAAGTGCAAAGGCCTGAGGGAAAAAAAGACTCTCTGAACATAAATGGCTTACAGACTAATTTCCCCTACCTTGCTAATTGGTCCCATTCATGGGTGAACTTTTCCAGAAAGACTTCTACCACATTCAGGCGATCATGATAATCCTTGGTCCTCTGAAGATCTTCCTCTCTGTGTAGCAGTACATTATTGGTTTGAAGGCAAAGATCCAACCAATAATTGCTCAGGCGTCCTACTTCCTTGTGCTCAGGTGACTCCTGTCCTTGGGTCAGTTTGCTGACCTTTTCAGTAACAGATGTCAAAGCATGCTGCTTAGACTGCAACTTCTGACTAAACTCCTACAGGAGGCAATATGAAAATGGAATCAGCAAAGAAGTATTTCATTCAGTGTATTTTAAATGCATTACAAACAAACATTTTTAATGTTTTTTTTTGTGTGGGGGTGCATTGCAAAGACATAAAGAAGACAGTGTTGCATTCTCTCCTTTCATAAGGCATCAAGATTTCTCTTTTCATCACAGATTCATAGGGGGAAAAAGAGGCAAGAATTATCTGAAAAGCCAAATTCTCCTGCTTGGTTCAGTACCAAAGTTGACTTGGGATGCACCCGTCCAGAGTAGTTGGTACGACTAGATAGGCGGGCTATAAAAGTAACAAATAAATAAAATAAATAAATATTTCCCATTGTCATTCCTCCCCAAACCCTATCTTTGTAATACCACTTCTTCTGTTTTCCATTTATTTATAACCAGGAGTATAGCCATTCCCTACATGCTCTCTCCTTCAAGTTCTATATATAATGAAAATATAGCCAGGAACCTGGTAGAAGGCATTACTCAAAAATGCTGCATATTATATAATTTATACAGTTTTAAACTATGTGTTGTATACAAATATCTGTTATGTAGTTTCCATGCATCATCTTCCTTTTTGAAAAACAAAACCTGGGTGGGGTATTTAGAGCTTAGAAATGGTTTTAGTCAGGGATCTGGAGCCCTTAATGTCTCCTTCCATGCTCCAAAATGCTTTTTGAATAGCATCTACCTGCCACTGATCCTTATGGAGTTCAAATGTATGCTCTTTATGCTGGATGATTTTGCACAGAGTAAACAATGGAGACTTAAACATTGCCTTCTGCCAGTTCATTGAAGTGGGAGGCACAGAAAACTGCATTCTCTCAAGCATAAAAGACAACCCTCCTTGCATTGGCTTTCCCACTCTACCACTGCAACACCTAGGTGGTTTGGAAAGGGATAGATTAGCAGGAATAGCTGACAGTGTGCTCCTTCAAGCGTAGCCTTCCTGTGTTTTCTCTGAAACATTTTGTGAAACATGATTCACAAACACACAGGATTACATTAATTATCAATTTTACTCAGTGTAGCATTAAGATAGTACACTGGGGTGCTTCAAAGTTTATTTTGCCTATGTAAAAATATTGAAAAGAATATTTAGGTTTGAGAAAATTGTCCTATAAACTACTTTCCTAAACTGAACAATGCATTACTCTGAATTATTTATCTTTTTATAAAAAGTTTTATTAATTTAATCAAAACAAGATGGCTTATGAAACAAGTGCTGGATGTTTACTATGTTTTTTAAAAATGGAAATAACCACAGACTTGCTGTTCTTTGTTTTCTAAGGAAGAATAATATTAATCTCAGCTTTCCTGTTCATTGACTGTGGCTGATCTCTTAAAAATGAATGGAATTGTGAAGGGCAAAAAAGATGTTAGTCTACCAGCCTTCCACCTTTATTACAAGTGTACACAGATGTACAAAAAGGCTACTCCCAGCCACATTCTTTTTGCATACCTGTGCTTCATCAAGAGAAATAAAATGTAGAAGTCAAACTATGTGGAAAAAAGTGGCAAAACCAAAAATAATCAACTGTGAGAGGTGTCTCTTTTATTTCAATGAGAGCTGTTCCCTTACCTTCACCTGCAAAACCATATTCTGAGCGATGTTAAGTTCTAGCTCTGCTCCTCGCCTCCTCATGTTCTGCAGTTGCTGTTCGGCATCCTGGAAAAAGATCCAAAGCTCTGCTTTCATTTGCTTGATTTCCTCCCAGCCCTGAGCAAGGTACTGAGAGTTCATTATTCGATCTTCGATCTGAAAAATGCAAGGGAAGGTAACGGGAACATTTTAATGCAATTATTTAGGGGTCATCTTAGATATACACTTGTACTTTATGTAGGGCAGACTTCTGCAATAGATTTACAGTAGAGGGCGGGGAGGGGCAAAAAGGGAAGGAGGATAAAGGCAGCTTGTGTAAGCCTCTATTGTCCATCATGCCTTGACGCTGTGAAAAATCGGAAGATATGAAAAGATCACAGAAACACTCTTCCACCCACTGAAGAATTTTGCTACAATTTAAGACTGGAGCAGGAAGAAAATCCCTACCATTCAGGGAGAAATAACCATTGGTTTAAGGATACGGTAGATACAAATAGATTTAAAAACGCCTCTCTCCTGTCTCCGCTCTACAAAACATTGTGACCTAAATGTTTTCTATGAGATATGGTGAGAAACTTTAATTTGTTTCAGTTTGTTGCAATTGTTTAATTATTTTGTCTCATAGTGATAGTTCTAGAATTCTTTTTGATCCAATAGGGATAATGAATAAGAGAACACTGTGTGATGTTCCTGGTAAGTCCAACAACGTTGCTTTGCAGAAAGCAGATGTTATATCTCTCTTCTACCATCTTAAAAAACCCATAAACTTCTGCTTGAACAGGTAGGCTTAGACTAGATCCTAGAATCTGTACTATTTGATTCCATGGTAAACTGGAGTATAGGATTTAGTTTCAATTGGAAATGTGAGCAAAGTTATTTTGCCATCTCTAAAAAATTTAAATGTATAATGGTGTTGTTTTTACATCCGTGGTTCACCTTAGCATCAAAATAAATCTGAAGTTCTATTTTTACTGCTGCAATCTGTTTATGGATTTGGATTTTATACTGTTAGATATAAAATGCAGCAGTAATGGAGAACCATGTCTGAATTAAAGGTGTAAACTTACTCAAATATGTTCTGATACTTTGCAAAATAGTCAAGTCATGATTTCTACAATGGCAATTTTTACACATTTAAAATGTTGCTTTTTCCTCCATTATAAACACATATCGTGCTGTAGATATTTATGTATCTATTGATGTGTTAGCTAGATACATACTTTTCTATGGAAGTATATAAAGTAATAAAAATGTACAGTAGCAGTACCCATTATGACCTTTGTGACAAAGTAAGATAATCACATGTCTAAGAAGGATTAGGAAAGGTCTGCCACAGTTTATCCCATACCGTTTGCTTTGTTAGTTGGATGTCTGTGGCTATATTTTTCACTGCGACGTTTGACAAATCACACATAGAACATAAAAGATCCAAATAGGTGCTCGCTTGTTCTTGCAGCGCTCTGTAATGCTTAACCTGCAGGGAATAAGAAAAGGTTATAATGAGAACATAGATTCTCATTTACAGAATTATCCAAAGTAATGAAAATAATAACAAAGATCATTATGATTACTTTTTAAATACGTTTTGAGTTAATAAACCATTGCAAATATTGCTAGAAAGCTGTAGTAAGTAAAAGGATCTGCTTTATTCCCCATATTCAGAGATGTTAGTATTTCAGGCTGCATTTGACTTTTTAAATAACAAAAAATCTGTTCATTTTTTGGAGATTAAACTGGTTGCTATTTATATGCCATTTATGCAAGTTCCACTGGATTTTTTTTTTTTTAAAAAAAGGCAACCGGACAGAATCCAGGTTCTTACTGAAGAATTAACAAGGGATTGGCTGTCTAGACAAACTAATTATTCTCCATCTGAACAGATTCATCACTGTCTGGTTTCTCTGCATAATTTCTTAATCCAGCCCACTCTTAATAGCATTACTGTCTCAAGCTACAGCTTTCTGAGGGCCGGATCCAAAATAAGTGTCCAATTCAAAAAATGAAGATGCTATAATAAACCTTACATATGCATTACATTGGATAGAATGAGATAAAGGATACAGCTAGATTTTCTTACTCTCTATCTATTCCCAGTTTCTAAATTTCTAATATTAGACAAGCCTGGAGAAAGCACAGAAAATGTCACTCTAGAAAAGTCTAACAAGTTAAATTAACCACTGAAATAAACAGTTGGGTTCCTTTACTTAGATTTTACACATGCTGGTAAGAATCCAGCTTGTGGAGTAGTTACTCCAGAATAATTTTTGCTGTCATTACTTCCAGGCATATCATATTGCACAATTCAATTGCACAATTGGTTGTGTGGTTCCTGTTACAACCAAGTGCTTTGTGGACAGCACTGCTTCTGCCTGGCAGTTATTTTAATTACAGTGACCGTAATATTGAGTTACAACTGCATAAGTACACAACAGGATTCCTACCACTATATGGCAAAACTGGGGTTTTTCTGTGCAACCTTTTCTTTCTGCTTTTTTACTCAACTATACAGAATGATGTCAGCAAAAAAAGTAACAACATACTCAGATAGCAATGTCTTGTGCTTAGAATTAAAATGTTAAGTGAATATAAAATGAAAAGTACGCATGTCAAAACAACTTCAAGTATTTTGATGGTTAACATTCTTCTAGTATTTGTATCCCACACGATAGTGTACTACCGAAGAAACAAAAGAGGGAGGAGAAGGAAAAGTATGCAGAAAGGGAAACATTTTCCATCAACTGCCCATTCTTTTATTAATATCTGACTTTTTTTGTCTACTATTTATTTCTTGGTATTCTATTCCTTCTCACAGTCCATTCCTTTTTAAAATGAGACTACTGCAAGGTCCCTGTTCAAGCATGGTCCTTTAATATCCACCAGTAACTTTCAGGAATTTGTTGTTATGAACTGATAGCAAGCCTAAAAGAGTTTTCAAGATAAGTGAGATATTTAAAGAGTGGCTTTACCAGTTCTACACCCTGAGTGAGTGAGCTTCCCTGGCTGAGTGGCGATTCTAACTCAGGCCTCTTGAGTCTGTCATTCTATCCACTACATCATGGTGGGTACTATTTCAGGAATCCAACCCCCTTTCCCCCTCCCCTCTTCCATGGCTTAAAAAAACTTCACATTTCCTTTTTGTTGACCCTGAACTCTAAGAAAGTTGCCAGCTCACTTAAAGGATTAACCCGCTTCATTATAAGCATATTTTAGACTCACGGATGTGTCATTTTATCCCATAAGCCACTGTGATCAAATATTTCTCACATGATCGCTTTTTACCTGCTTAACAGCATCTGCCAGACTGAAAGGTGGACGAGGACTCGGCTTCAGCTCAGGTCGAACTGCCGAGAGCCAAACCTGGCATTGTTGAAGAGTATCTTGATGGTTAACATGCTTCTGGAGTTCATGCTCTAAACTCTGGTACACCTACAAAACAAAGTGAATAAGTTGCTTCCTATTTCTCACAGCATTGATAAAAACTGGGTGTGGGTGGTGGGTGGGACTTGGCTGAGATGGCAGCGTTGCAAATTAAATTGAGCTTCAACTAGCCAGAAAAGATACGCTTTTGCAATGCTAATGAGTCAGAATCTGAATAATAATTTTTGAAATGTATGCTATTCTACTGAATGCCTTAAAATGTTTTGTTTTCCAAAATGTTTTATTAAACTGTAAGAATAAAAGTGACACTAGATAATAAGGTGGAAATGCACTTTCTCCAATAAACTTGTTTTCTCTTCTACAACCAGCTTTCGGCCTCCAGAATTGCAAATAAAGCACACATTTATATTACAAATATAATCTCAGCTTGCAAAATGCAAAGTACACTCCACCCTGAACTTAGAATACACAACTGTGGGAAATCATGTATTGTAACAAAGAAATATACTATCTGACCAGTTGAGGAAGAAAAATGTGCTACACATGCCATCTCATTGTAATGTATCTTCAAATTGTTTCTAAGTTACGGATACCTTAACGGGTTTTATTGAGGAAAGTACAATGTTCAAGGAATAGCTCACCACCAACGTTCGGTGAATTTCCAAGGCCAAGTGGGGATTTGAACCAAGGGCTAAAATTACACCATGGTAATAAACCAGTGAAAGTGTAGTTACTGTGGGTTAGCTGCAAAGTGGTGTAACCCAACTTGAAACAGAAGCAAAATTTGCAGTGTTTTCCCCTTTATTTTAATCCAGTGTGTTGATACAGATGGTGGGACATAATATGGCTGGGTGCTTGTTCACACTGCTAATGTGAGCATGTCAGAGGTTGGATGCCAGTTCATATGACTCAAAAGTGGTGAAATCCTTCCATCCACCTCCTTTTAAATTTTTTCAAAGTTGTTTATGTGTAAATGCACTTTGTCACCAAGCCTGTGTATCTGACTATGTATATTAAAATAAACGAAATTAGGATGAGGGGCAGCACCCCTTTCAGACCACAGCAGAAATCCATGTTATTGACTGCAGTAGTTCTTCTGCAAGAGGTCCTTCCCTTTCCCCCCCAAGATTTCCATAAGATCCACCACCTCTTCAGAGGACCATGACATACCAAGTCCCCTGGAAGAGACATCATCTGCAAGGAAAAAATTTTCTTCCATGGTCATAGATCTTCAGACGTGCATTTTAAACTAAAAAACAGAATCACACATCTGCATGTGTGAACAAAGGTGCATAGGAGGAAAAAAACAGAAGACACAAAGACAGGGATGGAAATATATGACAGTTGAGTGAATCGTAAGGAGAGGCTGGTGAAAGGGGGTTGGGGAAGCAGTGGCAGGCAACTATTTGAGAAAAAGGGGTGGCTGTGTACTGCCCAAAACTCCACTCCACTAGCTTTCCATGCGTATAATCTTTTGACATAAAATCAGTTGTATTTCTTAGTTATTTTCCATCTGCAATTGTATTCCACCTTGATGAATTTACATGAAAGTATTCCATTATGGTGCCCATTATGTGCCCCTCCACACTGCATTGCTTGTATTTTGTACCCTGTTACATCACTTCCTAAACATAAAGGGACTTACTCTCTGAGCTGTGCTACATATGGCTGAGTAGCTATCCCTTGTTCCCTGCAGCTGCGTTTCTGTATTTTGCTTAAATTTTGCTTGGAGATGCTCCGCACATTCACTGATCAAAGAATCCCCTTTGTTTTTAAGACTGTTCAAGCGATCTTCAAATCCAGCAATTTCTTCCATCATTGCCTAAATAGAGCAATATTTAAAAGACCACAGCATATTGAATATTAGGAAAAACATTTTCAGTATCAACTTCCATTAATATATATTTTTAAACTATACATTCTGATGCTTTATTTTAAATTGTGGATTTATATAGTCCTCTCAAAAGAACAACAACAACAACAATGAACATCAAAGCAAATGCATTAATGTACCTCTTCTTTTCAAAACTACTTCTGCATATTAGAAGAAATGTATTGAGTAAGGTTCTGGCTGACTGCAAGTCATTGTTTGCTATTGGATCTACTGTACTTGTTTCAAGCTATGTTTTACACAAACCATAGTTTAACTATAAACTGGGATCCCAAACATAATTTGATCCTTTTTTAGAATCACAATCTGTGGACCATTTCAGATGAAATGGAGAGTCACAATGGATAGGGAGAAGTAATGTGTACCCTTCCTCACAGGTTTATGTAAATTGATTTAGAGAATGCCCAAATGAGACTTTAGTCAGGGCACTTACCACAGCATAAAATAATTAGGTATGTGTAATCATTTAAGAGTGAGGAAAAATCTAAATATACATATGGGGTATACATATGAAACTTCATTTTTATTATATCTGTGAAGATTCTCTGTCATCTAGGTGAGTCATGGCAACTGGACTTCTTTCTTATTAGGTTGAAATGTTTCACTACTCATCCAAGTAGCTTCTTCAATATGAGGAGAGTTGGTTGGTTTCTGTTTTTTTTTCCTTTTATCATGCCATCCATCCATCCATCCATCCATCCATCCATCCATCCATCCATCCATCCATCCATCCATCCATCCATCCATCCATCCATCCATCCATCCATCCATCCATCCATCCATCCATCCATCCATCCGTGCTATTATCCATGGTTTTCAATATCCACTGGAGTTTGGAACCAATCCTCAGTGGATATGAGGGTTCTGCTGTACTTATCTTTCTGCTCCCTAGTTGGTAATAGAAAAATCAAAACAAGAGGTTTGAAGAAATAGGTCTTCAGCCTGTGGACATTTCCAAATATGGAGCCAACAGACCCTCAAAATGAGGGAAATTTGTTCATTTGAAAAAAGTATTTCACCAACATTTTTACTGAGGTCTTCAACAATATATAATGCTGTGAAAACATTTTCAGCCTTTCATGAGATGAGGATACTCCTCTAAAACGTTATGCCTGCATAAGGAATAATAATTCAAAGGAATGAAATTACTGCTACTATGACACTTACAACTCCATCAGTGAGATACAGAAGTATTCAAACCTTTTGTAGTAATAATAATTGTGTGCTGTCAAGCTGGTTCTGATTTATGTAACACTTTCCCAGAGACAGAGTACTCAGAAGTGGTCTTTAATTGCCTTCTTCTGTGGGCACTCTGGACATTTCACTTATCTAAGACTAGACTTGGTGGCTCTTCTCCTGGGAGATACAGTGGTGACTCAAACTGCTGGCATCTGGCTTTGCAGTGAGATGCCCAATTCACTGAGCTATCCAGCCCTCAAATCATTTCTACTGGTAAATAAATTAGTAGAAACATTTATTTTACTACCATTTGTTGCTGCACACTGAAACTTACCTTGTGATTGGCTAACTGCTGTGTTACAACTTCTAGATTACTGTTTTCCATAAGATCAGGAGTAACCAGCCTGCTGGACATCTGTAACAACCACTTTTCCACTTCTTGTAAGTCATTATTATACTCTTCATGCTGTTTTACTTTCACCTCCAAGCTTGCAACATAGGTCTGTGTGTTCATAGAAAACAATAACTTTTTAAAGACAGTTTCAAATGGCAATTTCAAAATATACTTTAGAAAGGTACAGATATTTAGGTCTCCTTTAAGAAAAATACCTCAACTGAAAACATCATTTTATGTTTTATGATCCCCTTCCCCCCCCAAAAAAAATTGGTTTGTACTTAGAACTAGAACAAATGCTTATTCAGGAACACTGGTGCTCTGCTGTTAACGTTACAGAATGACTAAAACCAAATTGGAACCATTTCATACATGAGATATTGTCATAAATTACTGCCATTGCTAAAGTGAGGTCAATGCTTCTTGGACTATCACAGGCAGGATCCTATTCCTAATCAATTAAGAGAGAGACAGTTATCTATCTATGAAGAAAATATATATATATATTGAGGAGAGACCATGAATAACCATACTATGGATCGCAAGGTATACCGCCTCTATTTTTTAAAATAATTTAACAAAGAATAGACTAAATAATAATAATAATGATAATGATAATGATAATGATATCATCATCATCATCATCATTATTACTTCCTATGTCAGTAGAGGGCACAGGAGGACTTTTTGACTCTCTGTTGTTTTCCATATTAAAAACCATTTGGGATGTGGTGTGTGTGAGACACCATATTTAGGTCCTGCTTTTGTATACAGGGGGCTGCATGCAGTCCACAAGCCACCTATTGGCCATCCTTTGTACAACAGACTCAGAGATGAAAGTCAAAAGATAAGAAAAGAATCCTGCCTCCTCAAATGAATTTTTTTTTCTCCTCCTGGAGCGGCTCATGATGCAGGTCAAAATTCATTTACAGTAACAATTATTTATCAGCAAAGAGCAAGAAACATATCCTTTACAAATAATCCCATAGTTTTACCTTTGCTGTGTTGCAGAGCTCCTGAAATTCAGTCCAAAGTTTCTGAATGTTTTCTGCTACATTGGGATCATGCACTAGTTCAAGGAGGGAATTTCCTTTTTCAGCTACAGATTTTATTGACGGTTCATGTGACAACACAATCTGTTGGATTGACTAAATGAAAAATACAGTTTAAATGAATTTAGATTGTAATAACGTGGAAAATAGACAATCATCCTTTTGGGTGTAGAAGGGTCATAGCAAAACCTCTTATCCTTAACATGTGCATTTCTTTTAAGTATCTTGGAACATAATACAGCAGTTTCTATTCACATCAAGGAATTCTTCAGAAAAAGCCAAATCTGATGTGAGTTATATTCCAAGTTCTGTTCATCAGGTTTTCAACCACAGAAAACTGGATCTTTCAACCACCTCAGCATTAAATTTGTTTTTAATATGGATAAACTGTTCAATCTTGCAGCATTTTAAATGGTAAAAGAAACTATCTAATAGTATTGTTTACTATAACATAATGTACAAAATCCTGTTCAGTACAATAAATTGGTGAGTAGACTCCTTCATAAGTTGCCTTGATTCAACTTATTACACTTAAGTAAGTCACAGTTAGAGTAGGCTCATTTGAATCAATGGAATGCATATAGGAGTTGACTCAGCAATCCCCATTGACTCAATGAACAATTTACTATACAAATTAATAGGATTTTGGTCTTCTGGTTTGATTCAGGAAAGTAAAAAAATGCAAAAGTGGCAAAAAAAGGGAACATTTGATTATAGGCTATATTTGTGAGTCTCTGGTTTTTGTGTCAAGGTTTCAGCAATAATTCCTAGGACTGTAAAATGCCTAAAACTTGCCAAGGACATTAAGGAACTTTACATGTATGCATCATGGGGTCATATCCTCCCAAAAAGCTACATTATTTGATTTTGATTTATTTAAATTTATTTTCATTAAATCGTATTGCTCTGTAGCCTCCAATATAATCTTTAATCACTTGGAAGCAGTCCTCCATAAACTTACTGTATGTGACTGTCAGACATTAAATTCAAGACTGGCCTGAGATGTTAATTTCTCCACAGTGTTTATAGGCAGCTCCAAGTAATGCTTCCACCTGCAAGATGCCCACATTCTTCAAAAAATTAGGATAGAATGAAAGAGACTATATTCTTCTACGTGGCAATGGGGCTGAGAGGGGACGGCAGCTGGATGAGCATTGGGATGGATGGAAAGAAAGACTATCAAGAAAGAATAAGAGTGAGAGGGCAGATGCAGAAAAGAAAGAGAATGCTTGATGGAGTAAGGTAACGTTGGGACCAAGGTGTTTTAAACTATGCAAAGCTTTGTATGTCTGTAAGTCAGAAATTAAAAAGTTCAATAGATTACATTTCAAATATTAAAAGGCCTTAAATCAAGATAGCACAATTGCAGTGCATATAAACAGTGATTTGCCACAATTCATCAAATTTCCTTCCTTTGTTATCTGAACAGGACCACAAAGATGGAAGTACTACTACTGGCCTTTTACACTGTGCTTTGTTTAGTTTCAGGACAGAAGGGTCAAATGCTCTGCAACCCAGCTTCATCATGAGTGCCCACAATTCTGCAGGGTGATTGGCTCATCTCAGGTGATGAAGAAAGTCCCCATTACTGTGGTGAACATCATGGCCAACATGACCAGCACATGGCTTTCCATAGTTAACTAGGCCCTAAATGTATATCTCTGAGGAAATCCTCAAAGTTAGGTAATGTACACAATTTGCTTTTGGATATCACTCATATCACAGTCAACCCACAATGCTTCATTTTGTGAAGGATTCTTCAGGGCCTGGGTATCTGGGCCGTGCTAACTTTATGAAGGGTAATGACAGTTGCACTGTTTTGCCTATCCTAAGTTTTGCTCCTAGAGTGAGACAGAGGGCAGGTGAAACAATCCTTCTGTCTAGTAATGGGGGTGGGAGGGGGTGGCTGGCTGGTTGTTGCTGTAATCAACAACAATACATCCTGTTCTTATATCTAAACTGTCACATGAGATTTAGAAATTGCTACTTAGCTAATTCACTCACAAACAATGTGTGTACATGCCTGAGCTTTATCATATGTCTTCTAATTGAACATGCCATTTTAAAATATATTTTTTATTTACCTTATATTTGGATAACTGTGCCTTCTTCTCATATAACTCCATTTTTGGGTCCACAGTTGCATGCAGTATGCTCTGATATTCAGATAGCCACTGAGTCTGTACTTTGTACTTATCTAAGAATTCCTTTGCTAAGTGGAGACACTTCTCTAAGGTGGTGTGTTCTTTTCTGAGAGAGCAAGCCATCTCATCAAGTCGCTCCACGCAATCACTGATCTCTTTTTTTAACTGTTCAGCTTCATTTCTTTCCATGAACTTAACAGCTCGCTCTCCTTTCTCACGGGCAGATTTCAGCAAATTATGGCCAATATCCATGTCATTCATGAGATCCTGTAAATAGAGATGTGAACAATATATAACACTTGAGTAGGGTCAAACATGCAATTCTTGATTCGGGTACAGTTGTATTTCCTTTTCTAGAGACTTTCATCCCACTGCTGGAGACATCAGTTTCTTCTATCACATCTCACCTTTTAAAGCCAAAATAGGAACAAGTCTTTGGCCACACATGAACACATATCACAGTGCAAGGAAGGACCTTGGACGGCTGCACCAGTTCCTGTTACCAACTGACTCTTCTTACAAAATGGGGGCAGAATCTGAAAAAGTCTCCTTTCATCCTCTAGTGGCCAACCAGAATTGAAGTGTTATTCGCCAGACAAAAATATGAAGAAGCAATTTTATCAGAAAAAGAAAGCCTGGAATCCGCTCTTCAATAAGATCCCAAATCCCTTGTACTATCTGTTCATTATTTTAAACATGATTTCCAGGAATGCTGGTGCTTTGCCTTTGTTTTTAATTGTTCACATGAATACATAGCGACAGATGCAAACTTCCTATGAACTGTACCTCAAGCTTCTGCATTTTTTTCTCCATTGCTGCTTTATCTACTACATCAGATTTTGTCACCACATTTCCACATTTCCTGAGAGCAGCTCCAAACCAATCTTGGTAAGCACTGAAAGCAAGGTCTGATTCCTCCATACTTCGAATTTCTTCCTCAAGAAATTTTATTTGCTCCTGCAAGGAGATTTGAAACAGAAGTGAGATAGGCCGTTTATCTATTTTCTAGTATATGCACATCTATTAGTGGGCTACAAAATATTCCAAATAAAAAATAGATTAGGGAGATATACCTCTTAATTATTACTAGATTATTCCTGCCAGAGACAAACAAAAACATCAACCTTCTTATTGTACTAGAAGTGTCTGCTTAGTGTAATGGAAGGATGAAACTAGCTAGTGCTGACAGCACTAGCAATTTTTTTCTCTGTCATTTTTCTACTCTGCTACTTTAAGCAAATCACACATTATACACAAGAAAAGGGACTCTGTACATTGAAAAGCTAGTTAAGTCACTCAGTTGCCTGTGACCATAATGTTGTATATGTCACATGAGCCTTGCAGAGAAAACCTTTGCATATAGAGCTTTCTGGTTGAGTTGCAAAGCCCATCATACAGTTGTTCAACACTAGTGGAAGTCTATGTGAGTAATCCCCTGCTCATACACCCATATTCAATGCATGGAAGTAAGAGGCATGATCAAATGACGGTGTAGCCTCAGAGACATTGCAAGCACTGTGGTCTCATGACCCCAAACACGTTCTCAAGTCTCAAGTGAGCTGGAACAATTGACTACACACTCCTAGTCTGAACCAAGAGGTAGGGAAATGATTTAATAGCTGTAAATGTAATTACTAACAGGTAATATCAAGAAAGGTGTTGGCACAAGGCAGGAGGGGAGAGATAGAGGGGGGATGAAGAAGCTGATAAACATCTGGGGCCCCACCTATCTTTATCTTCCCCATCCTTTTAAGAATAACATCCTTTCTCTGTTCCCTCCTCTCACTTTGAGCCACCCTTTTAATTGGTTTTGGAATTTTCTATAGATAATTATTAAGGAAGAAAGACTATATTTTATTTAAACTTTTTTTACTGATAGTACAGGCCAGGTACCATGTCTTTAAAATCAGTGGCAGCTTTGTAATTAACCATGGTATCCCCAAGGACTATGCACTTCTGAACCACTTTATCATGATGGAAGGAAGTCTCCTTTTCAACGAATGCTCTGTAACAATGTTGTTTTCTTTTAAAAGTCTCCTTACTCACCAGCACGTGAAGAATAAGAGCTTGGTAGCGAGATGCAAGGTGAGTAGCTTGTCTCCCCATCTTACTAGAAGTATGGCTTTCTTCCAGGATTTGCTGGGCCAACAAACCAACTTCCTCTACTTCTTCTTTGTAGACTGTTATTTCTTCATGCCATTTCTGATGGGAGCAAAATCATCTTTATAATGTAAATGTGGCTGACAATGAAGAATGAAGAATGGAAACAATAACCTCTTTCTAAAAAATGAAGTACTTGTAAGCATGTATTTGTGGATATACAATATTTACATGACAGGACCTCACTAGACAAGATGGTGATCTCATCTTTCTTACTCTTTTTTTCCTAGCAATGTAATCTCCTTTGTGATATCTGTCCCTGAAATTAGACATAAAGGAAGCCAGTGTTTACACTTCAATGACAATTCCAATTAAACTAATGCTTCTATTTTCAACTTATTTTCATAATTACACATCTTCTGCCATTTGAAAGGGGTATTCCAGATATAGAATAAGCATTTCAGCCATTGACGCCCAAACCCTTTTCATTTGCTAAAACAAAAACAAGGGCGGAAACAAATGAAGTAGTATCATAAAAATAAATTCAATGACTGATAAAGATTATCAGCTATATAATCAATAATTAGGTTAACAACAACATATTTTTCTGAATTTGATTTTCTCTTCTCTCATACTTTTTACATTTTTTCTGATATGTGGAGTTATTAGGAGAAGAAAATGTATAGATTTGCTATGAAAATATTGATTTGTAATGTATCCATTCAAATCCAAGGGTATCCGAGGATATCCCTGTCGCAGCTGTCCCCACCCTTACCCCACCTTTATAGGGAGAATATTTTTTAAAAGAAATACAATTAATTCAAATTAAATTCTAATTAGGATTCTACAACTGGAGTAATGAAAACTTTGATGGTGCTTTTTGTTAAGGCATCATGTTTGTTCATACCCATTATTCATGAGAACACCAATCAGATATCCTACATGCACACATCTTTCACTTCCTAAGTTCTTAAACATTCACAAATTGTTCAAAACTCACACATAAGCATACTCATGGATTTATGTACACACCTATCCCAAATACATTTCATTTACCCATTACACCCATACATTGCTAGCTGGTCAGCACTGTCTCTTCATGTCTCCATCCTCCTTCCCTCCAAAGCCTACTAGGCCTAACTTATCTTTGGATCAGAACATGAAGAACCTATCAACAATCCCAGCAGCTTTCTGCACAAGGAAAACTATCACACTAAAAAGCACTAACTTTCTAATAGATGTCCAGAATGCAGTAGTGGACTTTGTGCCAACGATGTGCATGCCTCACCTGTCTGCAAACTACAAGGCAGTTAGCTTCTCGAGTATTAGGTTTTTTATTTATTAATTTATTTTATTTGGTTAAACCTGTGCCCTGCACATTGAGTGGACAAGCCATTACTCTGGGCAGCTTCCAGGATATAACAAAAAGTTCACGCCAACCTTATGGTTCAACAAATGGGTTTTTTATTTTAAGTTGAGCATATAAGAACAAAAACCCATTTGTTGAGCCACAAGGCTGGCATGAACGCAACACAAAATTAATATTACAAAAGGATGAGGTTTGTGAAGGCTTACGTAAAAAGTCAGGTTTTCACTTCCTTAAAAAAGCTTGGGAGAGTGGGGGCCAATCGCACCATTGCGGGGGAGGGGGAGTTCCAGAGTGGGGCAGCCATTACTGAAAATAATAATATATAACTATTTCTATAATGGTTCACGTGAGGTTTTTTTTAAAGTTTAGGAATATGAAAAAAAAGGCACAGATTGGAACAAGGACAAAATGTCCAGATGTAAAAACAACTCCGTGCTCACAGTAAGTTGGTGGGCAAGCTCATTAAAACAACTGATAATTGTTTTTTTTTAAAAGCCTGCAGATAGCAAAGTTAAATATTTGTACACTAGACGATTATGAAAGATCATCATCACATAACTTCATCACCTTCATTTGCTGTAGCTGCATCTCTTTTGTAGCTCTGTCTGACTGCCGTCCAGTCCTGATATTAACTTTCTGTTCCAGAGTTTGAAGCCACTCATCCACCTTCAGAAATTTGCTCTCCATCAGCCTCAGCCTGCTTAGAGTTGTGTTTAATTGTGTCCTGATCTCAGAAAGCTTATGTTGATAGACTGTCCAGTCTTGACGTATGGACTCCAATACCCTGTCTTCCAGTTGGGGTACACCCCATGGGATTACTTCTTCCCTGACATGGAGTGCTGCATTAAGCAATGTCTGTCCCTCGGCACATTCTATCTGTAACTCCTGGAAATACAACATTAAGAACATCATTTATATGTTCATTCTATATTGGAATTCTAGATTGAAATGCATTAGAAATGTGACTGAAGTAGTTAAGTAGAGAACAGCTGGTGAAACACTGGGCTTCCCAAAAACTATGTATGACAGACTCATACCTATACCGAAATAGATAAGTTTATCCATTAAAAGAAAAATAATTGTTTAACTCATTCTCCCAATCAGTGTGACAAGGAATGATGAGCTTGTAGGATGTGCATTTGGTTCATATATCAGGAAGAAGAAAAACAGAGAAAGAAGTTTTTTAAAAAAGTTTTCTCTTTCTTCTCTCCTAAACTCTCCTTGCCCAAAAGCCAGAATCAGATATTAAAACTCCCATTTGACTCTTATACTGTTTTGACTATCAGGATATACTGCAGCATTATTCGTTACAGTTATTTCTTATTAGGGCACTGTACATAGATTAATAAAACAAACAAATCTCTACCTGGATCTCTCGGAGTGTTGCTTCATGTCTCTCTGCATCTCCTTCAAGGTGTGATAAACAGCTGAGTTTCTCCTTTTGCTTTTCTAGCCATAGTTCAAAGGCCTTCAAATTTCTTTGGTATTCTTGATGCAAATGCACCATTTTTTCAGCTTTAGTTATGGTCTCCTGTTATTAGAAATACCTTATTAGAAGTGAAAAGACTTTTCTGACACACGGCAGCTATGTAATGTTGGGTCCCATTTTTAAGGGTGTTTAAGGAAAATCTGCTAAGAGACAAGTATTCTAAATACAACGTTTGATTTAAACTCCTTGCCACCTAAAACTAAGAGGAAGATAAAAATATTTCCAAATATTATGACATTCCTAAGCAAACAAGTAATTAGACCTCTTTAAAAGTAACCTTACTCAAGGAAACATTGGTACCATTGTCAAATAAATCAGTACTAATGGCAGTGGGATACAAACTGAATCAGTCAATCAAACAATCCATCAATACCATTATCCTGTCTTTGAGAAACTGGTATCTCTCTTGAAGGTCTTGAAGTTCAAGCTGAGTTACATAATGTTCAGTCATGCCCAGACCTTTAGTTTCAATTGTTTCCAGCAGTGTATTGTGACTAAACACTTCTTCCTTAAGTAACTGTAAAACACAAACATCAAGTTAACAAAATCACTAAGACAACGGAACCGAGAATTGTGCATTTTAGCCCATTTCATATCAGGGCCTAACCATGGGAAATAAGAAGGGTACACTTTACCAGGGTTCATGGCTTCTGGCCCAAGCTGCAGTTTCATCATCATAACAAGGGAAATGAGACTATGCTAATCATCATCATAATCACAATAATTATAATAATAATACATGCTGTCATGTGAATTCTGACTTGCGGCAACCCTTTTCCATGGTTTTCTAGGTAGACAATACTCAGGAGATACCTAAACCACTGAGATATCCAGCCAGATATCATTTTTTCAGTATTTAAGGACACCTATTTGCCTGGACTTGTGAGCGTACTGTAGTGCTCTACACTGAACCTTTAATATCTCTTTTATTCCAGAAGACAGGAATAAAAAGAACTGTCAATAAATTATGGAAACAAATAAAAGAGAATTTCCCCACTGTGCCTCCAGCAAGAAGGGGCAGCCAGAGACCTAAACCACAAAGCTGTCAAGCCAGCTATGGATCAATCAATAAACAGGCAAGTACATTATAATAAGCTAAACACAAGGTAAGAGATAGGTATCTGGCTGCAGAGCCAGAGGTTGGGAGTTCAATTCCCCACTGTGTATCCTACAAGAGCCAGCCTGTGTGGCCTTGGGCAAGCTGCACAGTCCCAGGAAGCACCCAAAAGAAGGGAAGGGTAGACCACTCTGCCTGAGCACTCTTTGCCTAGAAAACAAGTCAGATTTGATTGCATATGATGATGATTAAGAGTGGCTAAGTTCCCACTTGACTGTGCATACATAGCCAGTGCACGCATAGAAGGCTTACCCCCCCACCCCCAGCAATGACGAAAAAAACTCTGCATACTTAAGAAGCAATTTGCAATGTTTCACAAGGGAGCTACTGCTAAAAGTAGAATGTTGAATAGAATCTTGCTTGTTTATGCTGTGACACTGCTACGATTTTTCAGTGGATAGACTTTCCACAAACCTTAGATTTGCTGAGAAAGGAATTCTTTTCCCTCAGTTCGGCACACTGCCTTTCTGAAGCATTCATGATTGCTTCCACTTTGTCCATCCAGCCAGTGAACTGTCGAACATCATCTTGGTAACTTGTCCATTTAGAAAGTGCTCCTTCCAGCTGGCTGAAATTAAAGGAATTCACACATGTACTTAATTCATACATTTTAATATATATTTCATATATTTTAGCCATGTGTATTCCATGGAGAACTCATAATGTGTCATTTTAGCTATATAGGCAGGATATGGAAACAACATGGACAGCATTATGAAAGTGGGAGGTGTGCCAGAAACCTAATATGGACTTCTTGACCTGCCTCATATACAGAGGAGTCTATGTTCCCATTCCTCCCATCTTAAAAGGGAAAAATACATTGTGGAGTGACTACAGTATGCCTGCAATCTTTGCTTTCCTTCTGGTGATCTTTGTACTATGCTCCACTTGAAACAAGTGAATGGTTCAGTCACTATACTATGGTAATGTGTATTTTTTTATCTTTAAAGAACAACCCTAAACTCACTTGCTAGGCAATAAGTTTTGCTGAGCTCATTAGGACTTACTCCTAAATTAACTTTGTTAGGATTATATGGCTAATTACACATAATGATCCTATTTACCAATTCATTAAATGATAATAACATTTATTTTCATTACATCTCTGAAGCAGCAACTGTAATCACATTTTCTAAAGTAAGTCAGAAATAGAGTAGGCCTATTGGAATCAATGAAGGAGTTGATTCATGAAATCCTGCTGATTCAATTGGCCTATTCTAGTGCTAATTAATATGCTATGCAACAGGATTTCAGCCTTTATGTTCATTTATTTCTTCTCTGCACCCCTGTACACTCAATTTTATTTTGCAGATATGTTGAAGTGATTGCATTCACATTAAAAATCTTGCAAACAGAAGGCATAAGATTAGTTTATAAATCTATATAGATTGTACTTGCTGAAAACCGATTACTGTCCAAAATGAAAGCTCAGGAAGCCTTTGTGACTGAAAAGCAACCTGGTGGCTTATAATTTTAATTAATACTACTGTTTATTCTGATAATATAAATGCTGTATGTACATGTATATTCATAAGTCCTTTTTAAAATATTCACATCTCCTGTTACCTTTTACAGTGAATACAAGCAGACAAAAGAGAAGCCCAGGAATCCTTAAGAGTTCTTAACTGCTGTTCAATGACAGGAGCTCCTTCTAGTGAAGTATTTTGCAAGACAGATTCTCCTCTTGTCAGCACCATTTTCATTTGGATTTCTTTTTCCTCTTTTACTGAAAGCAGCCCCTGAAAAAAAAAAAGGAGATCAAGTTCCCATCCTTATTATGATGACATGTACTTCTTTTTCCACAAAAAGGTAAATAAACTAATGAATCTGGGTTTACTGTGAATCCTTTAGATAAAAGTATATTAAGAATTCCCTCGATTGTATGTATAAGGACTTTTACCCACTATGAATATGTGTTTTGGCAAATGTAAGAATTATGTGAAACATTAATAATACATTTTCAAGACCAGAAAAGGAAAAAAAAAATATGTACAAAAATAAATTTCCAAATCCCTCTTCCTATCCCCAAACCCATGAGAAAGCAAGGTGTGTGAAGAGATTTTTAAAACAAATTGCATATGCTTACATGATTATAGAAACCCTAATATTAATTTTTAATAACTATGACTGATCTCATTTGTTTTAATATTTCTATGGCGATATGTTTACTTTCATAAACTCCCTATTTCTATTATGAAATAAAATAGATTTGAAAACAGAGTTTGCTTTTGTGAGGTACATACTAGAAAAGATTCTTAAGAGCAAGGATGTGTTGGTGAAGGCCAAGGCCAAATTAATCTATACCATGGCATTTTTATTACTGTGTATGGATATGAAAATTGGGCCATAAAGAAAGCAGACATGAAAAAAGATTTAAATTTGGCAGTGGCTCACTGCTAAGTTAGAAGATACTTGATGGCAAAGAACAACTGCCCCGTGGTGCAGTGGTTAAACTGCAGTCCTGCAGTCAAATCTCTGTACACAACTTGAGTTTGATCCCAACATATTCAATGTTTACCTAGGCCTCCACACTTCTCAGGTTGGTAAAATGCCTACTCAGCTTGCTGGGAGGTAAAATGTCCTCTGTATAATTGTGTTGTGAACTGCCCATAGAGCAATATGGGGCAGTATATAAGTCAAAACAACAATAACAACAAAGTACATATGCAAAATTGTCTTCAGAAATATGAAATGAACAGAAGGAATATCTAACATTAATAGAAAAATCTAATGTTAAATATTTGAGTTAAAGAGACTTTGTGCTTGCACTTTACTTACCTCAAGTTTTGCCATTCTGCTATCAAGGGCATTTTTCTCTGCGGTGGGATGGCAGTACGATTCTAGCATCTGAATTGCATCTGCCATCCAGTCCTGAAGCTCTTTCAGATCATGAGAGAACTGTTGATGTTCAGCTACAATTCTGTCCATTCTTGAGACCTTTTCCTTAAAAGCATACAGATGTTAACATTACCAACTGTTCCGATAATCTAACATTCCACTGGTGTTGAAAAAAAATCAGAAAGGGAAATCTCAGAAGACTATGTTCAGAATGAGTCAAGGGGCAGAAAGTTAGAAAGACCAACTTGCCCTGATTTTCCTTTTCTGCTTTTGGTTAATGTCCACCTGTCAATTCCAACCTCGGGTGCATTGGTGAATACTTCCCAAGCTACTACACATATACTACAGGTACGATACATACTCATTCTTTTTCCCCTTGCTGCATTTACATTGAATGGAAGTAGTGGGAAAGCATGAGTACCAGAAAACAAAACAAGCCTATGTCTTCCTGGATCACTTCACTAGCTCTGCTACTTACATGCAGACGCTTTATAAATATTGCTAAGTGATTCTGTTTCTGTTCATATCATCATTTTTGCTACACAGACAGATAGGCACTTTAAAGGAAACAGAAGTTCAGTATTTCAAATGTAAACTCTCATTTTTCAGAATGTCTGCCACATAAAAGCATACAGAGATGGGCACATTACCTTTGTTACATTGCTCAAAGCAAGATACTGAGAAGATAGCTGAGAGACTCTGTGCACAAACTTTTTGCTGGCAGCTTGTTCTTCCCAAAGCTGCTGAGCTTTCTCTTTTAGCCTGTTGAGCTGAAGCTCATGGCACCTTATTTCCTCAAGGACAGACTGTAAAGCATAAGCAGGTTTGTTAGGTGCAGATGCAAAAGGCGAATTGTAAAGAAGACATGTAGCAAGAAAATTAAAGAAATGGCTTCCGCAAAAGTGTTAAGGGACGTGGACATAAAGACCTTTCTAGATGGTCATTTTAGAGTGCTGCTATTACTTGCTTGTTGCGCAGAGGTGATGGGAGAATGACAGTGCCTCCTCAAACAAGGCTTCTACTGGAGACATATTTGCAGCAAGGAGACTGAATATTTTGTTAGTGGAGAAAAGGAACAAACCACTCTCTTCCAGCCTAAAAGGTAAAGGTAAAGGATCCCCTTGAAAATTTGTCCAGCCTATCACTGTCCCAAATGAGATTGCAGTAACCACTTTGTGACATGCAGTGGCAAGAGTGTCATTGATACCTGTGAACAAATGACTTCAGTGTCACTGTTGATAAGCTACATCTGTCTCCTGTCCATGGCAGCGTGCAAAACCTATACATGTTTTATTTCAGTTTTAATCTTACAAAGATGCTAAGAGATTCCAAGGTCTACAGCTCAAGTGTATAAACACTAGTGTTTGCTTGGTCAATCAGCTGTTGCTGCTTTTATTGTTAATAGACATGAGATACCTGTAATTGTTTCCCTGTGGATACAAATATTAATATCGGAATCACAGGTACCTGGGAAGTCCAGTCCCTCCCCCTCGAACAAGCAGGTCCAACTACTGGTCACCCCATGTTGTGTGAAGCTGGCATCATTCTCACCATGCCAATCATGGAAGCAGCCCTGCCAGCTCTTTCCTGCCTCCTTGCACAGCCAACCACTCAGCAGCTGAGTGGGGAGGCTCATCATCCCGCCTCCTCCCCAGGGACACAAATATGAATATCCCATGTCTAGTTGTTAAACATGAGCAACCCTACCTTCTTCACCTACAATGATGTCCTGACATTAAATGAATGTTTTGCTTTTTGTAAAAAGCAAGGCTAAGTTACTTAAAGAAATTGTGTTCACCTCTACAACATGGAACTACACAAAAAGTCTGGATTGAATGGTAATTGAGAGGATCACACTTTAAATCGGGATTTGCCAAACTACCCTGTAAAGGATTAAAGGATGTGTTTTGAACTGATCAGGTGAACCAGCCAACTCATAAGAGAAAGAAACAAAGCATGATATCAGGACGAATTGTGCAGCCAGAGATACTCTCTAACAAGACAAAGCTGAAGCTCATGTTATATCATCACCTGCAGTTTCTGCTGTTCTCGCCTTTTAGCAGGGAGGTCATGCAGGCGATTACTGCTGTCCTGCACCATTTTTTGGGTTTCACTTAACCAGTCCTGAAGAGGTTCTGCACTCATGTCAAAATCTTTCATCTGGGTCTTTAGGTTCTGAGAAAATGTGGAGAAAAAAAAGCATCTATGTATGACTTTGCATTAGTGGTATATTTTATGTAAATGACTGTACTGCCAATAAGGATCCTGACCTACAAGGTGATATTCAACCTCTTCCAAATGGCATTGCACACTGTTGGCCTAGGGCCGAGCAGGCCCAGGCAATCCTACCTATTACCATAATGACCACACAGACAGTCCTGGAAAGAAAGGACACAACTTTATTGGTCTCAGCAGCAAGTTGCTGGCCTGACATTGGGATGGAACCAGTGGATCAAAATGCCCGCCTACGTCTTGATGCTGCTCCAAGCAGTCTGCTGCGGGTAATCTGCCTGGGGTGACAGACCCTGGAGTCCATGTGGGCGTACACTAGTCCATGACTCCCTGCCCTGGGGACAGTGACAGGCATATGGCCCCCAATCTAGACCAAACCCTGCTCTGTCTCCAGATACCTTTAAGGGGATCCCTGCCTGGAGCCCATTAACAGCGAGGAGATCCATTCCAATGCCACAAACCATCACAGAAAGTTGTGCCAAAAATTGTGCAGGTAGCAATGCTGCAAATAAAACTTTTCTCGCATGTGCATCGTAGCTAAATACAACATTAGAATGGGGGAGGGAGGGAGGAGAACCTGCTCAGTTACAGAATGACTGGAGAGCCCCCGTGACTCCTGTTTTGAGCCAATGGGGGCAGCCGCACCCCCTTGTCAGTCTCCGTGCCCCCAGCCAGCCATGGCTACAGGACCATTTTCAGGAGCCCTGATGTCAACCGGGCCACCGCTCCACCACAAACAAGAAGGTCTGGTAAGTTGAGGCCCCCTTTATTCTCAGGATTAGGTTCACAGTTTTGAGCAGGCTATACTTGCTCTGCTTGCTCCCATGGTACCCGCAATTGTGTGATTGCTCCTGTAGACAGATCTTTCCTCTCAACCAGTTCCTACTCTGTCCTCAGGTTCTTGGTGGCATTCCTTCCCATTTCAGCATGATAGGCTTCCCTCTCTGGCTCTTCCCTTCCCTCATGCCAGCAATCTGCTACTGCCTCCTCCTCTCTTCCCTTCTCTTTATCCTCTTCTGGGGGGGGGGTGCCCCTTCTTCTTGTAGAACCTTCCCCATCTGTCCACCTTCTAGTACTCTATTACCCCTCAGCTCCTCGTCAGCCCCTTCCCAGTCCACCAGTGAGCTGATGGTAGGAAACTCCTTCACTGGTGTGGAGACATGATATGGCTCACCAGTGTCACCAAGAGAGGCTGGAAAGTCCTCCTCTTCACCCTCACCATCACCAACAAGATGTATACCAACTGCATTTCACTGACAAAAACACAAGAGCATTTTGGCAAATATTTCTGAAAAATACACTTCTTTGTTCCATACCTCCAGGGCTGTTTCCTTTTGGTGCAATGTGGAGATAAATTTTTTCCAATCTTCTTTAACTGAAGCAATTTTAGCTTTGATATATTTAGCTTTCTCTTTAGGTAAAATAGAACTTAATAGTTCTCCTTTGGATACCACCAAGTTTAATTTGTGCTGGCCACTTTCCGTTTCAGTTAAGAATTCCTAAATAAAAAAAACCACAACAAATTATAAAATTAGCAGTAATATGGTCTGTGTTATATCTTGCAAACAAAGGGCAGCAGATATGCTGCCTGTTCAGTCAATCTTTACTTGTCCCAGTACTCAAAGAGCACTCTGGCCAGTCTCCCATATTTTGCTTCATGAATGATAGACTGAATAATTGATATGAAGAGTTTTTGGACCAAACCTGAGAGATGTAATCCTAAGAGAGAAGGAAAGGGTGCTCTTGCAAAACAGGCAAACTATTCTCTTTAGGCTCAAGTTTTGTACTTAGAATTTTTCATGTTCATGTTTCAAAGCCAGAACGATGACCTTCGAGAAGATCAGGCTATTTTTGTTTTGCAAACAAATGACTTTCTATATATTCACGAAGGCTTTCACGGCCGGGATCTAATGGTTGTTCTGGGTTTTTCGAGCTCTTTGACCGTGTTCTGGAGGTTGTTCTTCCTGATGTTTCGCCAGTCTCTGTGGCCGGCATCTTCAGAGGCATCCAGAGCACAGGTTGCTGTCCTCTGAAGATGCCGGCCACAGAGACTGGCAAAACGTCAGGAAGAACAACCTTCAGAACATGGCCAAAGAGCCTGAAAAACCCAGAACAACCAAATGACTTTCTATTAAATTTAAAATTCATGAAACTTGCTTTTGGTCCCTCTCACTATCCTATGAATAGTAATTACAAATTAACAACAGTTTCTGCCTTTCACATGCCTTACTGCAAATATATAAGCCTTCTTCAATGTACTATAAACTCTACAAGAAATTAAATGACTTTCCTACAAATAAATTTTAATTATGCATTATGATCAGCAAAATCTAACATTGGAATACATCAATAAATTATTTAAAACAAGTACACTACATACCATTCTTCACTCTGTTCATAAATATGTACAGACTCAATTTACACATAGTGCTGAATCACATCTTAACTTTTAAAGAACACTCACCTTGGGCTCCTGAATCCTAACCTGTCCTCTCCTTCTCTGGTATTGTCACATTCCCCACTTAAGATTAGTTTAGCACATTATTCAAAACAAAAACTGTGATTTGCCTTAACGACAATTAATGAATGCAAGTCAACTCCACAAGCTATATTTGGAATGAGCATGTTTCTACTAAATGCTGTTAAAATCAGCTATAGTTTGTCTCATTTTGGCTGAGGTTGTTAGCTGCAGTTAATGTAACATAAAAGATAATGCTATTGAATTATTTGTTGTGGGCACAACAAAGAAAGATTGAGGGACAGGGAGAGAGGGGGAGGGAGAAAGAGAGAGAGACAGAGAGAGTCAGAGAAGTATACAATGCTGTGGTAAGGTCAGGTGTATTTCCATAGAGCTAAATTATGACATATATCTGCATTTTTAGACCACTATTACACATAGATCTTAACTTTTAAAAAAAACAAATATAAATCTTTAAAGAACCAAACATTTTTACCTGGATAATATCCTTTTTCCTAGCAATCAATTATTAGCAACTGTATTTGTGTACTATTAAATATTAACTTCTTATTAAGAGTCACAGACAAGGTTACAGTTCTAAACCCAGATTTCTTTGACGCAAGCATAATTGGAAGCACCAACCACTCAGGAAGATGCTATGAGGAACAGATATTATTTCTGTGCTAGAAACATTAGATATGTACAAGTTACCTGTATTTTCTGTATGTTGGCTGCAGCTTCACTGACACTTTGAGGGACGTCAAAACATTTGGCAGTAGTGATCTTTGAATTAACTAGCCATTGCTGGAAGTCTCTGTAGGCTGTTCTGAATCTCTGTTGCAAGGCCTGCTCTTTACTTTGGCAACCCTTTGCAGCTTGTAGACAAAGACTTCAGAGCATCATGTTAGTCAAATGAAAACATAAATTAGGATTCTATCACTCAAAATTGAACAGATACTTCTTCCAACATGATAAACAACTTAACATAAAATGCTTTATGTAACAAATCAATCTGACAGTTATTAGTTGAGCCAGAATTTTTAAAAAAAATCTAAATTGCCGCTCAAAGAAAATTTGATTTGTGAGTTTTTACAGCATTTTAACTTGCTTTGAAAGTTAAAGTTCGAAGCACATAATAATCACAATCAGATTACAGATGTGAACGCCATACTGGTTATTCCTATTATAAAATAAAAACATACCTGTTGTATTCCTTAATTAACTGTGACACTTTTGCAGAATAGGTACTCAGATCCTTGGAAAATCGACAAAGATCATTTAACTGAGTCTTAATATCATCAGTCGTATGTTCTGCCTTCCCTAGGTCATCCAGTGTCTCCTAATTAGAACAAAATCATATCCAAAAGTATTTATCTCTATGTACTGTAACTGTGACTTTTTCCACATACATACATTACATGGCATATCCCCTGCTCATCCTAGTACTGCTGCTATTGTTCGTTTAAAATTGACGGTGAAGAATTTCTGACAATATAACAAGTGACTATAAATGTTGTTATTTACAGCAATTTTAAAACACTGAATAAATATAGCTCTGGTAAGGCTGTGAGTTTTAATTGTACAAGTCACAACTTTCAGTCAACTCAAACTTCAGCTGGTTAATCAGTGGAAGTAATGGAGGCAACTAACTGACTGACTGACTGACTGACTGAATGAATGAATGAATGAATGAATAATGTGCATTTTAAAGTGCCCAGGGGTATACTGAAGTTTAGGATATTTGATTATTTTCATGCCACCAAGAGGACCAAGTGGAAATACACTACTGGTGCATAACCACAGGTCATGAAAGAATGGCTCAAGGACCACTGGATTTGTAAGATTTTTCCTTCCAAGACATCCAGTATCAGAACCTCCCCTCATATGTCAGAGGGAGAAGGTGGCATGCCAGGGCACCAGCGAAGAATCTGATGGTGATGGCTGACAAGTATCCCCCCACATATGTGACAGCCCTTGACTCTAAAACCAGTGAGAAAGAATTCATTTCGAAAATATCAGCTCTTTTTGAAGACAAGCCACAAATCTCATTTTCCTTCATTTTGGCCCAGCTAGCATGAACCCCCTAGTTTTTCAATATGATGTAAAATAACAGGGGTGCACAACTGGTGGGTCATGGACATTTTTGTGGCCCTCAAGGCCAACCCAGAGATATGAGAACAGCGGATTTTGCATCAGGGAATCTGAGGCTTCTAAAAAAATAGGAAAATATGATTGGTGAATGGATTTGATTAAAGGTTTGTTTCAATGGGGAAAGATGCTGATATTTCTAGTAATAATATTAATACATTGTAGATTATTTCAAATCAGTTTGAACTCTTTATGTCAAAACAATGTTAAATTGAGAGGACGTAAAAAATTGAACTGAGTCAGTAGTATTTGGTGCAGGGGTTTTTAGTCATTCATGTGGAATGGGGAAAACGCAAAATAAGCCATGAAGAACAGGGACTTGGAGAAATTTCTGAGAACACTAGGAAATTTGGTAATGTCAGTCACATGAGAATGCTGAGCACATGAACTGGGAGGATGTGAGAAAGAGCCTTAAAGCAAATAAAGAAAAACTATCAAACACCCTGTCTGTAAAAGTAAGAGAAGTCATACCAGTCCACTCCAAAAATGTCTCAGAAACTTCTCCACAAAGCAGAAGGGGGGGAGGGGGAGAACCACATTTGTACATTTTTGCAGGGAGAAAAGGTACTACAGAAGTATATGGGTTTTTTTTTTCCAAAAAAAGTTTTAATGAAATCAAAGCAAAGTCTCATGACAAAGAACACCAAGGAACTTTGTGGAAATGTGTCATTTGAAGAAGAGCAAAGCAACTGCCTATCTAAACACTCTAAAATAAAGTAGTTTGCAGAATAGGAAAATGAAAGTAACTTTCTGTGCACATTTTCCCTGTTCATACAGTGGCCTACAACATCAACAACTGTGATGAGGAATTGACACATCTTGGAAAACCAAAGAAGCTTAGCAGAATGCTCAAAACATTTGTATCTTATTTCTGCTCCGTTCAGAGCGCCCAGGTTCAGTGCTATAAACACTAAGCAATGCTATGCAACATCTGTGCACACAGGAAGTCGCAAAATCACTTCTGAAAGTCACTCATACATGCTATCTTGTTTCACGTAGCTTGCCTCAGAGCTTTCAGCATTAACTGTTTCTATCCAGTTAAAAAGTTCATTCTGAACTTCTTTTGCATATCACTTTTTCCAAAGCAAGAGTTTAAAAGTATAAACGGGAGAAAAAGCGAAGACAGAAACAAAATGGTTTACCTTTTCTCGGTGCCAGCATTCCACTACCTCTTTGTCTGTGTGCTTGCTGTCCAGAGGGGTCAGTCGTTCAGACCAGGTTGCAAGGCGTGTGCCGAAGTGCTGCAGGGCCTCTTCCAGCTGAGTAGCCTGCGTGGTAAACTCTTGCTCAGACATGGCCATCTGACTCTCCAGGTCTTGCAAGCCCTTTTGGGTTTGGAACACACTCTCTTCCCACTGCTTCCAGTCGGACTGAAGGGCCTGCATTTCCGCGTCGATGTCTTTGCAGCCCTTAACAGTTGTGTCCTTTTTCACTGCAGGAGCCAGCGCCTGAACTCTGTTCAGGCGGCTCTCACCAGTTTGTCTGGAATCTATCAGCTCCTGCAATGGAATATTGCCATGGTAACTGAAATGGCTAGGATCCACCTCAGCTGGATAGCAGCACACATTTACTACAAATGACACACAGCATTATACAGAGCACTGCCGGCTGCTCTGGCTTCACAAGCATTTTCACCAAAAATGTATTCTGCAGTAAAATGTAAGCGAAAGGATAAAGTGAAACAGAAAAGGGAAAAAATCTGTGCCGAAAGTAAGACAAATAGTTCAAAGTTAGAAAGAGCTGCAGTATCAAAAAGGGGAAGAAATTAGCCATATTTCCCAAGAACACAGAAACAAGTCTGTTTTGATTAAAGTTGGCCACCAAGAGATAACTAGGCTAGTTTTCTTGACTGGACTACTGTAATGCACTCTGTATGGAGCTATCCTTGAGAACAGCTTAGGAATTACAGCTAATGGTGGATGTTGAAGAACACTGGGAAGTGCCTGGACACACATATATTAACGTTTTCCTGATGGAGCTACACAGGCTGCCCTTTAGCTATCTGACTGTGTTCAGGGTTTTGTTATTTACATATATAGGGAGGCAAATCATGGCCTGATTTATTTCCTTCTTTCTTCATTATTTCAACTTGTGCACTCTCTCTCTCTCTCTCTCTCTCTCTCTCATAATACAAAATAAAGTAAATATCATAAAATAGATAAAACTTGTCACTCACTAAAATCTGTCTTTAAACAGAATAAAACAAATTAAAAAGATTTAAACAACTCAGATAGTAAAGTACTAATAAAAGGTGTATTTAAATAATACTGCTTTTAACTAATTTCTTAAAAACCAAGAAGGCAGACACCTAATGAATCTCTATTGGTGGCTTGTTCTAAAGGGAAGGGTCCACTACTGAAAAAGCACACTTCCTAGTGTTAACTCTGGCTTCCTATAACTTGATCCCGTTATCACATGTCCTGCACTCTGGCATGATTGAGAAAAGATCCTTCTCCCTCCTCTACATGATTTACTTTCAAGTATTTGAAAAGTGCTATCATATCCCAAGGTTAAACATGCCCAGTTCTTTCAGACTTTCCTCACAAGGCTTGGTTTGCTGTTCCCTGATCATCCTTGTTGCCCTTCTCTGAAATTGTTTCAGTTTGTCAGCATCCTTCTTAAAGTGCAGTGTCTACAACTGGGCACAGAACTCAAGATGAGGACTAACCAGTGTCGAATACAAGGGAACTAGTATTTCACAGGATTTGGAGACTTTACTTCTGTTAATACATCCTAAAATATTTTTTTGCCTTTTTTTACAGCCACAGTGTGATAATAGCACACTTTTCTGCTGGATTTCAGAACTCTTGCATCCATTTGAGAAGGCTTCTCAGAATGTCTCATGTTGAGGCACCCTATCTCAACCATAAATGAAACATTGATGAGATTTTCACAATCTTATTGGGACAAAGGTTATAAACGTATCTATTACATCTTTAAGATCTTCAGAGGCGGCCTTGCTGATTGTGCCACAGCCTACTGAATGTTACTTGATGGGAATGTGGCAATGGGCCTTGTCTGACAGATTTAATATACATGTTAATGCTGCAAACTGTTCCAGTATTTTTCTTCATAGCAAGTAAGTGGTGGGCATTTAGCAATAATAAAAATAGTATCATGCCATGTGGCATATTTTATAACATATACTACTTTATAAGTATTTAGTGTACAGTCAGAGAAAACAATGGGCAATGCAGATGTTCCACTTTGCAGTTCTGTCCAGAATTTCATATCATCCATTTTAGATGAAATTGCACCCATTTTGCACTTACAAGTCTTAAGAAATGTGTATTATTTTGCGTGTGATATTCAAAATGCAATTATCACTTTCTGTTGCAGAAAATGGCAAGATGCAACATAATGCTAGTCCTATTATGAAAAGTTTTTTCACAGTTTCCAATCTTTGTTTATGCATCTGCAGAATCCAATTCTCCTGAATATACATAGTGTGCAACACAATAACCCCTGTAAGATACATTGTTCGCTTACTTAAAATAATTGAGGACAAGCATCTATGAATAGAACTGAGACCAGCAAAAATGCTCATAGCTGAACTTAAAATATGTTGGGCTGAATTCAAACATTGTCTTTTGCACACAACA
The DNA here is from genome assembly GCF_051106095.1 of Pogona vitticeps. Taxonomy (NCBI): domain Eukaryota; kingdom Metazoa; phylum Chordata; class Lepidosauria; order Squamata; family Agamidae; genus Pogona; species Pogona vitticeps. The sequence goes on along the minus strand of NC_135783.1, from coordinate 73,100,449 downwards.
AGGTTTGGCCCATGGAATGCCTTTGATCCAGATGAGAGATCCTACTAGCATAAGGTGATTGACTGCAAATTCCTTTGCAGTTCCCCAGTTCCAGCTCCCACCCTGTCCTAGAAAGCCCTTTGAGGATATATTTTGGAAACAGAAGGGAGCAAAAACCACCTCTTTCAATTTCACTGGTTTGGTAGCAGAAGCAAAGTTTGAATCCAAGTTATTCCAAGGAAAGCAATGGGTTATTATCGTCAGGTCTAAAAGCATATAAGGGATGTAAAGAACACTGCTTAAATTCTTGGTTCTTACTGATGTAGCCTCTCTTGCGCTGATAAAATGCTTTGCTGAGGAATTTCAAAGTCCCATGTGATTCCTTGCCTCTGGGTGAGCATGAAACAAGAACTGGTATTTGTTCTCATGAAGGTGTCCATAATTTGTGCAAACTGTCTTTGTGTAGTGTCCTTTGCCTTCATGAAACAAAGCAAGCACATCCACCCATTCCAATAACCAGAAGGCCGAAAAGTTGTTGACTCAAGTCATACCTATAGAAGGGTAAGTAGGTGGAAATATTCAGTAATTGAAGACTTGCTCCTGCTGTTCCATGGCTTGTCAACTCACAAATGAGTTTTATTACATGGAAGCCATGGGAACATCAGAGCAGAAGGAAGAAATCCTTAATTACTGAAAATTTCCATTGCTGTATGAGAGATTTAAAAATAGGGAGAGATCTTCAGAGACCTTCTCCTTCAATCCCATAGCATGGCTCTCACAACTTCCATGCAACTTCCATGCATCTCCAATAAATATGTACCAATATAAATTGCAAAGTTACTACAGCAGAATTTCTCACATTAATTTTGGCCAGTTTTTTCTGTATAGCTGCTGAATCCCCCGAGGCGTCCGACCAGCGGTGAAGCTCCTCCTTTGCTGAGTGAAGCCAGTCAGTAAATTCATGTACTGCATCAAGGTACAGCAAATGATCCTTGACAATATCTTCTACTCTTCTCATTTTTTCCTGGAAGCCATAATGATGCAGCATTTCATTACTATGTTCAAGGAATAAAAAGCTAAAGCTTTAATTCACTGGATGGCATTTATCTTCTACTCAAGGAAATAAATATTTCAATTGCCTGACCAGATAGGTGGGATATAATCAAACAAACAAACAAACAAACAAACAAACAAACAAACAAACAAACAAACAAACAAACAAACAAATATTTGTTTCAGTTGTACAAGCAGCTATTTCTTACAGTACTTGCAGTATTTTCTTTAGAAGGAGTAGATGATTGCCTGTAATTAGTGAGTTTTATGAGTCCTTGCCACTCTTGCTTTTGATCCAGGTATGGAAAGGAGCTTTTGATTATCTTTATTTAGAGATCCACAGGTGCCAATCTGATTATATCTCCAAGAGTACTACCACTGACCAGAATCTCCTAGTATTACCTTTGTGGGCTCAAATGGTTCTGTTATGAGCATATTAACAACAAATAGCTCATAAATGTGAGAGACCTCTTGTCCCATTAGGTTTAAGCATGTCCAGTGAAGCTGAAGCAAGCTCCCCAATCCCCATGAACTACAATATACAAAGAAGCTTTTTACATCTTTTCACATCTTCTATCACCTCTCTTTTTTTCACTATTTCAGTTTCTACTACAAGTCTTTGCATGCACATGCACACGTGCACACACAATGTTTCTTGTGGCCCTTTTGACTCAACCCATTGCCAAATTTGGCAAGGCAACAGCAGCAGCAGAGGAGAAAAAGAGAGAGAATTTTATTTAAAAGAAATCTGCTGCATGGCAGAATTCTGTTGGTTTCAAAATATATACTATTTAACAGTAGCTCTGTTAAGTCATTCTTCAGTGGAGAGTGTATGCCTTGTTTTCCACCTAAATCGCACTGTCCTGGAAGCAGGGACAACTCTTGGACTGGAATGCCTCACCTCATACAAATGCAAGGGGGGGTACCCCTTATCTCCATTATGAGCCATCTATGGTTTGGAGCACAAATTACCTTGAACACAAACCATCTCCATGAGCCTTCTTGCAAGGGAAAACAAGATGTTTTGCATGGCCACTACTGTGCAGTCAAAATCTAGCAAAGCCAACTTAATTTTAAAGGAAAGTAGCTATTTTTCTCCCATTGCCATGCCACTGAAATTCAGTGGAGTAGCACCAGGATGCAGTTTTCAGTGGGCTAAAGAAGACTCAATCCACTCCAAACCCCATTAGCTACCCACTAGAGATAGGAGCAAACCACCAAAATGGCAGTTTATTGTGGTTTGTGGTTCATCAAGGTTGATGAACCATGAACCACAAACTTCCTTTGGGTTTTCCAACGAACCACGAATCAGTCCATGGTTTGTCAGGGTTTTTTTTAAGACAGCCCATGGCTGTAAAAAAAAGCTGAGTCCCCCACCCAACTGCCTGCCCCCCATCCTCTTCCCACTGCCTCCCTTTGCCTCTCTACTTTGTACTGCCACTGGAACTGGTGAAACAGAAGGTAGCCTGCTGGAACAGAAAACACTATTCTGGCAGACTAGTCTGGTCTCTATGCTTCTCCGCACGTTGATCAACTGTTCGGCATGTACAGAGGCAGACAGAGAAGGACAGCCTGCTGGAATGGTGGTTTCCATTCTGGCAGCCTAGCTTCTATTCTGGTAGAGGTGGAGGCGGTGGCGCAGTGGTGGTGGCTGTAGTGGCTGGACGACAATGTAGGTAGGACAGTGAGCAGGGGATAGGGTGCAGGCTGTGGAGGCAGAGAAAGTGGGCTCACCAAACAGCTGTTTGGCAGGCCCATAGGCAGAGAGAGCAAATTAGGCTGCCAGAATGGCCATTCCAGCAGCCAAGCTTGGTCTATGGCCCGAATGAAGGGACTAATATAAATGGGAAATATTGGTCACTTCATATTCTTTGGGCCTCAGGAACTGATGAATATGAAACAACAAATATTACATAAATCAGCGATTTCTGATGAATATTGTGATTCATTTTTTTTATTTGTCCCCATGTCTATTACTCGACTTTAGACTCAGTGTTTAGTAGAGATGAGCAGGAATTAAAACACAAGTCACCAAATTTGTTCAAAAATTGCAGTTCTTCCATTTGTATTCATACCAATCAATGCCTCCAACAAATCCGAATCAATGAATATTTAGCAATTTTTATTTGTCAATTCATTTGGCTATAAAGTGCCCCCCAGCACCTAGAGACACCAAAATTGCAGCAAAGCTTCCTCTGACTCTTCTCTACCTTTACTCCAAATTTGGTGAAGATTGAGTTTCCCAAGCCCGCTGCTAAAGGGCACTTTCTTGGGGGTACCCACTTTATGGGTGTATAACTTGGATGTCTGAAACCCAAACTTCACCGAACATGGATGATTATAGAGGAGATTCAAGGGAAACTTCCATGTGAATTTGATTGCTCTAGATGCTTGGGGGTATTTAATATGGTTTTAAAGTAAAAAAAATGAAATGACAAATTGATTCATTGATTCATCAGAAAAAAATATCGTAAATTGGTAATTCATGATTCATTTTTATTTGTTTATTTATTTAATTTAATTTATATGCCACCCACTCTACCCAGAGGTCAACCTTGATGAATCATGAATCAAAATGAATCACCATTTTTCTGATTTGTGCCCATCTCTACTATTTAGTACTATGACTATACCACATCACCATCACTATGTACTTATGGGCCTTTCTCTATATATGTCAAAGGTGGAGATACCAACATTTTAATTTATAATTAAGGGTTCTCAATAGTATAGGGCTTCCATATCTTTTAATCTGTTCTCAAGATGACACACTGTTAGATTATTTTAGCCAAAGGAAAACATACAACACGAGTCACAAAGATTTTATGAATGAATTTTTCCTTCCACCCTCCTTCTTCCATTGCACTCTAAAATGGCAAAGTTCCTCAGTTCTTTCATCATCGTATTATTCAAAAAGACATTCCAAAATAATGAGCCACATTTTCTTCCTGGCACTAATTACACTGAAGGTTTACTTAAAGCCATAAAATGTCTAAGATAATTGTCCAATAATTTTTTTGGGGGGGGGGTAATGTATTTTATATATCCTATCCTTTTTCAATAGAGATTAAATATTTATTATCTATTATATTTTCAGGCTGGATAGCTCAGTGAGTTATGTATCTGGCTGCGGAGTCAAAGATATAAGTTCAATCCCCCCACTGTGCATCCCAAAAGAGCCAGCCTGTACAGTCTTGGGCAAGCTGTACAGTCCCAAGATGCCCTCAGACGAAGAGAATGGTAAGTCACTTCTGAGTGTTCTCTTCCTGGAAATCCCTGAAAAGGGCTGCCATAAATGAGAATTGACGCGATGGCACATAATTATTTATGTTATATATTCTCTTTAGAAATATGTTCATTGGACCTGACATAAAACTCGTGTAACTCTGTTCACTGGTTAAATGCCTATTATATTAATGCAACAGCAAGACATCATAGATATTTACCTTAGCCACAGTTGCAATATCAGTGAACTGTGTTTTCAACTCTTCTTGAGCGTCTTCTCTAAAGGAATCATCCTCTGTTTTAGAATGCAGGTCTCTGGCTTTCCCCATGAGCTGATGTAGATCTTTAGAATGCTCCTCCACTTCAGAAACAACCGCTTGGAAATAGTCCAGTTGGGAAAATTTCTCTTTCAGGCCATTTTGGGGGCCCAATGGCTGCTCTACTTTGTGGTCTACTGACTCCAACCACTGGTCCAGCTGGCTTTTCCTCTCAAGGTAATCATTCCACTGATTAATCACAGATTCCAACAAGCTTATATTAAAAAAAAACAAGAATGAGATCAAAATCTTATAAGTCTTAAGAGAAATGAATTGAGCTATAAAAATAGATTATAATTATATAGGGATGGTTAGCAGTTAAATCTAGCTCTTGAAAAGGCAAAGCGATTATCTCGGTGCTGTAATTTGGTATAGGTAGTTAGCAGGCTTGGGGAAGTTAAAATTTAGGCCAAAACACAGTCCTGTCTGCACTAGCTAGAGAGTACTTAAGGTCTATATCTTTGATACGCTGAATAAGTATTGGCCTAATGCTACCTTGAGGCTGTCTCAGTAAGAAGTCCATAGAGTTAGTTAATTATAATTATTTATTAAATTAATTATTCAATAAATAATTATAATTATTTATGACATAAAATTAGATTACAAGAAGGTCCTTCCCACATTTTTATTCCTGACTCAGTTGCAGGGACAGAATTTTGAAAGGGAGTTCTGCAAATATCTGAATGCTAAACTGATTCTGCATAACCCTTTACTGTTTTCCACGGGGAGGCAAGCAATGGTTTGTTTCCCTCTTAGTTTCCCTTTCCTTATCTGTGGGAGTGCCATTCCCAAGATTGCTAAACCACATTGTTGTTGTAGTGAGGGCACACCCTTCTAGCAAGATGCGGCTGCTTCTGGGAGGCGTGGCTACACATTCTTTCTCTTTCTCATATGTGATAAAGAACTTGCTTAAAAGCCTTTCCTTGGGCCAGTCATAATGGCATTATGTAACCATTGTCCTATCTGAACTCTGTAAACTATCTGTATACTGTCAACTATCTGTGAGCTTGTAAGGTTAATAAAAGAGAGTCCTCCTGGGGGTGTTTCCCCAGAGTTGATGCAGAGCTGTATTGAGAGCTGGATCCAGAGGTGGATCCAGAGGTGTATATGGAGGACTCTGCTGGCAGACATCCCTGTGTGTGTGGTGATTTCTTTAACTTCTCTCTCTAAGACTAATTGCTATCCTAATCACTTGTGACTACATAAACTATCAGTGTTCTCATTTCATGACCCTACACTTATCTGTGGGGGAACAGAGGCTATGACTGCATTACTTTGCCCTAAATTCATTCACACTGCAGGTAAATCTGTGCTCCTTTGGTTGTATTTAAAGGATTTTAGGATCCAAATTGCCAAAATAATTATTTCATGTAGCCACAGAGTAGAGAGTCCACCTAACAGGAAAACTTGCAAAATTAAGATCACATAGTATTCAAATAGGCAACTACTGAAAGATTTTACCTCTGGCAACTCACGGCAGTGCTAATAATGCTACTCCAGAGATCTTTTAAAGTTTGCAATTGGTTCTGTATCACGTTCTGCCCTTCTTTATTGCTACTTTTAATGGCTTGTTCACCTTTTCCAATAGCCATGTTTAACTTGATCTCTCCATCACCTTTCATTAAAAGGATCTCCTAAGAAGCAGAAGAACATTAAGAGGTTTTAGTTCAACAACTTATATAAAAGAAAAATATCATCCCTCATATTTTAAAACTGTATCATATTTATATAGAAAAACAATAGCAGAATGGATTTTCCATCTAAGTTTTTCCGGAGGCAATGCTGTCACCTAGTGGATTCCTGATGACTACTCTCTACAGGGTTCTTGTTATAAATTAAGCAGATAATTCAGTTTGATATATTTTTACAAATGCTTTATAGGAACAGGCAGTTATCCTGATGGAATAAATCTGGTGCAACTGCTGAATTCTATTTTTGAAATCAATAGAAAGATAACCTTTCACAACTGTAAGACAATTCCCATGTGCATTTGGTCTTTTTGTAGATTAAGGTAATGCTGAGAATACTAAACTACTAAAATAATCTCAGGTTTCATTTGTAACAAACCGATAATAACCTTTGATCATAAAGAGCAAAGCAGTTTCAAGAACTCCTACAATGATGTTGATATCTCACTATGTGTTGGTTGGTTAACTGTATTTCAACATTTTTCCCCTCAATTTCCACTGCTGAAGTTACTGCTGTTGTTCACATGGAAATGATTAATTATCCTGAGAGGAATGCAGTGCAAGGGTTCACATTCAGCACTGATTAGGCCTCACCTTGAGTATTATGTCCAGTTCTGGACACCACATTTCCAGAAAGATGCTAACAAATTGGAACAAGTTCAGAGGAGGTTGATGAGGATGATCAAGCCTTATGAGGAAAGGCTGAAAGAATTGGGCATGTTTAGCTTCGAGAAAAGAAGACTGAGGGGTGATATGATTGTACTTTTCAAATATTTGAAAGGCTGTCCTACAGAGGAGGGACAAGTTCATCCCAGAGTGCAGGACATGCAACAATGGGCTCAAGTTAAAGGAAGCCAGATTTTGGCTGAATATCAGGAAAAACTTCCTAATTGTTAGAGCAGAATGACAGTGGAACCTCGGGAGTTGGTGACTGCTCCAACACTGGAGGCATTCAAGAAAAACTTAGATAATCACCTGGCGGATATGTTTTGATTGTATTCCTGCGTTGAGCAGGGGGTTAGACTTTATGGCCTTGTAGGCCCCTTACAACTTCAATTTTCTATGATTCCATGACATTGCATCTCTAAAATTGCCCTCAGTCACTAACTCATTGCTGCCCTGTTTCCTTCTTCCTTGTGACATATGCTTCTCATTCTCTCTTGCCCCTTTCTCTTCTCCTCTACCACAATTATAGCACTGAATTGATATAACAAGTCAACCTAGCACGCTAATTTTCAGCATTCTCTGATATAGCACTAACTTTGAAAAGGCCATTGAAAAAAAAGGTATTCTAGGGAAAGACAAGATCAATGTAGGGGGATGTTCCCAGTGAATGTGTCACGATCGATGTCACGCTTAGACACAGCTCCCATTGCCCAGCAATACTGATACAGTCATTACACATTCCAGTAACCAAAACAAATTGATGTGTGCAGAATTGTCACAAAATAGTGGTAGCCCTTGATGGCCAAACAAAATGCAGTGTGTGCCCATGAAAAAAGACTGCAGTAGAGATGGTACAATTAGTGTCACATCACTTTACCTGAATTTGCAAGAGCCGCTTCTCTAGGGTATCTTTGCTTCCAGTTATGCCCTCTGCAGATGCCAATTTTTCTTGCACATCTTTCACCCAGGCCCACATATTCTGCAGAGCTTCTTCCAAAGCCTGGTGCTCCTGGAGGGCCACTTGTGAGGTCCTTAGCTTTTCCTTTACTGCCTTGATTAGATTCTGATAAGCAGAAAAGTGCTGAGAAGCTAGACGGATCTCTCTCCCAGCACTGTAGCCTTTCTCATTCAAAACCTGGGCCTTCTGGTTAAGTTGATCAAAGGATTCTCTAAACAAAAAGTTCAAAAATTGGGGAAAAGCAGTTGATTTGGAAACATAGCCATATAGATAAATATATATATCCAGGGGCATGCCACAGCTTTTTGTAAATTAATCAAATATGTTTCAAGTATAAAGGATAAAGTAACATTTTCACAGAATGTGATACAAACAAAATTCTACTCATTGCACATTTGCTTGCTTGTTTGTTTGTTTGTTTGTTTGTTTGTTTGTTTGTTTCTTTTATGCCATTCTTCTAGTGACCAGGCCACTACTCTGGATAGTTTACAATAAAAAGTCCAGATATGGGCACAAAACTGTAAGGAGTACGGTTGCCCAAGCAATTCAAATTGCTGATTTCTCAGAATTTTTGAATGCCACGGCTCATTAATTGCAACTCTGTACTATTTAGGTGCTAATAGTGTCATTAGAGGTGAATCTAGAAGATCAGGGAGCTACAGATGAAGCCCTGCCTTAAATGTAGAATATGACAAAATCTTCCCTGCTGTTTTTCCCAGCATACTAGAAACATGTTGGTGAAACCAACGCACCGGGCAGCATATGCAAATAATCCTTCATAAAAAAATGATGTGAACTGCTTTTAACTGCTACTTGGAATCAAAAACGTTTAGAAATATATCACAAGACAAAACCCAGTAACAATACAAAGGACTAGATTTTTGTTGCTGTAGTGATAAACTACACATAAAGCAAACAAAATAGTATCTTTGCTGCTATTAGAATATTATCACAGCCACAAAATAGGAATTTGTTAATAAAGATGACTTTATACCTTGCAACCAGAACCTCTTCCAAAAATGCCTCCACTTTCTGCACCTCATTTTTCTTCTCAGGGATGTGCTGTTTTCTGTTCCCCAAACCTTCTTTCCTCTTTTCTTCCATTTCCTCAAGCCACAAACTCCGGTTCTTGTATAGCTCCTCAAAGCTACAAATGAAAGAAATGCACAACTGAACACACATTACCAGATAAATACAGTATTTACTACATTGTTACTGAGATATTCTATATAAATATCATCAGTCCAAAAGAAGTTTCTCAGAATGAGAGAAGCACACAAAAGATTTTTCTATAGTTACAAGTATTCTAAAAATACCACAGCAAGGATCTAAATATGTCAAATAAGACCATGGGAAAGAGAGTTAGAATGGAACTTTCTAAATTCAGAACTGGCACAGCTTAGTATCATAGTCCATGGAGAAACTGAAGGCTATGAATTCAAGCACTGTTCAGACATTAATTCCTCAGGAAGCTTACAGTCATGTGAGGGGCACGGCAGGGTGCTTATCAGGTCTTGTCCCATCACTGTGTTCTTGTTGAGTCTGCCTTCCTTTCCCACCCATGTGCTAGTGGATGGATTGAGGGGAGTTTGTTTTGTATGGATAGGCTCACTATCAGATTCAACAGAACCTTGGGAAACTACGTTTTTTGGACTACACAACAACTCACAAAATTTCCAACCAGATGGTCACCTGGCTGTAGGATTTTGAGAATTGTAGTCCAAAAATTAATTTCTCCAACTTCTGTGAATTGGAACCTTGATGGTGCAGGGTGGAATGATTATTATACTGAAACAGACCTTTCCTTTCAGAACTCCTCCCTCAAGCATGCATGGGTGGTGAAGAATTTGTAGGAGGATACAATGGCACAGTGGTTCTTAACCTTTGTTACTCAGATGCTTTTGAACTGCAACTCCCAGAAACCCCAGTCAGCACAGTTGGTGGTGAAGGCTTCTGGGAGTTGCAGTCCAAAACTCCTGAGTAACCCAACAATATCAGACAACATGAACATACAGTATTTCACACAATGTACTCCAAGGACATGAGACTGAAGCAACATACCATCCTGACTCTGCAACACATTCTTCCAGGGCTTGTTTATCTTTTAAACACTGCTTCAGAAATCCATCAAATTCCTGATGAGCTTTAGCGATCTGTTCCTGGATGTCACTAACAGAAGATTTGGGTAAGTAAGCATACAACTGTTCTCCTTCCTGGGAGATATCCCCCAGTTTGCTTCTTCCTTCATTAACAGAGTCCAACACTTTCTGAGGAAAAGAAATACACAATTAATATGGGTAAAGTCTGAATTTTGATTTTCAGTATCTTCTGGAGGGCTTCTACAACCCCACTCCATCTATTTGGCTCAAGCCCATGTTAACTCTTCAGAGCTTTGACCTAGAACTGCATATCTGGGTTGCTCTCACTTTCTTTTCCCGATAGTTACCCATAACTAAGCCAAAACCAAGACCATGTGCACTGAATCTTCTGGGTGACTGGTACTCTTGTAGTCACAAAAGGGAAAGACACAAGGGACATGGTTTAGCATGTATTTATTACTGGCTCAGCTCCCCTTCACAATCCTGTCCTTAAAAATGTAAGAGAGAGATGGTGGTGAGCAGGATTCTCTAGACCAGTGGTCCCCAACTTTGGGCCTCTAGATGTTCTTGGAGTACAACTCCCAGAAGCCTTCAGCAACACCTCTGCTGGCCAGGATTTCTGGGAGTTGAAGTCCAAGAACATCTGGAGGCCCAAGGTTGGGGACCACTGCCCTAGGCCATACAAATTGTGTAGAATTATAAAATGGCCTATTGAAAATATAAAAAAGGAGTTTTCTAGATGTGCCAATGCCATCTGGCTCCAGGCTCTTACCTCTCTACTTCTCATGCCCCCATGCCAATATTCCAAGCAGAGAAACTCTTTTCTATATTTTCTACTGGACCTGCTACAGTTCTACCCAATCTGTATGGCCTGGGGAATCCTGCCCACCATCATCTCTCTGTTAAATTTTTTAAGACAGCAGATGGCAGTAGAGATCACAACTCCTTTTGCATATGCAGGAAACAAGGACACACAAACCTCAGTTTTGTAGAAGCATGCCTGGTCTAACATTCAGTCAAAAACCATTCCATTCTTGAGGGCATGCTTGCACAACCCGAACACCAAGCTGAATATTGTGGTGCTTGGTTATCCATACTAACCATACCTGCAGTTCATGGAGTTTTGCTTCAGTAGCTTCAGGATTTCCAGATGTAACACTTAATCCTTTTACAGCAGTCTTCAGATTAGAATACCAATTCTGAAAGCCATGCATAGTCTCTTAAAAAAAGAAGAAATATAGAATGTTTCTGCACAGTTGAATAATTCTGATATTAGCCTATATATATATATATATATATATATATAGCCTTTTATAAGAATCTAGTATTTTAGAATGCATTATTTACTGTATTTCCGTGATTAATTATATATCACAATTATCACCACTAGATCAAGGGAGTCTGGAATATGGGTAGAAATGGATTGCCAGTTTTACTTTTTTTATAATTCAAACTTTGTGAGCTTGGGTAAATTCTGGTTTAAAAAAGAATAATGAAATGTTCACCCTTCCCTATTCATTACACATAAAACTGTGTAAATAAAACCCTTTGAATGCCTGTTCTCATTCTTCTGGCAGGGAAAACCATTGAATGAGACCAGGGAACATGGTGTTGGGTTTGCAGTTAGAAATACTCTGCTGAGATCCATTATACCACCTACTGTGGGGAGTGAAAGAATCCTGTCTCTGCAGCTCCACTCATCAGCGGGATGGGTCACCCTCATTAGTGCATATGCACCAACACTGTCGTCCACAACAGAAGTCAAAGACAAATTCTATGACGATCTGGCACCTACTTTCCAAAAAATCCCAGAGAGAGAGCCACCGTTCACTCTCGGAGACTTTAACGCTAGAGTTGGTGCTGATCACAATTCTTGGCCCACTTGTTTAGGCTGTTTTGGCATTGAGAAGATGAATGAAAATGGGCAACGCTTGCTGGAGTTTTGCTGTTATTCTTGGTCTTTGTGTCAGCAACACATTTTTTAAGATGAAGCTTCAATACAGTTTCCTGGAGACATCCAAGATCAAAGCATTGGCATCAGCTCTATTTGATCCTCACTAGACATTCTAGTCTTCCTAGTATTACAATCACACATAGTTACCAGAGTGCCGATTGTGATACTGATCACTCACTGGTGTGTAGTAGAGTGAAACTGTGAACAAAGAGATTGTATCACACGAAAAAGGAAGGAAGACCATGTATTGACATCTGCAAGACTCGTGATCCAAGAAAAGTGGAGGATTTTGCCCAAGTGCTTGAGCAAACCCTTCCAGGCCCGGCTGATGCAAATGCACCTGAACGATGGAAATATTTCAAGAGCGCTGTTTATAGCACTGCCTTGTCCACATTTGGCAAGAAGACCAAAACCATAGCAGACTAGTTCGAAGCCCATTCGGAGGAGTTGGTGCCAGCCATAGAGGATAAGAGGAGAGCTCTAGCAGCATACAAAGCCTGTCCTAGTGTGTACAACTTACAGGCTCTTTGAGTTGCTTGTAGCAAAGTGAAACATCTGCCAGTAGATGTTCCAATGATTATTGGCTTCCACTCTGCTCTCAGATACAGATAGTAGTGGAGACAGGTAACATCAAGGGAATGTATGATGGTATCAAGCAGGCTTTAGGTCCAATACAGAAGAAATCTGCTCCCTTGAAGTCTGCTACAGACGTGATCATCGAGGACTGAATACAGCAGTGGAACACTGGGTGCAGCACTACTCTGAGCTATATTCTAGAGAGAATGTAGTAACCGAAGAGGCATGAAATAGCATTGAGTGCCTACCTGTCTTAGAAGAGTTGGACAGCGAACCAACTTTAGCAGAAATAAAAGTGGCCTTGGACACCCTCGCCTCTGGCAAAGCACCTGGGAAGGATAACATCCCTGCTGAAGTGCTGAAGTGCTGTAAAGACATCATCACCACCGAGCTATATGAAATCTTTTGTCTTTGCTGGAGGGAAGGTGGAGTACCACAGGACATGAAGGATGCAAACATCATCACATTGTATAAGAACAAAAGAGACAGGGCTGACTGCAATAACTACCGTGGCATCTGTCTTCTCAGCGTTGTAGGGAAGCTGCTTGCCTGTCTTGTGCTAAGAGACTCCAGGTGCTTGCAAACAGAGTCTATCCAGAATCACAGTGTGCATTTCGAGCTAACAGATCCACCACTAACAGTTGCAGGAGAAATGCAGGGAACAACAACAGCCACTCTTTGTGGTCTCATAGATCTCACAAAGGCCTTTGACTTGGTTAGCAGGGATGGCCTTTTAAAAATACTTCCCAAGATTGGATGTCCGCCTCAACTCCTTAACATCATCAGGTCCTTCCACAATGGAATGAAAGGCACTGTAGTTTTTGATGGCTCAACATCAGATTCCTTTGACATCCGAAGCAGAGAAAAACAGGGCTGTTTCCTTGCACCGACCCTGTTTGGGATCCTTTTTTGCTGTCATGCTGAAACATGCCCTTGGAACTGCAACAGAAGGTGTCTATCTCTGGACTAGATCATATGGAAAGCTCTTTAATCTCTCTAGACTGAGAGTGAAAACCAAAGTCCAGCTGAAATGCATGTGGCACTTCCTCTTCGCCGATGATGCAGCCGTTGTTGCTCATTCTGCCGAAGACCTCCAACAACTCATGAATCATTTTGGCAAGGCCTGCCAAGACTTTGGATTAACAATCAGCCTGAAGAAAACACAAGTCATGGGCCAGGGCGTGGACTCACCTCCCTCTATTACCATCTCCAATACAAGAATTGGAGGTTGTTCATGACTTTGTGTACCTTGGCTCAATGATCTCTGACACTCTGTCCCTAGATGTCGAGCTGGATAAATGCATAGGTACCATGTTCTCTAGATTCACAAAGAGACTATGGCTCAATAAGAAGCTGACAGCATATACCAAGATCCAGGTCTATATAGCCTGTGTCCTGAGCACACTCCTGTACTGCAGTGAGTCCTGGACCCTTTGTGCACGGCAGGAGAGGAAGCTGAACACGTTCCATATGCGTTGTCTCCAACACATTTTTGGTGTCACCTGGCAGGACAAAGTTCCAAATAGAGTAGTCCTAGAATGAGCTGGTATTTTTAGCATGTATACATTACTGAAACAGCGGCGTCTGCATTGGCTTAGGCATGTAGTGAGAATGGCTGATGGTCTAATTCTCCATTCTTCATTAATGGAGAATTAGTACAGGGAAATCGCCCCAGAGGGAGACCACAGCTGCAATACAAGGATATCTGCAAGCGAGATCTGAAGGCCTTAGGAATGGACGTCAACAGATGGGAAACCCTGACATCTGAGCGTTCAGCCTGGAGGCAGGCATTGCATCATGGCCTCTCCCAATTTGAAGAGACCCTTGCCCAGCAGGCTGAGGCAAAGAGGAAGTCACAAAAGCAGCAAAATCAGGGAGCTGGACAGGGGACAGATTTGTCTTCAGTGTGGATTTGTCTTCAGTGTGGAAGGGATTGTCACTCTCAAATTGGCCTTCTCACCACACTAAACACTGTCCCAAGTCCTCCATACAGAGCACGTTACCATAGTCTCTCGAGACTGAAGGATATCTAATGTAATGGACGCCTGTTATATGACAATGATACTTTAATGTAATTAGAAAATTAAAAGCGCATGTGAATGAATGCTGAATATGACATTCTGTTTTGAGCAGTAAGTATATTGAGACATTTTATCACCCTTGTTGCCACTAAGGTACCCAACTTCTGATTTTTTCATGTGTATTTTTCCTTTAAAAATATTTCCTGTGGGCAGCTAGAAAGAGGAAGAGAGGGAGAATGCAACTTGAGAGGGAGAAAAAAAGAGAACGAGGCAAAGAAAATGAGAGAGAGAGAGAGAGTGCACACAAAGTGAATGTGCAAATGTATGCATAGAAAGAAGGTAGAAATGTGCACCCTCAACATTTTGTGATTTGACACATCTTACCAGAAGATCATTTGTTGTGGTGCCAAAGAAGCTTTTCCAAATGTATTTATACATCTTCAAAGGTTTACGAACTCTGAAAACCAGTTGCTTGGAATGATCAATCAAACTACATTTTAGCAAGAAGAGTTTTATGAAGGACACTGATAAAAATAAGTTACTTATGTGAATGGAAACTTTTCACCAACTCTGGTAGGCATGATCTTTTCAAGCAATTTCATACATTCCTGTGGTCTCAATGGTTCATACGTTAACAACTGCGAGGACTCACGTTGAAAGTGTTTTTCCAGGGACTCCTGAATGGAAACTTGTGTTTTCAAGCTTAACTGGTTCACAGCCTCGTATTTCTTCATCAGTGAGGTGACAGTGCCCCCCAGAGTCTCCAACTCTGCAGATGGATATTTGCGACAGAGGCTATTAAGAATTTCTTGAGAAGAATCAAAGTTGCTTTGCTGTTGCTGAAGCTCCTTTTGTATCTTCTAAGGGACAAATCAAAAGTACAACACATTTTAAAAGAGGAATTTTTAAAATATATTCCTTCCATATCTAACCAAGTAAAAGTAAAAGTAAAAAGTTGGTGAGCATTGGCTTCTTCCAGAGTTGCTCACCATCGAAACCTCACTGCTGTGCTGTGAAAGGCCACACTGGGCTTGCCACCATTGTGCTTCTGAATTGCAGAAGCCCTGCAAAGCAAAGAGGCCACTTTCTCCACCTCTCACCTTCAACCTGTCCATCCTTCTTCGGAGTGAGAAGGAAAACATCTTTTGCCAAGATAATGCAAACTCAGTTCGACATATTGAGGGACTACCAACCGACCTCGGGGGGGGGGGACGTTCCTGTTAATTTAGGTAAACCATCTAAAGTATGCTTCTCTTTTTCTCATAATGAGCATGCTTGGTGTGTGTTACGCACGATGAAGGGCAAACCAGCAGAGAGTGGGAAGGGAGAGCAGCTGTAATGGAGATGTGACACGCTGGCTGGCGCCTAAATAAGCGCGCTCTGCTACAACTTTTTGTAACGGCTACTCATGTTGGCTTAACTGATGTTGCATCTTGAAATAGAAGGCTTGTGAGTTTTATCCCAGACTGCATTTCAGCATATATGACGGAAATAAAAACAGTCATATGCCATGAGTCAGCCAGAAAGCTGCTTTATTTAAAGCAAAGAGGGCTACCACAGTCGCTATGGTAATAATCAGGTTTAATTCCCTGAGAACATTTATCCTTGTTATTCTCTCCCTCCCTCCCCAATTTCTCATTTAAACAACAACAACAAACATTTACTACTAAAGGAAGAAGAAGAAGAAATCAGCAACATCCCAGATACTGGATGTATAAATTAAGGTTTTAGCCACCTAGAGTGGTCTTTTAGACCAGATGGGCGGGGTATAAATCAAATAAATAAATAAATAAATAAAATAACTAAGTAAAAGTGGCTTTGATCTAAAATACAACAAAATACAAATCCACTTATGTTTGCTATAATGGTTTCCCACCTTTCTTAAGCATTTTATAGAGGACTTTATCAATACAACAAATCAGCATTTTGTCTCATTGTACTGAGATGGCGATACCAGTCATTAAAATGTTTGAATCTTAGATTTCCACAAATTGCACTACTTCTACATTGAACTACATACACCATCATCCCCATATCTGTGGCATTGTCACTGAACATGTGTATGTATCCTTCTTGAGTTCAATGTGCAGATTTATATATATTTCACATGGCTGGGGCCATGGAATCAGGTTTAGTTTTCGAATGTGAAGAGGGGCTAATTAATGGATCTAAACAAAACCTCTTTGATATACTGCTTACATTAGGAAATACTTTGAGATTTGGTTAAATGTGTGGCCTCTTTCTCTGCCAAGTGCAGCCATGCCCTTTGGGGAGATTTTTTAAAATAGTTCTGTAGTAAATGTGAACAGTAGTGCCTGATGTCCAGGATTTACATCAAGCATCCAGTTAAGCTGAAAAATAATCTCAGCACATGTGCAGAAACTTCTTTATTCTGTGTAAAGCCTTAAGTGTTGGAATATGGAACCACTTTTGCATTTCCAGAAAAATCATAGATATAGTTAATTATGGTAGATAAATATAATTAGGTTTCCCTGATATGTTCCCGTTCTGTATTGTCTGCTGCATTGCTTCCTCACTTCCTGACTAATAAAAGTCAGGCCTAACTACAGTTTCTCCAACAGATTTCTTCCTCTCTCACATCCATATCCAAATGCAGCAAGCCACCTATTAATTCTTTCCCAAATATGTAGCTCTTTAAAGAGGCTTCCTCTTCAGACAGGCATTTATGGGTGAACTCATGATGAGGAAAGGCTCACTTCAGTAGTCTAACAGCAACAAAGCTGGCACTTAAAGGTGGTGACACATATCTTTGTGAAGTTCAAAACACATTTCCATCAGAGTATGATGGACCATCAGAACAGGCTGAAATAAACATGTGTCAAAATATTATATATATTTAAAATATCTACCTTGACTGTATTTAGACTTGATGGATCCTGGCTATGAACACAGCTTAGAAGTGATTCTTCTGTTTTAGTAAGCCAGTCTTCCATCTCTGTAACGAAGTTATGTAACTGCAACTTCTGAGAATTGAAATCTTTCAGTGTTTCTTTTGTTATCTCACACATTTCTTTGGCATGTGTCACTTTTTTCCTTAAATCATTTTCTAAAAACTAAAAACAAATGCAGATACATTAAGATCAATCAATCTTGCCATTACAATAGTATTACTGGTAATGATGTCAAGGTTACTACTTTGAAGGCCAGAATTATCTTGGTGTTTGTGTAGGGTTTGCGTAATGTGTTGCAGTCAATTTATGAGATGCCAGGCACATGTTGATCAAGATGCACCCTGGCATCTTCTCCCATAACTCCCATTAGCCACAGCTTCTTATTTGTTTGTCTGTATGCATGCCACATTTCTTCCCATAGATGACCCAAAGGCAGCTCACAACAATTATCACTATACTTATTCAAGTACTGGGTGAGCACTGAGAATAATTTCCACATGTGTCTAGATGTTCAGACATCATATTCTCTGACTTGACAGTTCTCCTTCACAACAAATTTAGCAGCAAACCAGAAGTTCTATTATTTTGCATTTATTGAAACGGAACATTCACTTTCCAGACACTGAAAAGATGTTCTGATGTTTTCTCATCTCTGTGCCCTCAGTATGATGTAAATCTAGACATTCAAATATCCTTGTCAGGCTACTTTGTTTCTAAAGTTTTCTTTTAATTTATAAGCTTCTAGATTTTTGAATACTTAATAGAGTTCCTTGAATCTGTTTGTAAAAAAAATTCTTCTTTTAAGCTCCTCCATTGCTTCTGAATTTCCTAATGATCATCTAAGTTCATTAGGAAAAGGATTTTTTGGTGTATGTTTTTGATTATTATACAAATTAGATCTTAACAGCACAAATTTCAATCAAGGGCCATTTTATCTTGGGGGCTGAAAGATAAAATGGGTCAAAAGAGATTCTTGTCCACACAAGAATAAGAATGAGTAGCTATGATTCTCTTCGTTTTGTTCTTGCAGTAAGTTAAATATGGGCTCCCTTTGTCTTGGATTGTAACTGGAATATTTAACAGATTTAAATTATTAATTCAAAATATACGAAACCCTAAGACTGGAAAAGCATAAGATTCTCTTTTGCTTCATGCAACAATTTAGCTAGCAAAATGAATGAAGTATACTCCATAAATTAAAACATTACCTGAAGATTTGTGGGAAGTTCTTCTGCATTCACCAGTTCTTGAAGTTCAGATATTTTTGAACTGATTTGCTCTAAACTGTGTTCTTTTCCCTTAATTTGAGACTATATAAAAAAAGTAGAAATATTATTTTAGTACAGGTTTCAGCTTGTTCCTATCCCTGAACTGCTCTCACTTACCTCTCCTAAATAATTGCACTGACGACATTAATTCATATGGGGGGAAAAGTAAGGAACTATATTTTGGACACAGCAAAATATATTATGGCTTCCAGACTTTGTTGGCCATGACAGAGAGTTGTTATGCAGAGAGATGTAATATGTCTTTGTGTACGGTGTGTTAAGGAATGGACTGCACCTTCCTGAAAACCTCCCAGGCAATTTTCACATGCCCCTGCCCCTGTTATGCTCTTATGGCCTCCCAAAATTGGGGTAAGGTGTTAAAATATGTTTGGGGCATGTGTGTGTGTGTGTGTGTGTGTGTGTGTGTGTGTGTGTGTGTGTGTGTGTGTGTGTGTGTGTGTGTGTGAGTGTGAGTGTGTGTGTGTGAGAGAGAGAGAGAGAGAGAGAGAGAGAGAGAGAGAGAGAGAGATTCTTGTTTTTTAAGGGAGGAACAACAATCCCACAACAATCCAGGAATTCAACATGAAACAGCCATCTGGGGGCTACCTAATTATTCATTTATTTGCCATTTTTCAGCTAATTTGGCCACCTTGGCAGATGCTGGGTGGAACAATTTTGCCTGCAGGCAGGCCTGATGAAGTTGCCCACTCCCAGACTATTAAACATGGCAAATCACTCTCAGCCTTCCTGTTTTTTTAACCTCTATAGAGAAAGTACTACTACCTGGAAGCAGCCTATATTTATTGTATTTATTGCATGGCAATATTTTATGGCACCTGAAATTCTTCCAGGAAGGCTTCAATTCCTTGGCAGCTGGCCATATTGCTTAGAATATCCTGCAGCTGTGAGACAGAGTTATTGCACCATCCATCAGTATCATCACCAACTGCCAGCACATCTTCCCACAGCGACACACTAGTGCTCAGCTTCTCTATGCTGTCTTCAATCTTCTCTGAAACCTATTAATGCAATGAAAGAAAATGGTTCAGGATGTGACTTGACTCAAGATCTCTTAGCTGATTAATCACACGGGTTTTAGTCAATTAAGTTATTAATTCATTTATTAAATCTGCCCCCAAGCCCAGCTGTCACTGGAGCATTGCTCATGTTGATTGCTTAGACAGACCAAGAATATCATCTTAATAATGCCATCTGTCTACTATGTGACTAAGAAGCACACACAAGTGCTCTCAATAGAACGTTTGAACATATGAGTTCATGCATTAAGAAAAGGCCTAACCTGAACATGTGAGGATGAAGGAGAGAATAAGGGCCAGCTGCTCTCTCCTCTACTGTTGTTCTCAGGGTCTCTTAAGAGCAACAACCTGATGAGCAGACAGTGTCATACACATGGAAACTATACAGGCAATGGGAGACCCTGAAAAATCAAGGTTCTGAGTAGCATGGAGAAGCTTAATGTATACAGGATGATCTACTCTTCAGACTGCCACTGAGAGAACAACACGGGGTCTAATTCTCTCTGCTCAGATACCTGTTGTAGATTCTGGGGGACAAAATGGAGGACAAAAGTCTAGAGAGAGAGATTAAAGATGCTGTCATGGATATAGCTCAAATGTCTAAAAATTTTGTTGTTGTTTAGTCGTTCAGTCGTGTCTGACTCTTTGTGACCCCATGGACCAGAGTACGCCAGGCCCTCCTGTCTTCCACTGCCTCCCAGAGTTGGGTCAAATTCATGTTGGTTGCTACCATGACACTGTCCAACCATCTCATCCTCTGTCGTCCCTTTCTCCTCTTGCCCTCACACTTTCCCAACATCAAGGTCTTTTCCAAGGAGTCTTCTCTTCTCATGAGATGGCCAAAGTATTGGAGCCTCAGCTTCAGGAGCTGTCTTTCCAGGGAGCACAAAGGGTTGATTTCCTTCAAAATGGATAGGTTTGTTCTCTTTGCTGTCCAGGGGACTCTCAAGAGTCCCCTCCAGCACCACAATTCAAAAGCATTAATTCTTTGGTGGCCAGCCTTCTTTATGGTCCAGCTCTCACTTCCATACATTGTTACTGGAAAAACCATAGCTTGGACTATGCGGACATTTGTCGACAAGGTGATGTCTCTGCTTTTTAAGATGCTGTCTACGTTTGTCATTGCTTTCCTCCCAAGAAGTAGACGTCTTTTAATTTTGTGGCTGCTGTCACAAAAAACTTTACTAAAAACTTTACAGAGGCAAAAAAGTATTAATTCCGTAGTGTAATAAGGGCCAAGCTATTTAACATATTATCTCCTAACTACATTGTTCTCAAAGGACCATTTCTGATCCCACATACTAGAGCAGATGGCCCCCTGAAGGTCTCTCTCTCTCTCTCTCTGTGTGTGTGTGTGTGTGTGTATGCATACGCATGCATGCATGCTGGAGAACAACAATGGGAACATTACGAAAAATGACCAGACTCTCAAAATGAAATGCTTAAACTCATTTGCCAAATGAGATAATTTTTTCAGTGCTTCAAGCTTCTTATAAAAATGGGGGATGTAGCTGAGAAAAGAATATAGCTACAAATGACTTCTGATTCAGAGGCTTCTAGTATGCCTGTGGAAAGCTGTGTAATGGCAAGAGTACAGCTGGCAGTGCTCCCACTGGGAGTGGGAACTGATTCTGGGAATTCTAGGGAATATTGGGATAGCTTGGGGTTCATTGCCTCATGGTGCAGTGGTTAAATTGCTGTACTGCAGCTAACAACCTGGGGTTCAATCACAGGTAGCTGGCTTGAGATTCACTCAGCCTTCCATTCTTCCAAGGTCAGTAACATGAGTACCAAGCTTGCTGGAGAAGGGGGCAATGTGTAGCCTGTATAATTAAATTATAACACCCAGAGAGTACTTTAAGCACTATAGAGCAGTGGTTCTTAACCTTTGTTACTCAGATGTTTTTGAACTGCAACTCCCGGAAACCCCAGGCAGCACAGTTGGTGGTGAAGGCTTCTGGGAGTTGCAGTCCAAAACTCCTGAGTAACCCAAGGTTAAGAACCAGTGCTATAGAGTAATATATAAGAAACACATTTTGCTTTTGCTAGTTTTGAATTCACTAGATCTACAGTCTGTTTGTACTTCTGACAAGTCCCTGGGCTCATTTGCTATGCCCAAATCTTGAGAATTAATTTCCCTTCCACTGGTTATCTAAAAAACATAAATGAAATTGCTTATAGTGGCTTGCGTAAGCATGCAGAACATTCTTTGGATTCATACATAAAATAAAATTGTATTTTAATTGTTCTGAATTTTTATTGTATTTTAAATGTTGTAAGCCAACCAGAGACCTTTGGGTAGTGTGGGCGGCATATAAATAAATAAATAAATAAATAAATAAATAAATAAATAAATAAATAAATAAATAAATAAATAAATAAATAAATACAGGTCTTGGATTGCTGTGTTATTCTCTCTCTGACTTTTTTCATTTGGACAGAAACAGAGTTGATATTTCTCTGTGACCCATCTATTCATTGAAACTGGATGGTATGCTGCTATGCTTTCATTTTGCATGACCTCTTCATAAATTACAAGCACATTAATGGCATCTACTTGTTTCTTTTCCCATAGGCCCCTTTAATCCCTCTGATCAAGAGTCTCCCAGCTTCAGGACTACTGTATGCTGTCACCACTCTAGCTTAGTCACAGGAAGGAGGAAATGATGTACTGCAACATTTAATCATTCTAGAAATGGGAATCACTTTATCCAACATAATGCTTACATCCAGCCATCTGTCCACAGTACTGTCCATGTCATTTTTTATCAGGAGATGGTCACAGTTTGGAATCTTTCTCAGCTCTGCTATCAGGTGTTTCCCTTTATTACCGAGAGCATCCAGCTCTGTCTGTCGGTCGTTCAGTTCATTCCTGGCTGCTTCATGCTGTGAACAGAAACAGATGTTGATACACACAGCTGATTAGGCCCAATATTAACTACTCTGCCTGATTATCTTTAATTTGAACACTAAAGACTAAGCCTTGCTGAGCACCTTGGGACGTTGAAGAAACCCATAGATTTGTGCTCTTGGAGACTAGTTAAGATGCCAGTATTACTGGAGCAGGTGCCTAAATACGTATAGTGCCTAATTCCCATAGCTAAATCAATGGGATTTACATCAGCGTTGACTTATCATGCAGTAATTGATTCAACAGGTATTCTCCAGTTGGAATTTAGGAAAAAAAGGCTCTTCCTCCCCCCGCCCTTTTATTGCAACTCCCACCAGTGAGAGATAATGAGAGTTGGAGTCCAAAACCATCCAGAAACACATATATTTCTCATTCCTCATTTCAGTTTTTTACCATGATTAGCTTACCCACTATTGATTTGAATGGGACAGACAGTTAACTTTGTCTGGCTCATTACTAATATAATTTCCATCAAAAAGTAGTTGTACATTCATAATCACTAGTGATTGAAAAGAATTTTGTTGGTTCCTACATGTCACATCAACCATTCACTTAACAATTTTACCAGATGTTTCAGAGAAATAAAGTATGCACAAAATGGTGCACACACAGTTTAAAATGTGCACAGCTAGAATACACATACTTGAAAAATATAAACACAAACATACATAATCAAGGGAGAAAACTGTGCAGGGTAAGCAAAATGCGTGCAGAAAATGTGCAAATTAGCCGAAATGTACACAATGAGAAAATTATATAAAATTACTTATAAATTTCAGTGTGGGAAGAAAATGGAAAACCTGTAAACCCATTCCTCTGCTTGATTCACACTGCAAAACAACAAAAGTTATCCACAGCTCTGTATGTAAGCTCTGTGTGTACAATATATGTCTGAGGACTGTGTTTGGTTTGGTGTATCACAGGTTTGAAACCAATGCCCACTCTGGAATGAGCAGCTGGTCAACAGTACGCCATTTGGAGAATGTTCCATTTCTGGAAAGCCATTTTCATCAAAGAATGCCTCATCCTTCCCAATGGCACAGCAGAAAGGAGGAGTGCTGCAGTCTATATGAGCTGAAGATACAGACAAGAAGGCAAAAACAGTGATGCATTCAGGGGCCAGTCACCTACTGTTTTTCACATCCCACAATGATTAAAATAGTGGCATATCCTGAAGCACTGAAAAAAGTGCAGATGGCCACCACCTGGCCATCATGTGCTTGAAGCACCAGAAAAACATTTTTTAAAAAAAGGCCCAGTCTTCCAGCACAGTAATCTGCTTTGGGCTCTTATCAAGCATTGTGCATGTTGGCACCAGTCCTGCTTAGCATTCAGGAAAAGAGAGTTTTGCCTAACAGAAAGAAGAGAGAGGCCAAAAGATAAATAAGCATGTTTGAGTTCTGGTGGTCAACAGAAGGCCAACAATGTCATTATGATGAAGTATTGCACCTAACTGTAACTTTGCAAATAGTACCTCCACTTTGATTTTAGTACTTTAAAGCCTTCAGTCTTTATCAAACTAAATTTAAATTATGAAGCAATGGCCAAAATCCTATTGGTGTAAATTTATGCTAGTAGAAGCCAATGACATCATCATCCAGTGCTGGTAAAATTTAATTTAAATAAATTGAAAGCTTCTTATCCCTCTGTTTTCAGGTTCTTGGGCTCTCTAGGGTTCTCTTTTGCCCTGGACAAGGTTTCGGGAGACTCATAATTGGAAACAGCTTTAATAGCCAAAAATCACTTCCAGATTGCTGACAGTTCCAATCCTGGTGGCAGAAATATGGCTGTGGTTTTTTACTATTAAAGACTCCCCCAAAAAAGGGAACTCTGGGAAGCCTTGGAACCTGAATTAGGATGACAGGGCACTTTCAATTTATTTAAATTACATTTTATTGCTTCTGGATGATGACACCACTGGTTTCTGCCAGTATCAATGTTCACACAGGATTTTGCCCAGTAACACAGTCCTGAGAAGGGAAAAGAAGAGAAGACATCTCCCCTCAAAAGTGGTGACTTAAGGGCTGATAACAATCATGGTAAAGACAGAAAAAAAGTAAGCAAGTGAAGACTACTAATTTTATTTAAAAAGGAATATATTTTAAATTACCTTTGATAAAGCCCATCTCACATCTTCCAATTCTTTCAGCATGCCTTTTGTCACTGTCACATTGCTAGCAATCTGTATGGCTTTGGTTACTGTAAATTTCAAGTTCTGATATTCTCTCATCAGATCCACAAGGACACAACACTGCTCCTGCCTGTAAAACGAAGAAAAATGTAAGGACAATTACACCTGTGGATGTTCTGGTGCTTCATTCCTGATTATCGAGACAATCTCTCATGAGCATTATCGAGACAATCTCTCATGAGCATTATTGAGACAATCTCTCATGAGCAAAGGCCCCTAATGCATAAGGTCATCAAGAAGTCAGAGGCAACTTGATCACACATAAGAACAACATATTCTCATATGACCTCCTCACATTTGTCAGACAGAGGAACATTCATTGTAATGCCAAACTGAGACTTCATGTAGTAGCAGACAGGTACAATAATTGTGCCCAAAATCCTGTTATGGTGCTCCACATGAGCAATGGGAATATCATTTTCAGTGCAGGCTGCTGCAGATTAAAAACTTCCTTTTTGGATTTCAGGATATGCACAGCTCACACAGAATGCGCAGGACACATGTGCACTTTGAAATTGAAGCAAGTCTTTAATCAGTGACAATTTGTTGCTGTTCATGACATTGTCCTCCATGGGCAAGCAGAACCCATCTAACTAATTAGTGTAACAATGGTACATTGAAGTACGTACATTATGGCACAGAAGAGTAGTCTTAATCTTCAGCAATGCTCTCTCTCTCTTTGCTTTGGTCTTGAAACATATCATTGGAGTTGGGAAGATGGTCATTGTGGTCTCTCCCATATCCTAGTGGAGGATCCTGATGGGATGTAAATACCAATCCCAGAATCCAATATAGGGAAAAATAGCCTAGCTCCATGATCTTCCCTTCCTCCAGATGTAAGTCTCTAAATATGGCATGCAATAACATACTTACCTTTCTTGGATGACTTTCTTAGTATCCTCCCAGGTAGCCTCTAAACAGTTAATCTCTCTGTCCACTGAAGGAGCAAGGCTTATATCTTTCTGAGCAATTTGCTTTGCTTTGCTCATCAGCCATTTCAGTTCATGCTGGTGAGAATTCAGTTCATCGTCCAACTGATTAAAAATCTTTAGTCTGTAAATCAACAGATTTGTTATAAGACCTTCTGTTCCATTCTTCTCATTCGTTCTCAGGTGATTTTTCATTTCCATTTGCAATCACAGTCATTAGAGTAACATGTTTACAACCTTCATCAACTGCTTCAAATGATAGGAATGACGAATGTGTGATCAGAGATTATGTGAATGCATGGGGGATGTGATGCCATAACTAAAATCTCCAGTAGAAATCAAAGATTAATAATGAATGAAATTTTAGGCTATCTGTCATTGGGAAGAAACTGGGAAAAAGCAACGGTAGCAGCAGAAAGCAACACAATAGCCTGGTTTTTCATTTCACATCCTGAAACTTTAGTGTGGTATTTCTTGGAATTATTTTTGATTGGGTGCAAAAGATTTTCATAATTAAGAAAATATTCAGCTCCTATAATTAGTCAAATTGCTTAGGGACATTGAGGAAGGATAATCAAAACAATGCTAGATAATCTAGGAGGTGGCATTAGCCAAGTATATATGAGTAACAGAGAAATTAAAACCCTTAAAACTGCAAGGGGTGCAGGTGACGTTGTTTACAAAAGAACCATGGGAAAGCCATCTGTACTGTTGCTGGTTTTGGCCACGTAAGATATTTGGTTTACCTTTGCTGAATTTCCTGAAGGCTTGGCTCCTTCAGCCCTTCCTTGTCAGCCCTTTCTTCAAGATCTTCAATGCTTTTTAAAAGGCGCTCTTTCCGCTCCATGATGGAGGCATAGAGAACTCCAAGAGCCTCTGCTTCACTCTGCTTTGTTCCCAGCAAAGACTGGATGGATTCCAGCTCTATACAGACACTGTCAGCTATATTCCTGCAGGAAGTCCTTTGCTCAGAGCTTCCATGTTTTAGATGATATTGGGCTTTAGTAAGGGAGGTATCCAAGCTGGCTGCTGTAGATTCCAGTTTGTTGACATCTTGTATAACCTCACTCAGCAACTTTTCCAGCACTTCAGATTTAGTCTTATCTATATTTCCAGTGGTTTCTACCATCTGTCTCAGATGGTGAAGCTTATTTGATGCAGATGAATGAAGCTCTAGGAAGGCCTTGAGATGGGGCAGCACTTCTTGCCGACGGCTAATTACTTGCCTTGCTTCGTGGTAGAGTTGAACACAGTCTTCCGCTTTATTCTGGAATACACTGTGATCTTCTGGCCGACTGAACGAACACAGCTTTTCAGCATGACTTTTTAAACTCTTTAGTTCTTCGTATTTTTCTTCAACTTCTGTTTTATGGTCCTAGAAGACAGATAAAGGACTAAGTGCATTTTTAACATGTAAAGAGGCATAACTGTGAGACCTTTTGCCAGAAACCCAGCTTAACATATTCAGGAAACAGGTTATCAGAATCATTTGCCATTACCAGTTCTAGCACATTCTTGACTTCCACTTCTACAAGCCCTTAAAGCGCACATATGCCTGCCCATGCATGCACACACTTTGTGTCTTTGTTACAGAATACAATCCAGTAGTTCTTGGGAAGCCTACTCATCTCAAAGGCCACCAACCTCAGTTTGCCTCACTACTCTCACTGAGGTAACAGAGTGAATGGGAAGGAAGAAGGAGAAAATTACTTTCTGCTCTCTGACAACACTACCACTGAATGATTTCTCCAGCTCTTGGCACTCGTGTAGGTTTTTGTATATACATTTTATACATGCTTCTGCCATCACTGCTTAGGGATGACCTCTTCTTTCACCTCCCTATATGCCCACCAATGTGCTTCTAACAATAGACTTGTAACAATATATTCGCACCTTGTGACACAAAGCAGGCAGCTGGTCACATGTATTCATCTCAGATGTGGCATGTAGTTTACCAAGAAACTGCTTAATCCAATCAGAAAAATTGAGGAGTAGCTCATCATACAGTTTATGTTCAGCAACTACAGATTGGAGATAATTTATCCTAGAAGACATTGAAGTTAGAAGAGTAACTTGTACACTGAATCATTCAGTGGGACTACTGTAACATTATTTTTCAATGGGTTTTACCTTAAATTCATAAGAGACAAAAAAACTGAATCAGTTAAATCAAATCATAATGTTGTATTTGCCTCTAAGGCTGTATACAGAACTAAGGCATAAAAACAACATTGCGAACAGTAACAAGAGGCTAAAGCCAATGTGATCCTTACACCAGGGATTTCTTTCTCTTACATCCCACCGCAACCCCCCTCCCCCATCAGCAGCACTCTGGGACAGGTTTCAAGGTGCTTAAGAATGCCAGAGGAGGAACAGAGGGAGCATAGCCCCCTCCTATTTCTGCCAGAGGAAGCTCATTACTGCACTGGATACTGCTCACAGTTGCCAGTGAAAATGTGGAACCTAGAACTCTACATATCTTAATTTTGCATATTAAATTAAACAGGCAACTGGCAATTCAATTTTTTGAACGTAAGAAAATCTCCACTCACATTAGCATGCCTAATACTTAGCATTTATATAACACTTAAAACTATGATCATGTAAACACATTCAAATCCCACTGCACTCACTGTGACTTATTTTTGAGAAATTATCTCCAGGAGAGCACTGTGGGAGTTTTCAAAGTGTTTTACACCTATATTAGTAACTTCTAAAATAAGCTTAGAAATATATTTTTCAAGGGTGCTCATACAACACACACAGAAAAAAAACTTGTAAATTGATACAAAACAATGAGAGAAGAAAATCCAAGTGGAACTGGGAAAAATGCAAAATCAAAACGGGGAGATTTTTCACATGTCTATCTATGCCAGTAACTTTATATATGCCCCAGATTGTGTTCATTCCTATAGTCTCTACTCCAGCATATATTCCACTGCAATATGGCCGACCTCCTGCTACATATATATTTGCTCTTCCTTTCTGGAATTCTGCATTTGAGTCACATACCTGTTCCAGTTAAGTGCTATTACTGAAACAGAAACAAATACCTTTTGCTAACAATCTGGGGTAGGATTTTCCATCTTCTGTCTAGTTCTTCCAAGTCTTTTTTAAAAGCTTTCACACTTTCATTTGGACTTGTTTTAACTAATGATTCATTTAGCTCTAACAGACTGGCATATAGTGAAGCATGTGATGTGATGTCAGCTTTCAAATTCTGAAAGAGAGAGAGATAAAAACGTTTGTTAATGTAAAAATCTACAACATGTTAATACTGTAACTACAGCTTAGAACCAAACATGTTTAGAGAAAAGTAAAGTATGTTAATGTTCCTTGGAAACACTGGGAGACATTATTAAAAATAATAATAATATAGAGACTGAGTCCTAGCATATGGTCCCCGTGGACCACCAGAAAAAGAGGTTTCCTCGTAATGCACCTGCTCCTCGGTTTATGGAATGTACTCCCAATATTCAATTGTTTGGGTTGTAAAATTGATTCTGATTGTAAACTCAATTATATATATATTTTTTGTGTGTGCCTATATCAGCGAACCGATCAAAAAAAGAAAAGGATAAATTTGATTTATTAGCTCCCAAAACTTACTTGTAGTTGTTGTAGTTCTGTTTCTAGTTTAACTCTGTCAGCAGAAACATGCCGCTCTGAAGGTTTTGCTGATGCTTCAGACCTCTCTAACCAGGTTAAGAAGGCTGAAAGCTCCTTTTCCAGTCTAGTTATGTATGGGGGGGGGGAAGAGAGAGAGAGAGAGAGAGAAGAAAAAAAAAGAGAAAAGAGAGAAAAAAGACCATTAGTTCACATCATACTAAAACAAAAGTTGGGAGATATATGTGAATATTTTTTCTAGCTGAATAAAAGACTTTCTCACCTTTGCCACTGTGCTAAATGAGTTTCTAGTGAGGCTTGTTTGTCTTTAGCTTGTCTCATAATATTTTCATATTTCTTTTGAAGCATTAAAACATCCTGAGCTGCTTTTTCTTTGTTCGCGATCTTACGAGAACCAGACGACAGAGAGATCAACATTTGGCTCGTCTTTTCCAGAACCTGACAGAGATCCTATTTATTTGAAGCAGCAAAACAGAAGACAGTTACCACCATCATTCCAGACTTATGTCTCTCTCAGAGTCCTATGGATTACAGATACCACATTTTAGCCCTTGGCTGCATTTAGTTTTCACATGTTGAAATAGGAACACAGATGCTGGAATCCTGTTGCTCATTGCAAAGTTGCAACTAGAGTAGGCTCATATGAAACACTGGTGGGCTTATTCAAGTTGTAACTCAATATGCTAAGCAACAAGACTTCAGCTAACAACATTACTTACAGCAGGTCCCATTATTTGTCCATCTAGACTAACAATGGGTTTAGAAGCAAAGAAGTCCTTCCTGTCACTAATGAGGCCCAAATGAATTGCAATGCACTGTTACTTTATTAAATACATGATCAAGTGAAATCAATTTTATATGGAGATACGTTTGGCTAGAGCATGTCCCAGCCGTGCTGTGCCTGTAGAATACTGTATAGAATTTTATATACAGTATTCACAACATTCACAACAATGGCTCTTATTTTATTTATTTATTTATTTATTTATTTGATTTTTACCCCGCCCCTCTAGACCATGTCTACTCTCACACTGTTATAGACATAAAAGACAGGCTTACAAACCAAGTCTAAGCCAACTGCTACTATGATTTACCTTTCCTCAAATCAGAGCATTTTATAACACTGACATATTATCACCAGGGTTTTTGCTGACTGAAAGATTCTGACAGGTGTAGTGCAAAATGTAACATCACCAAACTTTGCTCATAACAGTATGATTGTTCAGTGACAAATTAGAGAATTCCTCCCTCCTTCCTTCTTTAGTTTTAACTCCTTGCTATTTATTTTTGTCTCATTAGTCCTATTATCTACTCATTAAAGGAAAAGATTCTGTCTTATATTACAGCAGACAGCCTGCTAAATGCAGTAGTTTTCAAGAGTAGTTTGCTACAACTCAAATGAGAATAACTTAAATGCCTTTCAACTGTTGCATATGAAACCAATGCCAAAATACTAATGGAAAAAATTGCACATGTAAGAGCAATGGCACAGCTAGTTTTCCCTGTCCATCACATATATGAGCACGTGAGCAGGCATGCAACTTTTTCCTTGAGCCAAAAAAACAGAGCAGTGTGGCAGAGAGACAGCAGTCCAGGAAGACCTGCTTGTTCAGTTGCCTACTTCTACTGCATGAATTCAAACGGATGTTGGCACAAATGGAAAACATTGTAAAACATGTTTACCATAAGATCTTGAAGAACCTTGTAAGTCTCTGCTGATGAACAGCATGAAGTATCAATCGCAGTCAGTCTGACTTCATATTTGCCCAGGTCATCTTGGAGCTAACCCAAAGAAATAAAGAAAAAAAATGCTAGCATTTATGCAGTTTTAATATCAACCTAATTATTTGTTCTATATTTTCTTGATACATCTAAAGAAGTAAAGAATCTCATAAAATTTCATAACATTCGAGGAACCAAGTGTTTTTGAAGCTTCCTGATATACAGCTGCTCTTAAATAATGTTAGTATACTATTATTTATTACTTAAATATTTAATTATGACAATACCAAGTGACTTTTCTTTAAAATATAACATAAAAATAATTGTAGTCAAATACAGAATAAACACTCTGTTAAAACCAAGAAGATCACAATGTCCCTTACTGAAAGTAATACAGTACTGCCATAATCTTATACTAGTACATATACCTATTTGCTAGGACAGCTTGCTAAATTTCATGTAACTTAGCCACAGGTAAAAGATGTATAGGATAGATTTCATATTACTATGTACTGCACTAGATGTTTCATAGAAATAGTGGCTAGGTTTAGACACCACACTAAACTATGGTTAATTGTGACAAGAATGTGTTGCAATTAATCTCTACTTCACTTCCACCACTTTTCCTTCTCCCACATAGGGAATTAACCATGGTCTGTTATTTTGCTTGAACCAGGAAACTGTGGTTAATCTAAATTTGGGTTCTCTTTAAATAAGCTGACTTCATGTTTTTACAAACCATAACTCATACCAATAACAGATTAGGAACTGTACATAAAATTAAATTGTAGGTATACAAAAACTATGACATCCTTGACATCATGGTGAAGTGAATGCTTCACTATGATGTCAAGGATATTTCTTGTTCTATTGTGAGATTCAACATTTAAAAATTATATTTAGCATACTTTTACCAAAGGAAGATTGGAATTTCTAGTGCTTTTAAAAAAATGAACAACCAACCAAAAAACTATGCAACAACTTTCATTCAAGCTGTTTAATGGAACAATATGTAGCTATTTAAGTGCACCTTTTCTGACTTTACTGTGTCTGTATCTTTTACTGTCATGTTTGGATAACCTAGAAAAAGTTTGTCTACCTTTGTGAAGTTTTCCTCAAATTTTTGCTGGATTGATGCTTTTCCTGTGATTGTTCTTTCCAGATGCTGAGCACGATCTTGAAGTTCTTCCCAATATCTTCTGATCTGTGTCAACTTGGCTTTAATATGTGCTGATTCTCCAGAAGTAAGATACTGAGAAAATGACTGAGCATCTTCTTCTAGGTGTGGGATCTCATTTTCTTTGCCATCTATTTCTTTAAAAATAACCTAAAATATAAATAAATTTGTCTATGAAGAATCTGTATCATGAATTAACTGAACCAAGTATTTCCCTATAAATTGCATAGATTTGCTTTTGGGGGCCATTTGCACCCATTATACTTTATCTTCAAACAACCATGGTAAACAGTGTTAATTGTTCATAGATACAATGGTTCTATATATCTGTCTAAGTGCCACTGCAGATATTAATGAGTGCCATACACACTACATTTTAATTAATATTTTTAACATTTAATCCTTAAAGCTAAAAATTTTAATAATAATGTACTTAATAATACGTAATTAATCTTAGTGAAGGTTTGCCAACAATTAAAACAGTAATAGGTTTTTATGTTATTTCTACCTACACAGTATTATATACCCCATATCCTGGCTTACAGTACATGCAAAAAACTGCTAGGTTACTTTTTAAGTTAGTAGTGATAAATTTCTAATCAGATAACAACATGACAAATTATGCATTGTTGATTTCTGTTTGCAAAATATATTTGAAAACAGAATTAATTAATATTATCCCCATTCATGGATAAACAGATTGGGTGGAATGTAGTTGTTAGTAGACCTACTGAATCAATGGACATTTCATTGATGTTGATTCAACAGATTTCTTTCATTCAGCAGGTTTATTCTAGTTGGGTATAATAACTGTATTGAGCAATCATTGTTACTTCCACAGCTGAAATACTTAATTTTTCTGTGCAGTGGTTGGAGAATATCTAAATTTACATTCAGACTAATCTTTTAACATAGAACAATTACAAAGGCATGCAGATGACATACTGTAATCAGAATTTTTTTTGAGAGCTCTCTATCAACTGTTACTATGCTAATCACTAATGGCTAGTTTATGTGATCATCCAGTGTAAAGTGAAATCACCCATTGTTGTGTTTATTCTAGTGATTATTTTTAGTATTTCAGCAGTGCAATGTACTCTGATTAAGATGTGATTGACACTATTCATGGTTCCAGAAAACAATTCAAATAGCCTATGGAGTTAGCAGCAGCAAAAACAGTAATTGTACAGGAACAGAAGATGCCTTTTCATTTTGTTCAAGCTCAGGTGTAAGTATGTATAATCTAAAAGAGTAAAATCATTGTAGAGAAATTGTAGACAATGGCTCCAATTGTAGACAATTGGAGACATTGTAGAAAAACAGTTCAGAGGAGTAGGGAAAAGGCCAAGGCTTTTCCCTACCTGGCGGTAAAAGACTCAGTTCATAGGAATGCACCCCCACAGGCTCCAGCTGTTCCATTACAGGCATATCTTTGCATTCATTAATATAGAAAAATTAAGTCCTAGGTTATGGCCATGGTTTAAGCATTAGGGACCTACCAACCTGCTGCATACTAAAGCTGCATCATTGGTCCATCCATCTCATTATTGCTTCTGCAATCTCTAGTATTGCCCTGCCAAGCACTCTAACTTTTTCCATTTTTGTCTCACTTAAAAAGTCCCCTCCAGCCAGTCCCCTGGCCAGAGTCCCCTTTGGCCTGTTGGCTTGTCTTTAGGCCTAAGCCCAAAACATGGCCATAGAAGGGCTGAAGACATGGCAAGATTGCCCTCTGTATGCCTCTGTATGCATACAAGGCCTTTTTAAATGAAAAGGGAAAAACTGGTACTGTACAGTATAGGGGGTCAGGGATATAACATGGACTGTCTGATTTTTTCAGAAGGTTATTTCTGCAGATTTGTGCATATTAGTCGCTGGACCTCTGGAAGTTGTCCAGTCTTGATTAATAGTGACTGGCAAAGGCTTGCAAGGCTTCCAGTTAGGAGTTTTTCCAACAGATACCCCTGCGTGCAAAGGATTTGCCATACCACTGGCCTATGAACCTTCCTCCATGGGAGAAATATTACACTGGAGGTAACAAGGGCATATCTAAATCATGGATGCCATTGGTCCCATATAAGGAAGATGACCAGAGATGTCTAGCAGAATTTTCAGTGTGGTCCCAAAATTACAATTCCCAGAGGTAAAGTGTAATAAAGAAGCAAGATGGCAAAATGCCAAAGTAAATGAAAAGCAAAGGTAGTAAGTGAAAAGTATTTATAATTAATCTGCAGGATTAATTACATGATTTATTAAGAAGTGGTTCCCCGTATTGCTTGCAGTGTTAGAAGACATACTGAGGTTGACAAAAAAGAAGGGCATGGTGAGTGAAGAGGCTGTTACCTTGGAATGGTGGTGTAGAAATATGTTCCTTCGCTCAACCCAGTGATAGCCAACTTCTATATTCCCAGAAGTACTATGATGCAAATAACTGTTCAGAGCAAGAATCCCCACCACCACTTCACAACCAATTCCTTAAGTGATTAATTTTTATAAGTAAGTGAACCAAACTGAACTGAATTGAAGGGGCTTACAGTCATGGAGCATCTATGTGGAACACAGGCAGACTAGTATATGAAACAGAAAGCTAGATACATAGAAAGATAGTCACAAAACATTCACATACTGTAAATTGACAAACACATTAACAACTTTTCTCCATGAAACATGTGGAAACAATTTCTGTTTTCCTTGAGAACTGGGTTTCTAAATCATCCATTACTGACTAATGTAGATACAGCTACAAGTGGCTAGATATAGTCACCTTATGGACCTTCTGTCTGGTATCTATGCCATTTTGCATTTATTCAAAATCACATTCTGGGTTATCAGAACCACCTTTCTATGCAAGGATGCATTTTGTATCTGCTTTCTCAAACACATTTTCAATACCAGTGTGTCACATGTAAAAGGAAAAATAAACAAGGCCTGCTCTATCTACTTCACAGTTAAAACAAATAAATCAAGTGAATGGCCACATGTTTATACGCTTCCACATTTCAAGAATGTGATCCTGGGAAAAACACAAACTTTGTTTTATGCAGTTTTATATTTGCTAGTGTTTGTGAGACTGAAAATATTTCTGTAAATATATTATATTACTACACCATTCTGCAATTCAGTTGAAATTGAAAATTGTACAGGCACAAAATCAAGCACACATACCAATGCACAAAAATGTACCACATAAAAATGCACTTCGTGGAAAAACTTGGCACAAGATTGCTTTTCAAGTTGTATAATTGAATGCTCTTAATGTCTTAATTTCTAAGAATTATTTTATATGAAACCTATTTGATCTCTTTTAACAAATAAATACACATAATATGCAGCTGGAGGGGCATGTACTTTTCAGTAATCACAATAAATTGCTTCTACAAAAAGCTAATTATCAATGGGTATTTCACTCTCCCACAATTAAGATAGAAGGACTTTTATAACTGGTAACTTCGCACATTCAGAATGTTGTTTCTTTTCTGTTTCTGTGTTTCTGTGTTATGCTTTCAGAAACTGCATCAAAAGTATACATCATCTCCACCTCTGGCTATGAAAAAACTCCTGTATTACCTTCTGGCTTAACCAAATAGAGAGAACAAACTTGCAAAAACCCATGTATTTTGTAATTTTTTTGTGACATTTAAAAGCATTTGAGCTCTAACTGAAAACAGTATTGCAGGTTTGAAACAGTAAGCAAATGTGGTGAATACAAAGAGGAGACTTTTTCATTTCCACAACAGATGTGTTCAATCCAGCAAGACAGGGAAACATGGAACTGATGTTACAAAATGCTGCAGGCAATGATGGGGACACTTCCATATTTCGCTCCCAAGGATGCAGAGGTGGACATCCTACATTGCTGTCCTTCACAGCGCCTTCTAATACTGGTCAATTCTTGATGATCCTTTATGACACTGGGTTTTTTAAAAATAAAAATTAACCAAACAAGAAACCCTCTTTACAAAAGGAGGGTTTTATTTTAAAAATAAAAATTAACCAAACAAGAAACCCTCTTTACAAAAAAAGATGGCTGTTTTCAGAATTAACAGTGCCAGCCATCTGTTTGTTGGGGGAAGTTCCACTTATGTGCAAGAGCTTTCAGTTTTAGTAAAATTATGTGTGTGCATTTGGAACAAA
Organism: Pogona vitticeps; assembly: GCF_051106095.1. Taxonomy (NCBI): domain Eukaryota; kingdom Metazoa; phylum Chordata; class Lepidosauria; order Squamata; family Agamidae; genus Pogona; species Pogona vitticeps. The sequence continues at coordinate 73,064,008 of NC_135783.1, read as the reverse complement.
ATGAGATATGAATTACAAATCATACATTCAAACTGACAACATTTCTTGCTTGCACTCCTGGAAGTATTATGTGTATCTGAGATTTTATTAATGAACCAAAAATATAGCACAAGGTAAGAAGAATCCAGAGAATGTAATAAAGATTTAGCTAGTGATATTGAACACAGCAGTTCCTTTATTATTTCAGCATTATTTGATAAATAAGATACACAAAAATCATATATAAATTATCTAGCATACTGAAATAAAATAGTGGAGCCACTTAACTGAAATATATTACAATACAAAACACTCTACATGATGTGAAAATATACCATGATGATATTTGCGTGTAAAGAATATTTGCTGAAAAGATATTCTTTCACTGAAACTGTGAGATGTTTGGATGACAAGTACACCAAAGAGCCTGTGTGTAAATTAAACTTAACAGTAGAAAGAAATCTTCATATATGTTGCATTTTGATCGCCTGCAAAATCTTCCACCTTTACATGTTTTGTCTCAAAGTATGACATTTATTTTGTTTGTATCTTTGTGCTTGAGAAACATGTTAGATGCCCATTTCTTTCCTCTGTATTTTCTGATGGAGAAAAGAGGAAACATTATCTTAACGCCAAATATAATGTGAACCAATCACCTTAATTTGGTTGATTTCCTCATCCAAGGAAGAAGATGATGTTTCCAAAGTATCCAGTTCCTTTTCTTTTTCAGTGATCCAGATGGACAAAGCTTCAAAACTTTTGCCAAACTGATTCCACTTGCTTTTCACCATTTCCATGGTTTTAATACTAAAATCAACCATATTTAGCAGAAGAAGAAAATAGTTTATTACCGTATAGCTATGTCCATGTTTGAACATCTCTAATTTAAAGATACTGTAATGGTTACATAGTAATCTGCCATATATTTTTTTAAAAAGTCTGTCAAAAGCCTGCTTTATAAGTTTTATAAGAGCTATGGCACCTCAAACGTCTGACCTTATATTACCTCAGCTGTGTAGGAGTTCTGTAATTACTTGCCTGTTCTGAAAAAATGCAACAGTGATGTGGGAAGTAGCACATCAGCTTCTCGGATATTGTATGAAAAAACCAAATATTGCTGAAAAAAGCTACACTTACCACACTGCTAAGTAAACACAATAAACTCTTTCCCATTTTAATTTAATTAAAGGGTGTTTGATTAACTGTTTTAAGTTTTGTGCACCTGAGGATGCAGTTAAGAGCTATTAAAATTAATAGGGAATGTTCTGAGTCTATTTCTGTATGTTTCAGAGACCATGAAACCAGAAAAAAAAGAAAGATGCAACCAAAGGATTTAATATATGTAACATCTGCATAGTGATTATTTTGTCATGTTTGTTCCTAAAGTGAGTCTGTCACTGTAGTTTACAGTGAAATCCATTTAAACTTATTACAGGCACCAGAGATGTATTCTATCCCTCAAAATTGGTGACAAAATCTACCTACACTGTTATGATGGCTGAAGTCTTTTTGGCATCTTTAGAATATCATATTTCATTTCCTTCAAACTCTGAAGAAAATGCAAGTTTCTGGATTTTAAAGGCTTTGAACAAAATCATGAGCACATTTGGGGAACAGCTGGTGAAATCCTGGATGGGAAAGAGATAAGGTGCAGGACCTTCTGGTCAGCCGACAATGCTCAAGATAGCTCTTACTAGATCTCAATTAGATTTAATACAGCTGTTCTTTCATAGAACTTGTAATTCTTCATAGTCCTAGTTTCAACACCCCTACCCACTACATATGCGGCACACATTATGAACTCCAGTTCATTGTCCTTATGTGTGTTGCATGAAAAGTGGAAGTCTAACATTGATTGAAATGGCATGTTTTGATTGTCAATCTCCTTTCTGTACCAAATTTCAAACGTGTTGCCCCTTCACTCTCACAGGAATGTATCTGTTTTAGATACCACTAATGATGCATGGTTTTCACAAGGGATTCTATTCATTTAGCCTCACTAAGGCAACCTGGACATTTTCTATAACATGATCAGGGAAAATCTCTTTAATCAAACCACAAAGAATGCATGTGCACTAGAAATTGCATTACTGCACATATGAACCATGTATCTGTGCAAACATATATCTGAGATATTGAGTTAGCTGAATATGCATGCATATTTTCCAGCTTAATTGTGATTGTCTGCATCCAGTTCATTGAGAAATGACATTACATTCTACTATGAATCTGCATAAAACACGCACTGAAAAGGAATATGTCAAGTTCATCCATTTGATAATTTTGGGAGCCACAAATAGTGACATAACCGAAAACTATTCAAAGACACTCAAAACCTTCTCAAGGGAATGTATCTACTTGTAATAAAGAAAGAAAGATGCTGCCAAACAATATACACAAGAGAAAGCACAAGTTATAAAAACATAGTAATATTTTCCCTTCTTGGCATGGAGATAAAGAGGAAACAGCAAAGCCAAGTAAAACAAACAGAGGAGAAAGTGCTTTCGTCAGGCTCACCACTTTGGAAAGTGGGGGAAATGGTCATATTAAACAAGGTCGAGTACTCAAGTCATGGGACTCACTGTCAAGTCGGGCTTAAATTGCACCAGTGACTCGTCTCGGACTTGACTTGGGATTCTTTTTTCAATGACTTGGACCCAACTCACAACCCACCTGCCCCTCCTTTTTTCCTGGGGGGAATAAGCTTGCTTTTAATAGGGACTCTGACTTGGAGCTTGGGGCTCCGTACCAACAACTTGGACTTGGGACTTGGACCCAAAAGACTTGCCAACATCCCTGATATTAAAATACTGATTTCTCTCTGAAGTTGTTGAAAATCTATGATGATAACCTGAAGGATGTAAAGTGAACTAGTTCCTTGGTTGGATGAATTCTGGAATGCTATACAGCCTAGAGTAGAGAGTATTGCTCTCTGCCCAAAGATAATGTGGCTTAAATCTCTGATAGAATTAATGGTTACCTTGAGCAAGTTAATAACACTCAGCAGCTTCATTGTAAAACTGTTACTATTAGACTGTTACTGAACAATCTCATACAGGTGTAAAGATCAACCAGACTATAAAGTTGTAAGGGTGATTTTAAGCCAACCCCTTATGGAAGAGATCAAATGCAAAGTCGCAGTAAGATTTCCAAAAGTGGACCACTGGTCAGGATTCATGTCAATGAACATCAGTCAGGAAGAAGACTTTCTAATGAGATTTTAAAGCTCCTTGAAATGAAGGCCAGAATCCCATTAACATGTCTATTACTCCACTGGCACAAATTTTAGTGGCTAATTGCTGCCAGCAAAGAGGTCAATAGTTTTTTTGTTCATGCACCAAGTCATGTATCTGTTGTATGCCACAAAATAGCAGTGCAGACTTCTTAGCCAGTGTAGAGTTCGCTGATGAGAGTGATATTGAAATTTGCAACAATAGAGTTAGTTACACCAGTAGCTATAACTTAAAAGATTCTGGTCTATCGTTTTGGAATACATGACATTTTCCAAATCAAAACTGAATGTATGTGTGCAAGATTCTCTCCCACCATTTATAAGCCTCTTCCCATGTTGCAATAAATAATGGACAACCATGTCATGCTTAATTTTTAGTATCAGCAGCAGCAGGAAGAGAAAACTGAATTACAATGTCAGTGAGGGAAAGGCACATTTTGATGCTCCTGTGTCCACAGATGAAAAAAAAAAGGTAAAAAAACATAGCAAAAGTATGCTATGTTCTCGAAAGGCTCCAGGCACTTTACGATATGGCACTATTATTTTATCCTAGCCTGAGTCAAGTAATTTACTATTTGTGCACTACATTGCTATTACTTCAATTCTGTACACAACTAACAGTGCATTGTTGCAGTGAAATTGTCTTTAACACACATAATTGGATTAATAATTGCAGTTTAACATGGCAATTATAAGGACACTTACATGAAAGTACACTTAAACGAAAGAGGTTCTTTTTCCAAGCATTCAATATTTAGGATTGGGTAGTTTGTCACTATTTACTTTATTTGTTAGACATTTTTTAAAGAATCTCATTCTTAAGGTAGTAGTTTCTAGTGCATGAGTGCCATAGCAAACTGGTGCTTACAAATTCTTTGTGACTAACACCGCATTTTGATAAGACAACAAAAACTACATTTCTCATGTCAGTGAGGAATGACTAGGACTTTTTAAAAACATACTCTTCTTCAATAGTAGCTTCAATTTTTTCAACTTCTTCCTGGATTGATTTTGCTTTCTCTTGAAGGATTTGTTTGCTCTTCTCACCAAGCTGTATTGCAAAAGACTTCTTGACAAGATTCTCAGCTTCTATGGCCATGGCTACTGTCTGCTTAGAAAGTTCCTGTAAAGGGACATGCAGTATGAACAGAATATATTTGAGCATCATTTCCAGCAATTTTTGTTAACAACTGGTCAGCAGTACTTAATCACTACAATCATTTCAGAATCTCTCTCAGTAAAATTATTATTTGAACTATGAGAGCTTTTATGCAGGGAACCATCCTCCAGATAATTCAAGAGCCTGATCGCAAAAACATTATTAGCAGTTTTCAGAAAAGATTCTATGCTAGTCTTTCACTAGAAGCAAAAACGAATACAAAAATATCATAACACCTTTAAAACTGAGAAATATATTTCACTGTGAGCTTCCATGGATTGCAACATGAACACGATACATTTCATCTGACCCCAGAAAAATTGGGACCATACACACCAGAAAGACCACTGTTAATGACTGTTAACAACTTATGACAATGGGTGGAGAAGGACTTCTAATAAGAAGTCCAGTTGCTATGACTCAACTTACAGATAACCTTACCTGGATGACTCAGAAACTTCACAGATATAATACATTTGTGTGTTTTTAAAGGGAAAAAAGTCAATAGATTTGATGTTTTAAAAAAACCAGTCAGTGTTAGGCTCCCTAGTTTCAATGAAATGCTTATGTCATGATCCAGTCCTACAGTGAATACAACAGACATTTAATTGAAATCAGCCAGAGGCTTACAGAGTCCTGTTTCATACCATTAATCCACTCTCCCACAGCTGCATGACTGACCTGAACCAAGAAGAGAGAAGGGATACCTTAGCTGTGGATATCCTGCTTTGGCAGGGGGATAGAATGGATCCCCAGAGTTCCTTGTAGCTCTATATTTCTGAGGTTCTACTAATGTGAATACTACGCATAGATTGCCCCTTCTCAGTAAGGGCCTGCTGCATTACCTATGTATTGCACCACGAAAGTGATGACTCTGGTGATCTTGTAAGAATTCTCTATACCTGAATGTGGTGTACAGTCTGGTTAGGATCTACATTATAATACCATATCTCAACCATGTTGCCCAAGAAAAAGAGTAATGAAACAAAACAAACTCAATATTTTTCAAAGGAAACATACAAGAACCGAACCGAACAGCCAAAGATACAATTGTAATTCAACCAAGATACAGAATGGTACAAGCGTTAAACCATACATACTTTTGTCTTTTCTAGTTCTGATGACAAGCTCTCTAAGCTGCTGAAGCTTAAAATACGTTCAAGGGCAGAGCTTGCATGACTAAGATATTTCACAATCATTTCTTTGTCTCTTTCACACTGTTCCCATGTGTTTACTGTGATCTATGAGAAAGAAAAAGAACACTTTGGCTGGAAATTCTTTGTGATATCACTGACATTATTAATTACTTTTTTTGAGGTATGGATTTATCCTGCAGGTAAATGCTCCGATAAATTATGAACCAAGAGTAATTTCCCACATATAAATTCTCCTCTTGATCAGAATGTAAAATGAATTTCTGTATATGTACAATCAGTGTTTAAAACTGCCCTCAGCAATTTTTCTGGATCAAATCCTTGGCAGTAATAAGATGGTAGAGCAGCACAAAAATCCTCAAAGCAGGTCTAGCCCTACTACTAGGCAACATGATGTAGATTCCTCAAGAGGCACATACTGGAAATCAGGGGCACTCGTAGCAAGATGCTAGATTTCAGACCTCTATGTGCTACATGCTTTGCCTGGTGGGCCCCTCAGCTAGCCTGCTGTCTTAAGGTGGAGGTCAGCTCCTGCAACCAGCACTCTGTATGCAGCTTTGTTTCATCCTTTCCTTCCTCCCACCCCAACCTCATCTTTCTTTTCTTTTTATATTCAAGCAAATCCCATGTGCTATGTCCATGCCTTCTTTCACAGGCCTTGAAGTACCATTCTCAACAGAAAAAAAAACCCACATGCACAAGGTTAGCTTGTCTTGTTTAAAAGGCCAGTAGAGCTTCTGGAATGCTTATGAGGATGCCACAAGCCTTTTATTTCTGAATAAAAGGTACCCATCTCTTTCAGCAGCAAAGTGGAGGACTCAAAGAACTTAAAATAATCTGCAGCCCCAAAGCCGGACATGGATGGTACAGAATCCTCCCATTCATATTCCCTAGCAACTAAACATACTGTCTGCAATATGGGAATAATACATGGCTAGAAACCCTTGACAGCCTTATTCTCCATAAATTCCCCTCCCTCTCAAGTTGGTGCCCACCACTCCATTTTGCAGAAGTTGATGTCAAAGAGTAAACTGAGAATCAACAATAAAACAGGCTCCACTTATGTCATTCTTATAAATATATAAGTGTATCTCTACAGTATGGGGTGACAACAGCATGTATGAAAAAGATGCATAAAAATCTCTGTCTTGTCAATAGGGATCGTTTGGATCTCTGTAGGGCAAGAAACAGTGAAGTTCCAAAAAATATTTCCTACATTTAAAATAAAGCACAGCAATGAAATTCAGAGTACAGTATTAGTTTTAAAAGTAAGACAGGAACACTGACCTGCAGTTGATCTCCCCGTTGATCCATAGCTTGTTGCACATTTTCTAATGCATTCTCCAGCTCCCACAAATCCTCTTGAACAGCAGGAGACAGACCACTTTCAGTCTGTAGCTGCTTCCCTCGAGCAATTTGCTGCTGTACATCTTGCCTCTTCGCATGGAGCTGCTTTGCTGTTTTCTAGGAGGAAGTGTTTAAAAGGACTACAGTAGAAGGTGACATAACTGTCTATTGAACTATAGCAGCTCACATCTTCCCTCATGGCAGACACCTAGTATTAATTAGAGTAGTGGTCCCCAACCCTTTTTGGAACCGTGGACCGGTTGGGGGGGGCTCCATGTCTGTGGGGACATGTCGCATGCATGGGAGGATGTGTAGCGCTCACAGGGGGCTGTGTCCCACCCCCCCATGAGCACAACACCCTCTCACAAGTGCAACATGTTCCCCCCACAAGCACAACACCCCCAAGTGCGACACGCCCCCCCAAGCCTGACACGCCCCACCCACAAGCACGACACACCCATTGTGTGTGTGTGGGGTGGAGATCTGTCTCCACAGCCCCACCCTGAGAAGCCCGCGGGCCGGGGGTTGGGGACATCTAAATTAGAGGACTTCCCCCCCATGTATCAAAGAAGAGTTAATAAGCAAACCCCCTCCATAGTTTTAAAATGCCAGGATTCTGTTGCATGGAACTGAATGGTGCTTTGCAGACCAAGAAGCTGCTGCATGGAGCTGAGATTTGCTTTGCAGACTAGGAAGATGTTGTCTGTAATGGAGCTCTGCTTTGCTGCCGGGGAATCTCTCCACTTACATTTCTATCCTGCAAAAAAAAAAGTCCAGATCACTACAACAGAAAGAGGCACTGTGATACAGGGATCAGTGTTGGACCAGCCACTCTTTCTCAGTGTTGGACCAGCCACTCTTTCTCAGCCTAACCTTCCACAGACAACAGTGGGTCTACATGGTAGAAGAGGAGAAAGTAAAAGGAGATCTGAGTACTTTGCTATGATTTCCTTTTACTTTCTCCTCTTCCCTGCTTTAGCCTCAATTATTGTCTGTGGAAGGTTAGACTGAAAAGAATGGCTGGTCCAACACTGTGATCCCTATGTCACAGTGGCTCTTTCTGTTGTATTGATCTGGGCTTTTTTTTGCAGCCTAGGGAATGTTGCACTGAGGCTTACTCAGATGGAAAAATATTCAGATTGGTAAGAATTACTCTTTATCTGACCACTTTGTTTTGCTGCCTCACTTTACTTATATGTCTCATTTGAAAGGAGGCCCCTTCCTGAATACATGTTTGGACTCTGGCCTGCTATCATGATCTAGAATCTACATTTAAACAAATGCAAATGCATAATTGTTACTGTCAACTTCATTGACTGACTTTGGTTGATACATCAAAGGAATCAGGAAAATACAACAACAAAACAAAACAAAGTAAACTACTTCAGGGAAGGAACGAATATGACAATGGAACTGATCACCTCAGGAGCTGGTGGGTGTTCCAGTGCTGGAGGCATTCAAGAGAAAATTGGCCAGCCATCTGTCAGACCTGCTTTGATTTGGATTCCTGCACTGAACAGATGGTTGGACATGATAGCCTTATAGGCCCCTTCCAACACAATTATTCTATTATTCTATGCTACTTTTTTAAAAAAAAACATAGCTTGCTACTGTAGCTTGGCAAAAGGGCTCTTTCCAGCTGTGCCCTGTACATTCAGAATGAAGGCCATACTTCTGTATATCTCACTACAGTAACTTGTGCTTCTGACAGCAGACTCAACTCAACTTGGATGTTTTTCAGGGCAGCTTTCCTACCTGGTGATACTGAAGAAGTTGCTGGGCCTGTAATAAGCTTTCAACATCTAAGATTTTCTCAGCCTCTACTTGAGCCTCTTTTGTGTTTGTGATTAGTTCTTCCAAATGACCTTTAACTTCTTCTGTATACTGGACACAGTCACCAAGGACACTCAATGTCTTCTCAATCTGTATTGAAGACAAACAATATAACTCTCAGGAGCCTTACAATGCCAAGTAACAAATACATTTTAATATAAATAATTTATAGTTCTTAGTTTCTGATATGGTTTGTTTTTTCAATATTGTAAGCCACCTTCAATCCTTTTTAGGAGAATAAATGGGTCTAAATATTTTAAATGAATTAATATTTCAGTGGGAACTTTCATGGATTTAAATCCACAAGGAGCTGTTTAGGGATTATTAATCCATATTAGCACATGTTAACAGAAAACATTCTTCAAATAGCGATTTTTAAGTAGTAATATCAGCAGCATTTACACATAGGACAATAAGATCAAGGGACACTCCACCCCGTAGAGATGTGCAAAAAAGATTAGGGAAAAAATAAGGGAAGTAAAAAACAAAGGAGTCCAACAAAGTCAGAGTTTGCACAGTGGCTACAGAATAATGAGTGTTTTGAGTAGGGCACAGAAAACTAAGTGGAAAATGGAATATATTATATTGGAAAACTGTGTGATTGGTTTGCTGCCCAGAGCTTTGGATATGAGCATTTCACACTTCAGTGTTTTCCTTCAGATCTCATTAGTATACATGTATAACTTATGGAAAAAAGTGCATATACATATTGCACATCCAGCAAAAAAAGAGTATTTTCTGTAATGTCACGGATCACAGCAAGTTCTGCACTGCAGAAAAGACTTCCTTCAATGTGTTCTACACAACTGTACTGTCTAATGAAGAAGCATATTTATGAAAATGTGCAGAATGAATACACTGTGGATTATAGAAGCTGAGGTTGAAATAAGTATTGCACATATTTCTCTTGAAATACAACTAAAATGTGCAAATGTGTGAAGACATATTTTCCTGTAGCTGTAAAGCATTTACAAATCACATGTGGAAACTCAGAATGCTTAGCAGATTTTATTAGCTGTTTGCCTTCTGGCCAGTGGTATCTAGGCATAGCAACATACTGATAAGAAACTGGTCAAACTTAGAAAGCATGGTTATTTTCTTTAAGGTTATGGCTCAACTACTAGAACAGAAGAAAGTGAAAGCAATTGGTTAGAACAGAAGAAAGTGATTTGGTTAATCTATATGAGCAAGTAAAAGAAAGTAACCCAGCTCCTTATGCAACGACAGTGAAGTTACACTATACCTCTGCCAACAAGGTTAAGAGTCTCTTAAAATTATTAGAAAGTTCAGAAAGCTCATCTCCTTGTTTTCTGGCTTCATTCTCAGAAGAAATTTCAGTCAGTGAAGCAAGCTTAGATTTCAACCAGATAAGAATTTCTCCTTGTTTGCAAGCTTCCTGTCTGATTTCCTGAAAGAGAATCAATATAGAAATTAGATATTGACAACAAAATAATTTTTAAGAAGCCTCTTAGACAACTGGGTTTGTACCAATGCACATGGATACTCATCAAAAGCTTCACCACAGGGTTGCCACACTAGGCATGTATATTGCAAAAAATGGTAACCCTGCACATACTTTTTTTAATTACAAACATATGACCTGAAAAGCATCACAACTGCCCACAGCTACACATACATGCAGAAACACATACAACACATGCAGAATTGTATTAGGATGTGCTGACAACTACTACAAGATGAAATTACTGGTAAGGCCACTGTTACTCCCATTATCAGCAGCATTATTATTAATTTAGATATTTCATTTATATCCCACTTTTCTCCCAAAGCAGCTCACAAAAATGCTTTAAAAAGACACTAAGTTATAAAATGCCATTAAGCATATACTAATAATGAAAGTCTATTAATCTAAAAGAAGAAAAAAGCACTAAAAGGGTAGCATCCCTCCTTAGCAGCTTCTTTCTCTGCAGCCTGCAGCATTGTCCAAAAAAACAAAACAAAAACAAAAAAACCCACCTGTCAAAAGATGCATCTCTTTCCTTATCAACAGAAGTAGGGAGTGGGCTGGCCTTACATGCTGTGGAAGCTTGTATGCACATAGTAGTGTGCCTGTCAGTTCCAGCTACTAGGAACATAAGAAGGAGACTGCTTTCCAGTTTGGGTTTCCCATAGACATCTGGTTCACCAATGAACCATGGTCCATGATCTGATTTTGGCACAGATCTTCTTATGGTCACTTGAATGCACATGCATCCTCTAATTCCTATGTAAGTTCTTCTGTTATCGGAAACTTGGTCATATGTGAAGCACACCATAAACTTAAGTGCAATTTCTTCAACAGGGGCATACTAACAGTTTACCTGAATGGCTCTGAAGAAAAAAACTATGTAAAAGATGTAAAGTATTATGCATTCTGCCAGTTAACCGTAAAAGACAAAATTCAGCCTGTACTAAAAGACTTTGCAATTCTCAGAACTGATTAATGCTTTGTGCAGAGACTCAAACTATAGATATAGTGTGTATCTGTGGTCTCATGCACAGAAATATGTGTTAAATATAATCGCCAGCACCACTACGTGGGGGCATCACTAACGGAGACTGCATTTGCACTATCAAACAAGTAGCAGCATTTGTTCCTGCACCATCTTTGTTTTATATCATAGATGTGCTGTTTCTTATTCACTTTTTATTATATTAGACTCCTGAATGCCCACATTTTTTCTACTGTAGGAAGAACTCAGGCAATCAGTCAGGATAACTAGATCTTTGATATGGTGGCTTTAGAATAGAAGCTAGGGTTGATTTTATCCCACTCCTTCCTAACATTGCCTCTGAAATCAATAATTCTATACTATATGCAGAACTGTATATTATATACTATTTAGGGAACCTGCATAGCCCGGGAAAAGTTATCTTTGCATAACAAATTTTCTTGATTAAGCCAAGAGACTGTACTGTGAACATTATGTCTGAGCAGCAATTTTCCACACAGTAATCATGGTCATTTAAAACAAAATTCTTGCAGACACTATTGGCTTACATTTAGCAAAACAACAGACAGATTCTTCTTAAGGCAAGCCAATATTTTCATTAAACTACCTCTCTCTGTATGATTAATCAAAGTAATTGCAATGGCTTTTCTCTGTCAAATATTTTCAGCAGCTTATATAAATCCTATCAAAGTTCTGCAGTTTCTTCTAATGATGCAGATATACAACACTATTTGTATTACTCAATTCACCTTTGCTACAAGCTTATGGTTAAGGTATAGATGATACCAATGGGTCTTTTTTGTATTTGTACCATCACTTTTCTTCAACCATCACAAGTCAGCCTCTTTCCATCATAAGTAAGAAAAAATTCCTTATATAATATAATTGTTGTAAATATACCTCTATTGAGGCTTTGAAGTGTTTATATTTAGCAGTATCAGAAGCACTGTGATTAATCTTTGTAAGTTCCATCTCCCTTGTTGATACCCAGCTTTGCAATTCAGAAAATCTGAAACACAGATACATTAAAAATAAGAAATAAATAAACAATGATAAGTATTTGTATATATTTTAATGGAAATCAAAAAATTGACATTTAATAATAATCTTAGAACTGCATCTTGCTATATAGAAAAAGGGTTTCTGATTGAATGGAGGAGTATTTCTTTTTTTTTTAATGGCTGAATATGTGAAGTAGACATATTTGAAAAACATTCTGACTACTCATACTTTACTAATCCAGATTCATCACTTCTTCAGAGCATATTTGATGCTGCTTGCAACTATATATGTATATAAGATTTTTTAAAAACCTCTACATCTGAGAATTAATATTGTCTATTTCTCGGGATGTACTTGATTTGTAATTGTTATTTGTAATTGTTATTTACATACCTCTACCAGAGCCACACAAACAGTACCTTTTCTTGTAGTCTTTCCATTTATCTGGGTGGTCCATTAACTTCTTGTAGGTGCTGCCAAGCCGTGATTTAAGTTCACTGAGATCTTTTTGACTAATTTCTGAGGTATTTTTAAGTGGATCCCACTCTGGTAGTTTCAAGCACAATTCTTTAATCAGGTGTAATCTTTTCTCACATAGCTGTAAAGGCCCTTTATCACCAAAGAACAACTGAGGGCATAAAAGAGAAATGATCGCTAACAGTGTGGACATGGTTGGTGTAAAATTAAAGTATCTCGTGTCTGATGTGTCTTCATGAGTCTATCTCTCTTTTAAGATGCAGTCCTCTAGGACAGCGGTCCCCAACCTTTTTAGCCCTGTGGACTGACTGGGGAAGGTGGGGCACACCCCGTGCTGCTGTGCATGTGTGAAGGAGCAGGAGGATGCTCATGTGAGTGGCATGGCGCTCAGGAGGCACTCGTGTGCATGCGCTAAAGGGTGGGGGAGTGCTCATGTGGACACAGGCACGCACATGTGCAAACAGAATGTGGGGGGAGTTTGTGTGGGGATGGGGGAAGGTCTGTCTCTGTGGCCTGGTCCAGGTCAGGCCACAGACTGGCAACGGGGGGTTGGGGACGTCTGCTCTAGGATACTCCATTGCCCTCAAGATGGAAAGTTGCTATGTGAATGACTACAAGTACCTGGGGTCACTTGTGGCCTGGCAGAGACACTTTACCCCTTCATCCTCCCCATTATCGTAGCCTACCAAGGACAAGTATCCCAAAAATCATTTGGGAAGCTTACCTTATGTTCTCTAATTATTTTTTCACTGCTCTCCTTGGACATCAGGTCTTGCTGGCGAGCTAGTTCAGCATGACATTCTTCCATTGATGCCAGGAATTTGCTCTTTTCCACTTCTATTTTTAAACGGAGCAAATGGTATGGGGCTTCTGACTGGAGATCCTGCATTCCATGAATGTGGGACAGTAGTTTAAGGGAAGAATGAATTAATATGTAGAAACCAATTCCATTTTAGAAAACAATTTACATATAATATGAAAAGAGAAAGAGATAATGAAAGCTACATGATCCAATAGCTAAGAAAAATATGCATATTTTTGCTACAAAATTGTAAAAATATCCTCCAATTAACAAAATTATTTATTAGAAATATCATCCACTGGGCCATCTTATTATAAGGAAGACATTTTCAAATGTAAACAGTTCATTTACTTATTAAATTATGGATTTTTACCAATATAACACAGCAGTTCTAAGACGATGATATGAAACATAGGAAAAGAGTAACAAAATGGTAACTTTTAAAATATCTTATACAGTAGAAAAGGATATTTTTTCCAATTTACATGTGGAAGAAAACCATCACATTACATAAAGATAGCTACTTAGATAGTGTTGATTCAGGAGTTACATAATAATATCCGCCTTCAATTGACTCAAAATACTAACCTTCCATTGCTTATGCAGTTTCCTAACAGCTTCCTGAAGTGTGTGCTGTTTTTGCTCAGGAAGAATGTCAGTAAGTTCATCACAAGCTTTCAGGAAAGCATTTAGCACCCTCTGATCCAACTGACTGAAAAAATCCTGATTCCGAAAGATAATGGTCATAACATGAATATTGTTGCTATGGAAAACACAAAGGTCACCTTCAAAATCTCACACTCTGCACTTTAAGCACAAAGTTTGCACTGCTGCTGTTCAGGCTGCTGTTCTGAATGATATCTGAGCTTTCTCTACACCTACACTTACCACATACCTCCACCACAGTCATGCTACTGTTCAAGGGCTTTCTTCTTACTCAAAAGTAAGCACATGAAATATGATCCATATTGGTCTCTAATGAGGAGAGGAAAGGGGCTAATCTTTTGTTCCTTCTTGTGGTTCAAAACCAGAATGGATGATGTGCAATTTATATAGGAGAAAAGCCCCCTCTGAAGAAAATGGGGTGGGAGACTTTAAAATCCAGTGAAAATTGCAGATGGGAAGGCTGATCCAGATCACAGAAGAGGCTAGAGGATTACAACTCTTTTCCATGCCTAGGGTCCCTATTTGAGTTGGGTCCCTGTGGTTTTATTTATACACACTGTAGCTGTATGCTGTGTAAGAGAGGTTTTGTGTGGTTTGCTTATCCATAGGCATTTGTAGCTACTGTCACTGGTAGTTAGCCACCTTCACCAAGAGTAAGGTGTCATTCTTGTCTAGAGTATCCTCCACAGTCAACAGGTACATAATTCCCATTACTATGTTGAATGTAAAAAAAGAATTATTTCACTGCAGCCCTAACTGTATTGCTTTTAGCCACACCAATTCAAAAGACACAAATGTGTTCTTAAGGAACAGATGCAGTAAAGGTGCTGTGATCTCCACATGCTAAACTAGACCATGCTCCATTACTAGTAGGAAAAGCCTTTTACCAACCCCACAGTTACATGTATAGACCACAGTAGACTGGGGATTGCTCAGAATGGATGGCCAATGAGTGTCTCCTACAGGCTTATCAATTTGTCTCTGTTCTATTTTTAAAATTAAACTTTTATTTTAATATCTTCACACTACACTGAAGTGTAAAGAGTAAAACTGTACAGAGGGTAGCTACTGAACAAAACAAAACAACAAAAAGGGCATTGCTACACTAGCATATTTTAAGGAAGAGTTACATCTTCCTGCATAAGTCCACCACCATGATGTGCCCAGAGGGGAAAACAGCAACCATATAACTGTCGGCAGATTATTTCCCCATAATGCCAAACTGTATTATGGGGAATGCACCCCAAACATATGCAATATTTAGGGAAATCTGTTATACAGAGACTGAAAATGGCCCTGTAGGCTTCAGACACAGATATATATTTAAATCAGTTTAAATATTTAATGCAGGGTATTTATTTGTGAAATTATGTAAGTTAAATAATTAATGGAAGCTAAAAAAACCAAAACAAATAAGCCTACATGCACACAAAGGGTCCTTTGAGTACGCACATCAATTTTCGGATGCCTGGTTTCCTTTGTTCTCAGAGCTATGGCTTTTACAGACACATATGTATTCTCTTTTACCACCACATACTTAACTTTAAGTATTTAACTCTCAAGTATCTAGCACTGCAGTTGGAAACTACCAACTGAACCCACATCACAGATGAAGGCCTTCTACCATCAAGCTTCTAAAACACAAGCACATCATATGGCCCCGTGAAAAGCAACAACAACAACAACAAACAAACAACAACAAGAAGATAAGACATGGCTTATTTGTTCCCTTTTTTCTGAGGAAGGTAAGGCAAATTGAGATGCTGTGACTAACCCAAGGTCACCCAGTGGGCTTATGGTTGCATGGGAAGTTGAACTGAGTCTTCTGAATCTTAATCTAGCACCTAATACATTGTACTGTCTCTCTAAACTTCATTTGCCCTTCATGATATGTCAGCAGCCCAAAGTGATTCTCTCTCTCCTTCTCTCTCTGTTTGTGTGGCTTGTTAAAAACCAGTCTGTGAGAGATGCTAAGAGGCTGCAAAAACCAGCAAATAATTGATGTTGTCCAACTCAATTTAGCATGTCTAGAAGTGACTTAGCAATTAAAAAAAAATACTCAGGAAATACTCAGTATAGTTGAAAAAGACTCAACAGACACATTTAGAACAGTGTTGTCACAATATTGGTTTCAGACGCTAAAATGTAGTGGTGAAATCTTTCAACATTCTGCAGTGCTTTGTTGAAATGATTTCTTCTTGGTATAAACGGAAGGAGCAGGACTGTGTGTTCTGACACTTACTGGACTGGTCCTTGTTATTGTGAGATTTTCAGATGGTGGAAAGGCTGGGTGTCTCTGCAGCATGCATAATGCCTTCAAATTATGGGTTAGAGTCTTGGCTATTTTCTTGTGATTCTGTGCTATTTTTAGCTGAACAGTACTAAATATATACCACTAACATTTCCATAGGAACATGACCAAAATCAGAGTTATACCCACAGAGTGTTTCCGAAGGAGTTCTTCAGGATCACCTCTTTCTTTGAGACACGAATTGGCAATCTGCAGAACACTGTCTAATTCTGTTTTAGATGCTTCAAATTTCTTCATCAAACGATTATTTGCTTCCACATTTTTCTTCCAGTCACCAGTCTTCTTGATCATGTTCTTAATGTTAAGGTGAAAACAGAAAAAAAAAAAAACACAATATTTTGTCCAGCATTTAAACATCCTGTTATACAGTAAACATTTCCTTGGTGGCCACTACAACTTGAGCACTTTGACTCCCCCTTTTCTCACACCCCATACTGAATATTGCCACTGCTTCCAGTGCATGCTGCCCAAACACTCCTACTGTAAATAAGACTGGGAATAAGTAAGAGTGGCTAAACCAGTGGCCAATGGCATGGTGGGCAGGGGAGAGACCAATAATGACAACACATGATTCAGTGCCGTAAACCCTACCTAACAGGAAATGGGAACAGGAGGTGAGAAGGAAGTGTGCCAAATTTGGGACAAAAAAGTTATTGACAGCAAATTGTGAAGCACCTTTTCTTCTTGCCCATTTTTCCACTCCATATTATACCTCCTCAGGCAGCTTGCCTTGACAGCATTGCATATCATTAGTTTCCCCTTTCTTGTTGCTGCTTTCTACTTCTCCAACACCAAAAGTTCTTAAGTGCCATTGCTTTAAACAAAAGCAACATCACATATATTTCACTGGCATTTCAGCTTAAATTTACAAAGTGCCCCTCCCAAAAAATTACCTGAAAAGCAGTTTGAACTTCTGTGACTTTTTTCTGAAGCACTGAAACACTGAAGTGACGTAGCACCTTACTTGAATTCACAAACTTTGCAATGTTTTGGCTATTTCTCTCAATCAATGACAAAGCTTTCTTGCAATTTTCTTCATATGCTACTAGATCCTAAAAGATTATGAAAGGAAAGAAAGCCCAATATACAATTAAGGATATTTTTAACATCCATTAAACCAACATTTAAGGAACATTTACAGTAAATGTTCCTGAACACTTATGGAAAGGAAAGTAGTCAGAATAACAAACAATGTATTGATATTATTGACTAGATAATGTTAACAAGGCATTTTCCCTTATAATATAGATGTTACTAATGACAACTCAAGGGAACCTAACTTTAAAAATTAAGGCTATAATCAGAAATTAAGCCTATACGTGCTGAGGTACAGCTTTTTAACATTCACTTAAGTATTTCTAATGAAATAGAACTGAAGCTTGAATATTGATTTTTGCAATGTCCAGCTACATGTTTAAAAATATTTTTGTATATCTCACTGAAATGAAAGGACAAAACAATATTTTCCTGCCCTCTGATTCATGTGAAGTCACTATGTGTACCTGACTCAAGTTTCTAGGTGAGTCCATTCTAAAAGTCTATCTTGACCTGGGAATGTTTTGTTTTTCCACAATATTATTTACTAGCAAATAACCATCTTTCACCAGATACAGGACAAGAAAGTGCATTCTTCACAGGTGAGCAATCTTCACTTAAAAATATGCTGTCTATAGAAGGTTATGGCTGGGTGCAAGCCCCTCCTGCCAGCAGAAATGCCCTTCTGTCTGCAGAAATCTCTTCTGCCACCTGATCTCAGAAAACTGCCAGCAGAACAGACAAGATGGGTAGAGGTAGGGCAAGATGAGGGAAGAGTCTTGTTACTTCAGATCCAAACCTCCTCTGGTGCATGGCCACAGCCATAATACCAGAACAAACGTAGGAGTTTATTAAATCCCTAAGTCCCCAAACAGGGAAGAATTTGGACAGCTTCAGCTGGCCTGGTGTCACCTCAGCTCACCTTTGGCTATCTTGGTGAGGTAGGATTGTGTTCAGGGCCTATAATCTCATACAAAAGTACTTGGAAATAAGTCTTATTGGACTCAATGGAGCTTACTTCTAAGAAAAAAAAATCTTAGAACTGCAGAAATGGAAGTGACCCTATGCATCATCAAGTCCAGCCCACGTCAAGGGGGCACAGTGGAGAGTGGAACCCCAAACTCTGCCTCTGCAGCCAACTATATAAATCACAAAGCCTTCCAGCAGTTTTATGAAGATCCCACTCTTAGGCTTCAGTTCTAAAAGTAGACTTACCTAATGGTAAGCACCACAGAAATCAAGAGGATTGTTGGGAGAATATATTTGACTAAGGATTGATGGTATGATAGGCATGAGGCATCTCACCTGTTATTACTGCTATCTATCATCAGAAGATAAACAAACCCATGATCAAAGCAACAAACGAAATGTTAGATGTACAGTACACAGTACATTAAAACACTGCCAGTTCTAACAGTAGCCAAAATCCTATTGGACGTTTATGTGTGAACAAAAAGAACTCCTGAAGTTGCTGAAGCTAACATGCTAGGTGTCTGCCCAGCGTGTGACTGGATACACAATCAGGCAGAACAGCCACTGTGCAATCAGCTCTTCATCAGCCAGACCAACTTCCATGGTTTCTCTTACCCAAGAGTAAATATAAAATTGGATTCTGATAAAGACAATATACGTAAAGTAAAACTTAAATTGTTTAAGAAAGTGTCTTTATTATGATTGCAGGAAAGATTAGCAGCCCTGAATTATCAGTCTTTCCTAGCCCTGCTACGTTAATAACTGAACATGGGGAAGCTTACAGCCTGTCTGTCTTCTAACATAGCCCTGTGCTTCTACTATTTTGGTTGTATGCTGAATTATTTGTTAGTGTCTGTGTTTAAGTATGCGAATACAGCCTTGTATTAAATTTATCAGTCCTTAATAATGGTTTAAATAAGTTTATTTTTAAAATTTCTATGAAATATACCTGATGTTGCTGTTTGAAAATGTCAGCAGGCTGGGTTTCAGGGTTTAATACAGAAATAATTTCATTGATCTTTTCAAGAGATTCATAAAAATTTGTTATTTGCTTCTCTAATTCTTCCAGGTGTGGAAGCAGCTGTTGAGATTCATAAAGAACAACTGGGCATGATTCATTTACCTGAAAGTGAAAGAAAAAGTATTTTTAAATTCAACCTGTAACAAAACTGTAAAAACAACAAAATATACCAGTATTTACTAATTTTTATGTATTGAGATTATTTGGTTTTAAAGGTAAATGAACTTACCTATGTGTGCTAACAATCTAAAGTTATATCACCATCCTAAAAGGCTTTAAAATAGTAACATGTTCTCTACAAGATTATTCATTGCACTCCAAATGTAATATACAGTCACTAAATATCACCAGAACATTTGTGTGGGCGAGATGTTCTTCAGCTGTCTTATATTCAGCTCCCTCCTCACTTTCTCTCCCACACGCTAGCCTACAAGCCTCATTTTGCCTGTCAGTGCAGCTGATTTCTCTTGGCTTTATCTTTCCTCATTTTTATTGCAGTCCTCTTTTTCCTACCCTTTGTTTCACACAATGCTTCATGTTCTTCCTATATTTAATTTTTTCTGTTTATACAGTACAGTCTAATCTCTAATGGGATCTTTATGTCTACACACGAAAGGTGAGATTTCCAGAATAATTTACACAACAACATTTCACTGTAACTTCCTTTTTCATCCTGTTTAAAATGTCTCCAAACCTGAGAAGTAATTCTGCTCATTAAGTTAAAGACTAACAGAAGCTTTTGAGATTATTAGAAACTGCAAAACCATAATGACAAATGGCTGGATGCAGAATGTTCTGCAGAGATTGTTGAAACCCAACAACAGGATGAAGGCAGATTTGGATCCTTCTACTGGCCCCCCACCACAAGCTGACCTTTTCTAGCTTAACTGTAGAAATCCAATAAAATAAATAAAATAAAACAAACAAACAAATAAATACCATTTACCAATTAAACCCCATCTGTTGCCATGAATATACATTGCAGCATCCAGAGCTATTGGGAACTATTGAATATTTAATGCTCATAGTCTGCAACTGCTCTGGGTGCTCCTGCCCATATTAGTACAGTGCCTGAGGAACATCAAAAGCAACGTCAGACCATCTGTGGGCTAACCCCGTAAAGGACTGAATATATGAGAAAGATACAATCATTAAAGTTGTAGCTCTTTACAGAGTGAATCCCAGCAAACTCTTTGGGGATTAGTTTTGGGTGGACAGAATGGTCTTGTCCTATTCTTTTGGCTAGTGTTAGGACAATAATGATCAGCTTTTTCAGCCCCTGTCACATCTGGCATTGGAAGGGTCCCCAGCATATGTGAACATATAATATGCATATCTATACATGAACTAAGATAGGGAGGACGAGGGTTTAACCTCACCCGGTCAAACCTGTGAAACGTAGTTAAGGTAGGAAGGCTGATTCAACATTGCTGAGAAAGGGGATGGCTAAAGATTAATGTCACACTTGGCTGTTTCATGTAGAAACACTGATGCCAGCTGCTTCAAGGTCACTGCAGAGAGCACAAGCTTTAGTTTCCTCCTCCTTGATCTAACATCAGCACCAACCATGCTTTGGCTGGAGCAAGGAGTCTGGGGCCCACATAGCAGACATCCAAGGGCTATACGCAGCCTGGAGGACACAGGGTACACAGCACTGCTTTGGACTTTGGTGTACTCCTAGAGAAAAAATATTCATTACCTTGCTGAATTGCCCTTTAATTCTTGACATTGTTGCAAGCATTTCATTGACTTCCTCTTGTGGAACTTCCTTGGTAACATGTTGTGCTGTCCTTGTAACCATTTTGTACTGAGATTCCATTACAGGCACTTTTTGTGTAATGTCCTGCAACAATTTTTGTGACAATAATTATGCATACAGACATGCACCTTTGTTTTATATTTTTAAATATAAATTTTGCTTCCTGTACAAACAACATTCAAACTCTAACAGAGCTACCATCCTTTTGCCGAACTATATGAATTAACATTCAATACATGTGAATCCAGGATTTGTTTTTTTTTTAAATCAACATTTTTTGTAAAGTCTGCTCAGAAAACCCATCAGTGTGGCATTGTTCACCTTTATCCCAAAGTGGGTTCATGGGATTAAAGACGTGTGTGACAAATCTCCTTTCCTACTTTGAATTGGAAACCATGGTTTATATGCAAATGAAAGTGAAGCATGACTGAAGATATGATTTGTAGAGGGGGTAGGTAGGGAGTAGAAACATGACTTATATCCATAGCAAGTAAACCGGCACACACTTGCCTCCATTTCTTGAACAAACATTTTTACATTTAGAAAGGACACTTCTAAAGGTACACGAATTTTCTTCTTTGCTTCATCAATGAAGGCAGACAAGGAGACAACACCATCCAAATACTCCTTCCTTATTCTGTCTAACTCATCAGTCCGAGCATACTATGAAAGTAGAGAAAATAGAATAATAGAGAAAATGGAGAGTTAAAATGGAGCTCTAAGTATTTCAGGAACAAAAGTCTACATTTCATTCAATATCCTTTTATACTGTTCTCTCAAAAGATCTCTTCTTGACTAAGTTGTTTTTGCAATGAAAGGAAAAGAATGTAAGTATAAGTGGTATGATATACCAGATGGGCGGGATATAAATCAAATAAATAAATAAATACATGGTTTAAAAAGGTAAGATGTAAAAGCCTTTTTATGTGGCAATGGTTAATAACTATGGGTACAAAACACCAAGGACAAACCTGTTTAACTTGCATAAATAACTCTCTCCATCTTCCATTCAGCAACAGCAGCTGTTGTTTCAAATCTCTGGAAATGGTCTCATCACATGTTTCAATCAGAAAATTACCAGCATCATTCATAGCTGTATGCTGTTGTATCCATTGTGGTAAATGCCGGAAAAAATCCTAGGAAGATGACAAATAGCATTGTTGAAAATGTTAAGCATGAAGATGTCATGCCACATGAAGATATCATCAACATGCATGCACTACTCCCCCCAAGTTCCTCTAGAGCCCATAAGTTTACAACAAATTTTTTGGGGTAGGGTGGGCTGGGATAGAAAAAGGAAGAAAATGTCAATTTATATTCTGGGACTCTGCAATGAGTGGGACGTGGTCGCGTTGCAGGTTAAACTGCAGAAGCCTCTGTGCTGCAAGGTCAGAAGACCAGCAGTCGTAAGATCGAATCCATGAGACGTAGTAAGCTCCCATCGCTTGTCCCACCTCCTGCCAACCTAGCAGTTCGAAAGCATGTAAAAATGACAGTAGATAAATAGGTACCACCACGGTGGGAAGGTAATGGCGTTCCGTGTCTAGTTGCACTGGCCACGTGACCACGGAAACTGTCTTTGGACAAACAATGGCTCTATGGCTTGGAAATGGGGATGAGCACCGCTTCCTAGAGTCAGACACGACTGGACTGTCAAGGGGAACCTTTACCTTTACTCTGCAGTGATTTTAGTTTTGTGCTTTTGTTTAAACGTTTATCATCTATTCAGTGTATAGAATTGTTTATATAAATAAGTAAATATCTTAAAGTCAAAACAAAGAAGCTTCAGAAAATAAACTCATTCTTGTAATCTGGAATTTCACCACTTAGAAAACTAATTTGCAAATATATTTCAAAATCTGACCTAAAATTTCAATTCCTGTTTTGATATTTAATATCAAGGTTGTCAGTAGCTCTTTGACCTTTAGACAAGGTAGATGAAAGAAGAAAGGCTGTGTGGTCCTTCTATAAAATCCAAAAACAAGGCTGTGGCTTATCTTTACTAGACTGTTAAGGTATTACAAGATTTATTTTTGGATTTTACAGAAGAACTACAAAATTTTCTTTTCCATTTTATTATGGAAAAAAGCTGGCATAGCCACTCAAGGCATGATCTCCAACCACAGTGGAGAGACTTACCACTGCTGAAGCTGCTCTGTCTGTGGACCCCTTTGCTCTCAGTCACTGGCTAATGCTTTCAGTTTGGCTCCTGCTAATATTTTTTTTGCTTAGTGTGTCACAGATATATGATTCCAACTTCTCTAATACGGGAATTGCCATATCTCTGCATACCTCTGCTTCCAGCCAAACAGGAGATATATGCTTTGACAGAAGGCCAGGGAGAATGCATTAAGTGATTGGACACCTTTTCTCCGTAAGAAGAAAGGCAATTCATCCCACATTGCCTGAAGTGAAACCATACACTTGAAGTTGGCATAAGAAACTTAGAGCTTCCATTTTGGGACATTACTTTTACAGAGATCTTGGCAACACAAAGTCAGGATAATTTTTAGGACTATTATTATTATTATTATTATTATTATTATTATTATTATTATTATTATTATTATTATTATTATTATTATTATTATTATTATTATTATTATTATTATTATTATTATTATTATTATTATTATTATTATCCCACCTATCTAGTCGATTAAGACCACTCTATTCTTTTCTCCCTCACCCTCTTATGTTTTGCAGTGCTCAGCCTGATGTTGGGTCTTGCTGAGCTTGAAAGCTCATTTGTTTCTAATATTTCAGTGATTCAACTTCAGTATCATCTAGCCTCTCATTCAGGAGTCTCGTGGTGCAGTGGTTAAACTCCAGTACTGCAGCCAATACTCTATGCACAACCCAAGTTCAATCCCAGGTAAACTGTTCACGGTTCGCTCAGACTTCAGTCCTTCTAAGGTTGGTAAATTGGGTACCGAGCTTCCTTGGGTGGGGTGGGGCAGGCAATGTGAAGCCTGCATAATTAAACTACTGTATTTGCCGGCGTATAAGATGACTGGGCATCTAAGATGACCTCCCCAACATTTCCACTCAAAATATAGAGTGGACAGCTCTGCTGCAGTGGCGGCTGCGGCTGCCCAGGGTTCTGCCCGGACTCACCCTGGAAGTTCGGCTGGCGGCAACAGCGGAGGAGGAGGAGGAGGAAGAGGAGGAGGAGGAGGGGAAGTGGCTCTCCAGCAGCGGGCGGGCGAGCAGGCAGCTAGCTCAGTGATGAGGAGGGCAAGGAGGAGGGGAAGCAGCCAGGTTGGCAGCGGAGGAGGAGGGGAAGCAGCTCTCCAGCAGCAGGCTCTGGCTGCTCAGGCATGGCCAGCTCTGCTTCCCTCCCTCCGTCCAGACCGACCGCCTGCCTGCCCACCTGCCTTCCTCCCCGACCGGCGCAGCCCCACGTCACTCACTCAGTGGTGGTGGCGGCTCCTTCCTGGCCCAACTGAAGTGCACCCGGCGTATAAGACACACACCCCATTTGGAGGCATGCTTTTTGGCCAAAAAAAGTCATCTTATACGCCGGCAAATACGGCATAAACCGCTCAGGGAGTGCTTTAAGCACTGTGGGGTGGTTATAAGCAGCACACTTTGCTTCCCCCCCTTTTAATTCTGGATTGTATTACTACCCACCTACATACATACCTACCTACCTACCTACCTACCCGTCTCTATCTGTTTGTCACATTTCTCCCCATAGGGGACCCAAGGTGGCTTACAACAACTAAAAGTATAAAACAAACATCAATTTTAAAAATGCTGCATAAATATATTAAAAACAAGTAAACCTATTCTAACATTAAACTTAAAGATTAAACACAATTATATAACTTTAAGAACTTATATGGCCCACCTAAGTGTTTCCTACTGCTGGACTCAGGCCGTGTAGCTCATATAATTTTGAGCATTTGTTAGGGGCATCAGCACAAGGACTGCTTCTGCCTTTCCCCCCCCCCCCCCATCTGGTGACTGATGCCACTAAGAGCTAACAGGTTAGTAGCTACAGTTAGTTCCATCTCAGTCTATTGGTGTTGTACATTATGCTGTATGGATAAGGACCTTTGTTGACCAGCAATAGCAAACAGCTACAGTATTAATTTAGAGAGGACTCTTGCACCCCACCCCACCCCACCCTGACTTACCTTTTTGGCATGCTCTGGTTGATTCAACATTTTTTCAGCATCTTCCAACCAGGCTTGAAGGCTGGCCACAGTACTGTTGTACCGGTCCCAGTTAGAAATAACTTCTTCTAACATGCTCTTCACACTTCTCACCTCTACTGACAAATGCCTCCACTGTGTTGTGGTCTCATTCATGAATCTTGTAACATTCTCTATTTCGTCCGCTGAAATACAGGACTGGATTTATATTTTTACCCAAGAGAAAGGACTCTCTCAATATGTAAAGAGAAGTAACAGTGTGAGCTGATTAATAGAGATAAAACATTTTGATTGACTAAAAATGTGCCCTAGTTATTCAGACAGTATATCCAAAATGAGGCTGAAAAACAGGGTTTGCCTAAAACATAGCTACTAGTGTCCTCCCCAAAAGGAAAACACACTATTATCAATGCAATCTTAAGGCAAAGAAATGGTGTACTTCCACTTCAGAATAAAATATAGAAGGAATATCATAATGGCTGTCAAAGCATTTCATGTCTGAAATATATCTGGTCCACAATGTACACAAAATTAGAAAGAGAAAGCTCCATCAGTTTCGGTTTAGAAATACAGACATGTGTGTTCTGAAATTAACTGAAGCATATAGTAAATCAGCCCTTAAATAGAAGCATTTTAATTTAACAGGATTAAAAATGAGGCTGGTGGAGGACCCCTCTGTCATGGTTAGAAATTCCTTGCTCCCATAGGATTCAGTGCAACAATGGAAAAGGTTCCATAAGCTTCAGTGCTACATAGGCTGCCTACTGTGTTAGTAAGAATGTTGCTCTAAAATATCTTCCTCTAGTCACTCAGGCCCTCTGTACGCACACACGCTTGGACTGCACTGCTGTCCCATTGCTTAGCAACAGTTCAACCAGATCACACAATTAAAATGGAAAGCAAGAGGGATTAAAAGTGTTGCTGAACAAATATTACTGCTACTTACGTGAGCCATTCGTTTTGGCATACATCTCAGCTGCCTTTTTCAGGATCTGATATGTAACTTCGTACTGCTCAAAAAATTTGTTGTTTTCTATAACAGTCTGAAAAACAAGCAGATTGCAATTGGCATGAACAACAGGATTGTTATTTTTTACTGGACAATAGGTATTTTATACATGGCCATGCATGTTAAGAGTTTCCTTTGAGCAATATGAAAATAATATTTCCTCTTAAGATTTCTTTGTTTACAAAATAATTAAACAGTAATGTCTCTGAATGCTAATAGTCTTGGTACAAAGTCAATTTTTGGAAGAAAAAATAGTGAAGCTTTTAGAAAACTTTGGACACTAGCTAAATTATCAGCTACTAAAATGATTGCTATTTTCCAATTAGTATTGTATAGATGAAATGAACGAGCATCTAATACTGTTTTAAACCAAGTCAGATCACAGGGCCATCTGGTGTGTTGACAGACAGCTTTACTCCAGTATTTCCAATGAGTTCTTCCTATCCCTACCAAGGGGTAACTGAAGATTTAACCTACTTGAAGAGCATGCAGATTATGTATTTTATTGCTATGAAGTGATGTAGGGGAGTTCAGGCTCATAGGGACTTTCTGAATACAGGGGACTATAACATTATCCACTCTCTCAAGCTTCCTTGCTTTCTCAGAGTTTAGCTTCAGTCTTCAAAGAACTGTAAGAGAAGTGGATTTTCTGAAGGATAGTATAGTGTTGCAAGCTCTCCTTCTTGTAACACCTTTGCATTATCTAAGGGTGGTTGAGTCTCAGATGGGCAATTAGGAGCTATTAACTTTACAGAAGACCAGCCTCTTGTTTGTTCATCTGGATTGATCCATCTGCCTGCATTTTTGGACTCTCTAACAGGGCTGGATATATAAGGAGTGCCAGAGTACTTCCAAAGTATACATCAGCCCAATCAATCAAACATTAGTCACATTTAAATCCAGTTGATTTTAAACAGAGAGGATTAAGAATGAACTTTACTCCCCCACCGAGTCACTGGGATCAGAAATGCTCTCCTTTGGCTGGACAGAAAATGTACAGTACTTATATGACCTGGTTTTCCAAAATGTAAATGCTTTTAGGATAAGTTGCACTAAGTGTGATAACATATAAGTTATTAACACTGTGTACTAACTGAGGAGTTGAACCTGTATAGATGGGGAAACTGGCAGCATTATATCATAAAATGCTAACTAAAGCTGTCCCACTGCCTGAGGCACAAGAACCACTATCACTTTTCCCATCTTTGCAGCCATAGCTGCCTCCCTTCAATACACTTTACTGATTTTTTGCTCCAAAAAAGCAGCAAAGTGATTCTGCCTCCTTTATGTAAAGATACACCAGCTATTTTGAGCCGTTGCCATGTCTTTACATAGAGGATGGGCAAGATAGTAGATGGCAATGGTAAGGAGGAGGAGCCCCTCAGCTGAGTGAGGAGGTGAGGAAGAAGTAGGGGGCAGGAACCACGACAGAGGGATTGGGAAGAGAGGGTAGGAATCAAGGTAGCAGTGGGGCAATTCTGGTATACTGTTACCTAAGTTGTCTGTCACAGTCTGTATAATGACTGGGCTAGCCCAGTGGCCCCCCCCCCAAAAAAAAATCATGAAAACATGATGTGACTGATCTGCAAATCCATAAAAGCATTTTGGTCACATTAATAAATTATTCTGGAATATATTTTGGTATTTAGCACTCTTCAGCACTGAAGAATGGCTCGAACCGTTTTCCTTACATATGAATAAATGTAGTCAACAGTAGCAACAACAAAAACAACATTTACTTGCCTTAGTTTCCTATGAACAAGGATACCTAAGTTATATGAGGCTATGGAGAAGGAGAAGGGAGAATTTGTAACTGAAAGGACAGGGTTTTACATCCTTGTTTGATGCTAAAACATACTGACCCAGGTCAAAAGGAAAAGAACTACAGCGTTCCAATCATTCAAAGCTCTAATCTACTCATCCAAGTGTATGACAGCTAAAACAATAGAGAAATAAAGGGCATCTTTTCACTTCAGTATACTGGGCAAAATCTCCAGAAGCAACTCACAATTCTGAATGAGCATATTTATTTTACAGTCATTGCAAGATTGATAGAGTCCTTTACCATTCATTTCCTTATCTGGACATGTTCC
Organism: Pogona vitticeps; assembly: GCF_051106095.1. Lineage (NCBI taxonomy): Eukaryota > Metazoa > Chordata > Lepidosauria > Squamata > Agamidae > Pogona > Pogona vitticeps. Next base: position 73,035,544 of record NC_135783.1, on the reverse strand, counting down.
AGCTTCATAATTGTCACGAACTGCCATAAGCAACCTTATCTGATTTTGAAATGCACAGATGACAAAATACACATTAGTAGTCAAAAGCATTTCAACTATTTACATGTTTATTCACCATGGGTTTTCAAAGGGGGTGGTGTTTATTTGTTTTACTAGCTTATTGATAGACTCAAATCTTTTCTTAGATATTTTTGTATCTAAGAAATATATACTGTATATTTATTTATAGTATAGTATTATTGTATTTTAATTGAATTTTAATTGTTGCAAGCCGCCCAGAGATCTTTGGGTAGAGTGGGCGGCATATAAGTTAAATTAAATAAATAAATAAATAAATAAATAAATAAATAAATAAATAAATAAATAAATAAATTTATAGTAAATGTATCAACCAAGTTAGGTGCAGAGTTACAGTCTTGAAGTGATTTCAGATCCATGGCTTTCACTTACCTATTCTTTTTAAAATTCATTTGTTTCAATTATATGGAAGAAAAAAAATGATCATGAGAGGAAAAGACAGCTTCTACCATCATAAATCTTCATACAAAAATATTCATTGGACAATAGGTAACTGTTTCTTTCACCTGCTTAACTTACATACAATTTCAATCCCATTTTAAATGGGGGGTTGGGGAAAAGAACAAGATGCATCTGCCCCAGGCCTCATATGGGGAAGGGACAATGGATTCATGCCTGGGAAGTGGGCTTCATACCCACTTTGGTTACCACCTTCCATGGCAACCCGACAACATGTGATGGCTGGATGGGTGGCAGACAGTTCAAATGAGGCAACGGTATGATGGTGATGGTGATGATTTCATATGCTGCACCAATATTATTCTGCTGCAACCAATATAAGCAGTGGCCTTTTTGTATCCATTATCAACTTCTTTTTCAAAATAAAACTTTGAAGGTTAATAATTTGTAATTATTCTGGGGACAGGGAGGCATCCAGGGTTATCTCACCCAGGTCTGCAAAGACTATGAGCAGTGTAGCATATGCATCGACTTATCACAATGTGGGCTCTTTATCCATGTCCTTCTAATTCTTTTTAGAGTAAAGTATGTCAAATTTAGCAGAGGAGCAATATTCTGTTTTCTTTTTTAAAAAAAAATTAAAAGTTTTGTAGTCATGACAAAAATGAAATGCAGGATATGAATTGGATTTTAAAAAAACAAGCAGAAGAAATAATATTTAAACTTAAACAATGCATTCAAAAATAAAACAGGGCAAACTTACTATATAATTTTGAAGAAGTAGTTCAACAGATTCTCTCCTTCCATATTTGATAATCCATGATTTTAATTTTGATTCAGCAAAGACCAAAAGCGATAACAGACGATACTTCAGTTCTAAGAATTCCATTTTCAGCAGATGGAGCTCAGATGTAGAGGCAACAAAATTAAACCTAGATGGCAATCAGCTATAGTTAAATAATGTAACATTCAATAAACAGACAAATTAATTATTCTGGCTGCAAATGTAAAACCCAATGGGCACATTTAATATTGCATTATCTTTACTCAGCAGCTTGCTTACTAATAGCAAAGTAATTAATAGTTTTAAAGTGTGGAAAGAAGAGGCATACACCCAGTTCTAAACATGTTTACACAGAAGTGTATCCCATTTAATTCAGCAGTACTTATGCTGTAGTATGTATTGTGAGGATTACAGCCTAATTCTTTCCATTCTTGGGTCTCCTATGATAATTCCCAAAAGTGTTGTTACATAACATCACTCCTCATGATCAATAGCAACAAGCAGTTTTCCTCCTAATTCCTTCAAACCTATATCTTATTTAATTCCAAGGAGATCTCCACCCCCCCACAACTTATTTCAGGTATCAGGAAAGGGAGGAACACCATAAAATACTTGCCATTTCTACATATAGCTATTATAAGCCAAGAGACACTGATTTTAAACCTGAAATAATAGAAAGCAAAGGGTCCTTTCATCACTGGATTATTTAAGAAAGAAATCAGACTTACCTCTCTGCCATGTCATCTAGCTGCTCTGATGGAACAGGGACTCCATTGACTGATTGAGCTCTATGAATCTCCTGGAATGTCTTTTTGTAGCTATCTACGTTTTTAAGCACATCCTGATTTCGATTTATTTTTTTAATTTTAAAGGAGAGAGTGAGGAAGAAAGAAAACAGTTCACAACAGGTACTGGTAATAAGAACAATTTTTAAAGCTGCACAGATGACTCAAATGCGTGCAAGCATTTGATCATGCTGTCACATTTATATGCGAGGTAAAGCATTTATAGCAGCATGAGCTTCCAGAAAACTAGAGTGCCTTGCAAGATATTGTGCTAAAGCTGTGCCTAATCATTCTGGCACATTTTAGAAACAGGCAACATGGACACTGCCTGAGCCACTTAAAAACATGTTGCATGAACTATCTGTCTGTCTACCTATCTGTCTATCATTGGCTGAGAAGAAAACCGACAGCAGGCAGCTAGAAACATTTTATGTCTATAATTTCCCACCTCCACTACACTGACTGCAATGTCTACACATTCACCTGAGCTAAACCTCCCTACAAACCATACAAATTCAGATATTTTCATGGTCTGTGCATAAAGACCTCTGACACATGGAGGAAGAGCCATCAATGACTGTATTTTAAGTCCCAGGCAGAAAGAAATGCACTTTTTAAACCCATGCAATTGGTAAAATACCTAGAGTAAGCGTGATTGTAAGATTTATTCTCTGTAGTATCTAAGCAACAGTGCTCTGCAAGGCTCAGTGGAGATTATTTATTAAAATGAATCATTAGCAATCATCATCAGCAAAAAGTATCCGCAACAATACTGCCAGTATGTGATGATTTGTTATATAACCCTTGCTTAATATGACTAGCTTGCACAGGTACAAATAACAGATACACAAACTCTTATTTTTTATTGTAAAAAGTATTTTGAAATTGTATTTTTTCTTCTTCTCCACATCTCCATGTGTTTATTTCTGTGAACAAACATATACATATATATACATATTGGATGTCATGTGTAATCCTTAGGTGAAAGGCACACTCTAAATCCCATAGACCGACATGAGGTGGAAGAATCCACTAGTGAAGAAGAGGTAAGTGGCAACATATACTATGCAAGACAAAACACTAAGGTATATCTGTTGTAGCTGACTGGATAGTTGAGTAGGCTGGGACCCAATCCTCCACTGTACCTCCTGGAAGAAGAACCAGCCTGTGGGGCCTTAGGCAAATTACACACTCCTAGAGTGCCATCAGAAGGAGGAACTGGTAAACCACTTCTCAGTACTTTATACCTAGAAAACCCGGTGGTTGCCACATGTTGGAATCAACCTAATGATGATGACAGTAAATTACTCTATAGAATTACTATAATTGTAAGAGGGAAACAGCGTGCAATATACACTGAAGTAGAATTAGCAAGAACTGTTAATCTAAATTTCCTTAGCAAAATGTCATGGTAGATTGAGCTGCCTGCCCTAAATTAAACTGGTCAGGGAGGAGAAGAAGCATGATTTGTCAGAGTGACAGGTGTAGGTGTGTGTGCACATACACAAGGGACACAAGTAACAAACTCTATGTTACTAGTCAAGAAATAATGTACCGAAAATCATTAGCCAAACTCCTCCTGCACAACTTTATGCCATACAAGCCTAATGACATCATCTGGAGATGGGAATACATAATTTAAATTAATTGAAAGCTTCCTATTCCCTTCAGCTCTCAAGACTTTCTATGCCTCCTTTCCATTCTGGAGAAATTTTTCAGAACCTTGGGACTTGGAGGTGAGGAACATTTGCAAGCTAAAAATCAACACAAGGGTGCTGCCAACAGAATCATTACTAGATGGTGATGTCATATGGCTTATGTGGTGTAAATTATGCCAAGAGGATTGCAGCCATAAAATTGGAATTGGGACAGAGTGAATTCAAGAGGAAAACAGGTGGAAAAAGATGAGGAGGAGCGGGGGAGGAAAAATAAGTAGAAGTAGAAGCTATCAAATTGAAATTATAGGGAAGGGATTTCAGGAGATTTAGATAACATCAACAGTGACTATTCTTGATTATGATCCAAGAAATGTGAAATGAAATGCAAAACAGAAAGAGAGTAAAGCTGAAATGGATTGGAATATATCTTTTCTAAATTAATGAAAGGAAAAACCTCGGGTGTTAGATGAAACTACTTGCTTCACATTAAGTTCTACCCAAGAGAAAACAAAGCAAATAACTAACTGTCAAATAAAGGAATATTACTAATAAAATACAGTGATTAATGAGATAGAGTGATACTGAGGAACAGAAGGACAACATAAGCTAATTCAAATAATTAATTTAACTTTCCTTATCAAGGGAAAGGAGGATGAATTATCTGAAGAAATAGAAGGATTTTGAAATCGGGAACAAACAGAAGCAAGTATGAGCACAGCCTTGAATTTGCTACTTGTAGGAAAACAGAACAATCAAGCAGTAGAGCAGGGGAAGTGAAAAGCAACACTTATCTGACTCACAAACCTTCTGTAAAATACAAGGATTCGAGAGACTCTGGTAATGAAAGAGAAAGGACAAGATAGGGATGACAGTCATTTAAATCCTTCCAGCTCCCTTTCTTCTGCTTCCACACCCTCAATGTTTTCAGATAAAAGAAATCTAAAAAGACATTACTTTGGGAAATAAACTGGCTGCTTTTCCAAAGCAAAAGTCACTAACAATGCTCTACTTCAGTTCGGGCAATTTGGAAGGAAGCATATTTTGCAATGGAAAATATGAGAGGTTTTAAGGGGCCCAACACAGCTTAGTCACCTGCCAAATTCGTTGTGCGGCACTACTGTCCAGGCCAGCACACCCCAACCTTTATGGCAAGCATGTTACATACAGGATAACTCCCTGTGCTGAGATAATGCACCCAAGGGTAACGCAGCCCGTCCTCCTGTACTTTGAAGTGTTTTGTTTCTTCTTTTGCATAACAAATCAGAAAACAGCAATCTTCCTTTAATAAAAAAATTACTTATCCACATGAATTACTATCTCAGTAACACTATACACAAAAATATATTTCACACCACAGACCTCACAAACATCACAGTAATCCCACAATACATTATTTAGCCTCTTCAAAGAGAACAATGCAAACGGAATTGCTTTCCCTGAACAGCACATCTTCCTCTGAGTTCACCTTTCAATAAAGAAAACAACCCTTATATGAGTCATATCTTCTAAGACATCACAGAATAAAAGCAAGACAATTTAAGGAGTTACAAGGACCCAAGTGACATTTTCTAGGAGCTATACCAGTCAAACAGAGAACCATAATGAAAACTGTAAGATGGCAATCTCCAGAATTATTTAAAATGTTAAAGCATTTGTTTTTTAAAAACTACCTGTAATCTCAAATTTATAGGATTAAAAATAAACAAGTATAAGGGATATATTTAGTTATGCCCCTTTCTGATGATAGAAGGTTCTTCCACAAAGGAGGGAGTTTTCACTAATTCCCCCTTTACTCTGCAGCCTTTTGCACCCACCCTACCTTGCTCCCACATCACTCTGAGGTCCTCTGATTTCTATTCACAGAAATCTTTGGTTGGTCATTCTGTCATTGGCGAGAGGCACTGCTGGATCCAACACTTTCAGCATGACAGAATTTCTCCTGGCTTGCCCAGTGTAGAGCTTCAGCCATTATTTGCAAGTATGAGGGCTATGTGCATATCCCATCCAGCAACTCCAATCTTCCCTCAAAGATTGCTTCCAAACATTACTCATGGTCACAGCAAGGGAGAGATCATTCAAACATCTGAATAAATAAATTCAGTCACATTAATAATAGCTTTGTGCAATCAGGTTCATTCCAATGTATGGCAACTCTTGCTAAAGTTTTCTAGGTATAAAATACTGAGAAGTGGTCGGCCATCTCCTACTTCTGGTGGCACTCTAGGGCTATGCAGATTGCTCAGGACTACACAGGGTGGCTTTTCTCCTGGGAACCATGGAGGGGAATTGACCTCTCCACCCATGATTCTACAGCCATGTATTTCAACTCAGTGAACTATCCAGCCATTTTCACCCATATTAGCACAGTTAAAACCATATTTTACTAGTGATGAACAAACAACTTTCAATAGCTAATGTTACAAAATCACATGCAATCAAGTATCCAGACTTCAAATTTCTGATCTCTTCTTCATTTCATATTAAAAATTCCTCAAGTAGCAACACAAAAAGCTGCCTTACACTAAGTCAGACACTTGGGCCATCTAGCCTAATACTGCCAACTCTCTCTCACACTTTATTTATTTGGCGTTTATACCGCCCATCTAGATGAATCTATTCTGGGTGGTTTACAGTCCAAAAAACCAATAAAATTAAAAACATCCATAAAAAGACTAAAACAGGCAAACATAATCCAAGATGGAAAAACCCGGAGAAGAATTTAAATACAATCAGGACGGAAGACCTGCCTGAAGAGCCAGGTCTTCAGTTTACTCTTAAAAACTCCCAGCGAGGGAGCCAGGCAGATCTCATGAGGGAGGATGTTCCAAAACCACCACTGAGAAGGCCTGTTTTCTAATTTTTTTCCTTCCGGACCTCTCTCGGAGTTAAGCCCCTCAGTCTGACTATAACGAGTTACACAGATAGAACTAGGTGGAAGAAGGCGTTCTGACAGGTATCGAGGTCCTAAAATGTTTAAGGCTTTATGTGTAATCATTAGTACATTGAAATCAATGAGGAATCTAATGGGTTACCAGTGTAAGGCGGCCAGAGTGGGGGAAATATTATATTTTTTTCACCCCAGTTTGGCCATCTGTGGGAGAGAGTTCCAAAGTCAGGGAGCAACAACAGAGAAGGCTCTCTCCTGTGTCTGCATCAGACAGACCTGTGATGGTAGCAGGACCGAGAGAAAGCCCTCTTTCTTGATACCCGAGCTGACTCATAATGGCAGATACGGTCTTTGAGATAGCTTGGACCCAGGCCATTTAAGGCTTTATGCTGTGTTTCCCCGGGTCTTGTATTAATTTTTGCTCCAAAAATGTATTAGGGCTTATTTTCGTTAAGTCTTATTTTCAAGGAAACAGGGTAAGTTAAAACCAGCACTTTAAATTGTGCCCAGTAACTCATTGGCAGCCAGTGGCGGTGCTGTAACAGAGGGGTTCTGTGATCCCTGCAACAGCCCCGGTCTGCAATCTGGCTGCTGCATTTTGTACCTGATCAAGTTTCATGACACTTTCCACTGGCAGCCCCACATAGAGCACATTACAGTAATCCAGCTGGGAAGTCACTAGGGCATGTGTCACAGTGGCCTATTGCATAAAAGTACATAATAATGACATTAGTAAATAACATTAATATAGCTTCATTACTACAAAAATGTACATTGTATACAAACCTTCTGCTGCTCTAGTTTCCTATGTATCATGTCTGCCGTTTCCTCATGAGCTTGTTGAAGAATTATTTCTTCTCTAAGAGAAGTCTCTGCTCTATGAAGCCAGGCTCCAATTGTGCCCAGAGGGGCAGGAAGAGATTTATCAAGATGCAGGTGCCATTCAAATAGCTGGAAAAGAAAAACAGTAAAGACTGTTAATGGCATATGCATGTACAGCATTGTGTGTATTATGTGCCTTCAAGATGCAAATGAATTAAAATCTTCCCGAAGGTCCCAGCATTAACAGCCCTGCTTAAGTATTGTAGATTAAGGACCATGATTTTCTTTATTGAATCAATCCAGCCCATTTTGGTTCTGTGTCTCTTGCTTTTCTCTTCAGTACAGTCATATAGATAATATGAACTGCTGGAAAGACAAATAAATGGGAGTCTACATCAAATGACACCTGAATTTCCACTGAAAGCTGGAATGACTGAGCGGAGGCTACTGTATTTTCCACACACAACGAGAGGGCAAGACCAATTGAAAAGGAAAATAATGCTTGGAAAAATTCGAGGGTAGCAGAAAAAGAGGATGGCTGAACAGGAGATATTGAATTGATAAAATATGAAGGAAAAAAAGAAAACAAGGCAAAAAGACAAAGACATGTAGCACCTTAAAGACTAAATATTATATTTTAATGTGAGCTTTCGTGGGTCATGTCCATTTCTTCAAACATATGGAATAAAATGAAATACATGATGAAATACCAAATTCACAAGTAAAACATTCAAAACATTCATTGGTTTTAAGAGCCTTGGGTGTGTGGTTGCATCTCATGTGCAGTGATTTATGGCCTGTTGGGTGCTAAGTTCTATTGTAAACAGGAGACAAAAATTGCTTCTGTCAGGCTTGATTCCCCTTCCCATGCCTGCTGGAGCATAGGAAGAGGAAGGAAGGGGGAATCCAAGCACTTGCCCCCCCTTCCCTCCTCTTTCTATGCCCTGGCAGGAACAGGAAGAGATGAGAAGTCTTATCTAAGTGACTGCCCACCCCCCACTGTCTTTGCAAAGACAGTGAGGGTGGGGGCTCACTTGGGTCCCATTTCCCTTTCCAATGGACTAAGATGAAGTGCCATTTTGGCGCTTCGTCCCCATCTCTAATTTAGTGATTCAGTGAACAGAAACCTCTAGTTGATTATGAATGCTTTCACAAGAAAATTTCACTCAGCCCCATACAGAATGAAAAGATGGAAAGAAGACAAATTCTTTATCTGTCTTAAATTTACTTATGGGTTTTTTTTTTCATACTTACCCGGGAAGTTACTCTATCCCAAGCTTGTTTTACCAAAGCTTGATCAAGTGACAATTTTCCATCCTTCCTTAATGACTGGATTGCAAGTTCAATCTGTTTCCTCTTTACTTCATACTGGGTTTTGTAGTATTTAAATGACTGCAAGAAATACACAAGAGCAAAAAAAAAGGCACCAAATGAAAAAAATGAATGAAAAAGAGCTCACCAATTTAACTGAGATCTACTTGTTCATGAGGCAGAAAAGAAAAGAAGACCTTAGACACAGTTGATAGATTCTATCTTAGTTGCCTTGGAAAACACTCTGATCCAGAAGAAGCAGAGTCTCAGGAATGGTGTTACCATCTGGAACGCCTGGGGCCCCACCAGGATCGCAACACCCAAGCAAGACTCATCACTAATGCTTTGCCTGCCTTCTCCTTAAATACTGTTCCCCATTTCCTTTAAATGCTTATTCTTCAGTTCTGGGTATCACAAAACTGACAAGTCTAGCCTCTATCAGAATTCCTCACAATATCTTTAGCTATTACCAGTATATGGATAAACATGAAAAATTAAAATAGCAGTTCGTTTAGAGTTTGGAAAAGTTTCTTCAGGACTAAAATCCTCACAGTTCTCCAGCCAACATGGCCACTATCCACACTGGTTTCAGAATGGGATTCTGAGAAATATAATCCCAAACAGTAACTTATCCAAAACCTGAGTTGGGCCCAATTTATCTCATTTGAGTACTGCTGCTGCCTGCCAGCAAGGTAAGCCTAGCACAACCTCCCTAATGAACAAGGATGGTTACTGGAAGTCACTTTCATCATGACTCTCTGAAGTCTGGAACCAGACTCACAGGAGTAAAAAGGAAGGCTTTAACAACACTATGCCTACATCTGGTTGTTGGTTCAACTGAGTAAACTCATGGAATGTATGGAATAATATTGACTTGCAATTCACCAATTGATTTCTTGGGCCAACTCTACTTGGGACTACTCAGGGGCTCCTACTTCTCAGATTGTGTTACATAACTCTTTGGCTGTGTGCTGGTACCTGCACTATAAAGAGTCCATCCATAACAATGTTGGGGATCTGGTTTAACCTGAGTTGTGTTTGTGTGTGCCCTTACATTGAAGTCCTAAAGTGTGTTGCATTCTTTGTTCTCAGTTAATCATATTTACATGCCCCAAAGTATGAAATTACTTCCTTTTCTTCACAAAACCTAATGTAAAGGAAACAGATATAATTTGTGTAGCATAGGAGAAAAGACTGCACGCAGTGAAAATGGAGAGGAGGGTTTGTTTCAGATGAAGAGGGCTCATGGCACAACACTGCTTTTTAAAAAAAAAAAAAATTAGGCAACAGAATATTTCTTATTTCTTCAATGCCGGAGTGACAAAATCTGTTCAAGCTTTACACATAAAGAAATATAATTAAGTGCAAACAGAAAGATACAATTAAATCCAAAGACATGTGAAAATCAACACAGATAAAAAGTCTGTCAGACACCTATCTTCGTAACACTTTAAAATGCAACAACAGTGACAAGAGTGTGAGAGTGATGGCTGGAAAAAGAATCAAAAACAAATGGCAAGGAATGAAATTAAGTTCTTAGAAGTACTAGGATATCAGAAGATCTTGATCTGGCTCTTAGAATTTTTAACATCCTAAAAACAAGACTCCTCTTTGACTAGCATTCCTTAGTTGCAGGGCCACCACTTAGAACAACCTGTCTTCCATTGTCTTCCACCAGATTTATTTATTTATATTTATTTATTTATTTCTAGTAGATTTCTAGTAGAGTTTGGCTTTTAATGTTTTTTAAATGGAAAATATAGTTAAATTTATGCCTTTTTTAGTTTTGAGAAAGTTAGAAACACAAAAATCCAACACTTAACTCAAACATTTACAAATCTACCACTTTTCCTTCAAATAACCAAAAATGTGGTATTACCTGGTATTTCTCTTGCAAACTTGCTTCCATTATTTGTGCCCTTGTCAAATCTCTTTCAAACTGTTCTACCCAAATTTTCAAATCTCTTAGCATTAGTCTGTCTTCTTTCTGCAACAGGAAAAGGAGATTTTAAAAAACTACACTTTAATTGTAAATGTTAACAATAGAAGAAGCTATTATGACAAGACCTGTTCATTTTTTTAGTGTATACATAGTTTGGACTCATTTCTTTAGGGCCTTCATTCCAGATGTAATCTGGATGAGAGTCAAAAACAGACTTTGAACCATTCTAACTGCAAAGTCTGTTTCTCTCTACACATCAGTTGTTGCAACACAGACTTCTCTGTTTCGGAAGCTAAATGGCTGGTGTGGAATCCTGCCCTGAAAACATGGATAACAGCTGGCCAGTACCCTAGTGCACATTTTGAGTAATTCAATGGCAGAAGCATCTGTGAATCCACAGAATGTGGTGTGACATTGTGTTCCACCTGTGCTAATCCACTGGTTCATATTTTAGCCCTGAAGCCTTCATTAGCGGTGGAGTGCAAAATATACAGACACTTGTGTTGTATTTGAATGTTTATCTTATTTATTCTAAATCAAAGAGACAATATAATCATAGGGAGGTCTTTTTCTTTAAAAAGGGGCACACAGGGGCCTGTTGCCTCAGGCCCCACATATAAAGAGAGCTTCACACAAAATCACCTAACAAAATGTTGTTGTGGAGAAGGGCCTCTTACTGTCTTGAAATGGCCCTGGATTCCAGACAGATGGCCAGCCTTGCTCAGCATGAGGCAGCTACATGTGGAAATGCAACATGACAGATGATTTACTACATGGTAAAGACTTCCATTTCTGAAGGTATAACTTAAGTTTCCCCCCACTACAATTAGGAAAACTGAGGTGTTTTTTCTCCCCCAGGCATTTGAGTGCCATGAAGTGACAAACTATACGTTTTACTCTGTATTACTCTACTTTTTTCCTGTCACAGCATGGGCAAAGTGCTTATAGGATTGTCTGTTTCATGATCCAAAATAACTGGGGCATTACGTACTTTCCGTAGTTTCTATTTCCTGTTTTGCCTCAGGCAGCAAAATATCTGCAGATATGGGCAAAAAGATGGATCAAGAAGCTAGATCACCATCCCTATAGTTAAAGACTAACTTAGCTCTGCAGTAAATTTAAATGTGACATTGTTTTATTTTTGGTTTGGTTTTGATATTTTAGTATTGCCATTTATTTGTTTCACTATGCTGTGAATCAGTCCCAAACTAAATGAAATAAAAGTGGGCTGTTAAGTTGGAAATGTAAAAAAGCAATGCCTGAAATCCTATTGCCATAAATAATGCCTCATTAAGGCTGAAGATAACATTGGATGCAGCTGTTGTTGTTTTTTTAAATAAAACATTTCCAAGTGCCTCCCCCACCAGCAGAAGCTGATGAGGGCTGTGAGGCCTTTGGGGGAGGGAGTCATTGATTTCCAAAAATCCCAGCTGTTGAAATGCCTTTAGTGGCAGAAGTAATTTGTGGAAACTGAAGATGCACAACTCCCCCCCTCCCATGGATCTGGAACATTTACCAAAAGGAACAAAGTAGTTAACTAAAATGGAAAAATCTTTTCACTAAATAGCTGAATAATAATCATAAAAATATGAGCTTAGGCCTGGGAGGCTCTAGCTGAGGCAGCATAGAAGGGGTAAACTCAAAATACTTGGCTGAATTTCTTGGGGAGGTGCCTGTGACTGCCTGAGGAGTATGTGAGGAGCAGTCTAAGTAATAGTAGACCATTGATCACCTCTCAGTAAGTAAGGTCACTGAAAGGGGCCACCCCAAACATTTAAGGCAATGTACTATCCTGATCAGACCATAAGCCAGGGATGTGAAAGTCCTTTCTGCTGTTGGGCAAAGACCGGTTGCACAGTACTGGACATTTGGTTTTGGTTAACAAATTAGTTGATAGCGATTCATTTGAACTACAGTATTTAATACATCCTTTGTAGGGGTCCCTTTAGGAACATGCCTCAGCATCTTATACTGAGTCAGATAGAATTGACCCATTTAGCTCAGTATTGCCTGACAGGTTACAGCTGTTCAGCACTTCAGGCAAAATTCTTTACAAGTTCTACTTGTCGATTCCTCACATTTTCTGCTGGTTTTCCCATCACCCTGGGTGTGTCCAGGGTGATATGGCAGTTCTTGCTTACTTTAAACAGAGTTGAGTCATTATTTGAGTTATTATATTTGGTATCATAAGTGTTAGCCAGCAGGTAAAGTGTATCATTAAATACAAACAGGCCTCTCTTCCATACACATATCTGGAATGACATATTGCATCGAAAACAAACATGACATATAAAAATGGATTATTTGATTTGATGAAATGGTTAATATGTAGCAATAACAACCAGTGAGTAAATTTTAATCCATCGTATTTCTAACCCTTACCTTGTATTTAGGTTTAGAAATAGCAAAAGATGAAATTGCTTGACGTGGTACCTAGCAATATGAGGAAAAATGGATAGCAGAAGGGGAGAGAGGAGCAATAAAAGAAATAAAAAATAAAGAACAGCAAAGAAAGAGAAGTGCATTGAGAAATGTAGGTACAAAGGAGCTTATTAATTTTGAGATTTAGAGCTTTCTTTCCATCTCATTCTTTCCATCTCTATTCCTGTCTTATGATTCATCCCTTACATGACCATCATCTGGAAATATTTACTCTGCTCAGTTTGCACACATACTCTCTAATGCAAAGCAACTGCAGAAAAATATGATGGTACAATTTCCTATTCAGACCATAGAGTGTTAGAAACTTGTATGAGGGACATTTTTGGTCCCAGATTCTTGTTGGTCAGACACTATCAGTTACCTCAGCTATAACCTCAACTGTGGACTTGCCCCTTGGAAATCACAAGACATAAGGAAGTAGACTGAAAGTTCTCAGAGAAACAGCATCTTTAAGGAAGTGCTGCTATTTTCTCTAATCAAGATCTGGGTACAGTGAATGCTCCTAGTAGCAATTACCCTTTCCTGCTTTCTCATCCCAGTGTGATACTACTTATGGAAAGAAGAAATGGTCTTGTTTAAAGAGCCTTGTTTTGTCCCTATGTTCTAAGCTACCTGTCACCTGTCACATATCAGTGTTAATCCAGACAAAACATTCTACAGGGACCCAACACCCCTATACCATGAGATTTCACATTGCTAGACTATTGGTACAATTTAATAGAATTACATAAGATTTTTAACACACCCTCTCGCCTCTTTTATTGTAATCGTTTCTGTATAGTTGGATGCAACTTGATGGCACATAGCAACATTTCTGTTGACTGATTAACTGTTCTGTATGGAACTGAATGTCCTGCTAGTTAATATAATGGAAAACAATAGTATGAAAACATGAAATTAAAATAGTACCCATAGAGACCTTCGGGTAGTGTGGGTGGCATATAGGTTAAATAAATAAATAAAATAAATAAATAAATAATATCTGTGGTAGAAAATAATATAACAAATGTACCCCAGTCATACAATCACAGCCATTTGAAGCTGTTTCTGTAATCACTGCAAAATGCAGCAGTGGGAGTATATCTATGCTATACCATTACAACAGTTTGATATCAGTTTAATTGCTTATGGCTGCATCATAGGGAATCCGGTATTTATAGTCTGGTGAAGGACTTAGAAGAGTCCTAGATCATTCTGGGACTTGTAGTTTGGTTAAGGACCCATAAATCTATGTTAGAGACCCCAGAGTACCCAAAAATGAACTACATCACTACAGCTTTCTAGCAAAGAATTCTCAGTACTTCAACAAACTATAAACCACAGGATTCTCTAAAATGGAATCTATGACAGTGATATCAAACTGATATAACTGTGCAGAAAGGTACGCTTTGCTTTTTACACTCCTGGTAAATTGAGTCATGCTCCATTGCCACTTCTGGTTATCTAGCAAAATTTAAACCTTGGCCTTGTAGGAGGACATCAAAGAGCTTTCTTAATTAGCCTACAACTGAGACATACTGTAGATATTTTGCCACATTAGCAATAAAGAAATGCACGATGCTGAACACAGGATATTTCTCTACTGACATCTGCCTTGGTTTCTCTTTGCTACATATTCTTTCATTAGTTATCCAATAGAGCAGTTTTTGGACAATTTTCCTACTTGGCTATGGTTAGAGTTAAAAATAAAGCTTTTCCAGGTTTCTGGGCATATATGCTGTGGCGATCACCCTGCTTTGGCTCATCTAGTAGGTTATTTGCATATACCAATGAGAGCTGTTGGGAGGTGGAGCCAGAGAAACCAGAAGGGAGAGATGAGTCAGAGTCTGGAGGAGTTCATTCAGTGAGAGTGAGAGATGAGAGTCTGAAGTACAAGTTAGTCTGTGGTAGTTAGAGAGTGTGGCAGAGTTAGGAGTTAACCATGTGGAACTTATAGAGAGTTAAGAGAGTTAAGAGTGAAAGGAGTTATTATTAATCTAATTAATACATTAAAGTTTGTGAAGAACCTGTTTAAGCAAACTGGAATCAATAAACCTGTGTTGTTCAACTTTATACTCAGCTTGGACCTCAATCTTTCTAATTAAAGGGTGTTGACAGAGGTCTACTGGTGGCTGCAGAAAGGAGAGAACATATTGTGGGCCTCAGGCTAGTGAAACAACCTGGGGACATGTGAGGGGCACATCACGTATGCGTAGCACAATGTACTGTGTCCCCATTTTCTGTACCATTAATATGGAGAAAGTTTTGGAAAAACTATCATATGCATAGCTTCTTTTTCTAAAAACACAGCTGTATTTATTAGCTTTATTAAAAAACAAAAAAAAAACCCAAGGAGTACAGATAATGTATGGAAAAAGTAATATGCTGACCAAATCTCAGGATCCTCTACTCTGCATTATTTTTCCCAAGCTTTGCATACAGTACTGTATGTTACAAACAACACATAAAATAAGAATTTCTCACATTCCTAAACATAAGGAGATGCAGGCTTATTTTGATAGGGTGATGTTTTTATTTATCTCCAGCACTTTGTCACTTCTACGTATCTGTGCTCAGTAGAGTAGTGGTGCTTTTAAATGCTTACAGAAAAGAGCCAGATGGCAGATTGGTAGTTCTGTTTTTTGTGCAAGCACTGGTCAGCATGGAGTGTGCCTTTTCTAATACCAAGTAAACAAGGAACAGGAAACAGCAGAGAAGGGAAGAACAAGAGAGCCATGGAGGCCTCAGCACAGCAGCCTTCCTGTTTTCCACTTTTTCCAAATCTATATCAGTTGCACATAGCACTCGTGTCTCTGGTTAGCTCACCTATCGTCACTTCTTAACTGTTTCTTTCCAAGAAAGGACAGAGGGCATGCAGGCAGGAAGGATGAATGAATGGAAAAAGGGATTATGTTTACAAAGCAGGCTGACTAGTGAAAAAAACCATATACCTTTTCCTGGAAGACTTCTGGTGAATACATATGTATGTGTTTGTGTGTGTATATTTGTATGTATAGGATGACAGTGAATGGATGACTGTAGAGATAAGATTGCACATCACCAACCACATCACCAACCACTGTTTCAGCTAAAACAGAAAACAGCTCACATCTGTGCATATGATTTAGTTACACATGCAACTAAACTATTTTAAAAGACATCATAAATCTGCAGTTGAAGGAAAACAACATAGAAAACACAGAAATGCAGTGTCATAGGTGAGCACAGCCTGAAACATAAACCAAAACTGCATGATGATTGGTGTCAGCAATAAAGAAATAAGCTGAAATCCTGAAAGGGAAGTAATTTGGAGAGGACAGCATGCTAAAATGACACAGATTTGACACTCTGGTCAGAGTCATAGCTCTCTGTTCAGACATATTGACCATTAATGAATCAATATGGATACATTATTCCAAAAATACATTTGCGTTTTCACTGGGTATGTTTGGAGGCAGAATGTGTCTTGCATTTTATAGTTCTGTGTCCTCCACTGTAGCCCTCCTTCTGCAATCCATGCCTCTGCACATGGGAAATTGCATATATTTCTACAGAAAAATATTTGTGCTTCAATACTGGGAAAGGCAGGTCCATACAGGGATGCTGTTTACCTCCTATGTGTTTGGTCATCATGATTCACTCTACAATTGAACCACTCTAGCAACAGCTTCAAACTTATACCTCTTGCCAAATCAATGTCCAATTGTTCCTGAAAAGAACTCCTGCAGCAACTGCTCTTACCGGAAGCCTGTTTATGAACTGATTTTCTGGCTGAAACATTGAACTATCCAGACATAAACAACAATGTTGTTTTGTTATTTTAATACAAACATTCCTAAATTCTAAAGAGATAATAATATTCAAATATAGGCAGGTATTGTTAAAAAAGATTCTGTTTGTCATTTACAATAAATGCATTGTAGTCAGTGTTAACAATGTGTGAATTATATGCTGAAAGCACCAGATGAAGCTTCTCTGTCCTGCTGCTTCTGAGAAGTTGAACAGATTTCCTTACTAGTAGCATTTATAGCCCTTGCCAACTAGAAAACAGTATGACCAGGATTAAAAGCCAAATAAAAGATTACTTGATGATAGAATTGGTACTGTTAGGTCAGCTTGTGGAGGAGAAAACACACTGTTTTCAGGAAACATGTTTTCTAGACACGCCAATCCAAGAAGATTAGCCAGGACAGATGATTTTGTAACCTTTTGATCTTGACAATATGAAAAATAATCAATTCTGTGTTCAGTGGTTATATTTCCTTTAAGCTGAAGTCCCAGATACACTTCTTGAACTTAAGTCTCATGGAACTTGACTGCCTTATTTCTGAATACAAAGAATGAGCCGAATACAGTTTGTAGGAAAGCAAAATAGGCAGGAGCAAGGGCATGGAAAACATTTATCACACTGTACTCCATGAAACCAAGTCAAAAAGTTCATGTTCTTTAAACCTGTTCCTGATTTCCCTTGCACTTCGTCCACAAATCCAAGGTCCTTATCTCTCTATCTCCATAGCAATCTCTAACTCACAATTTAAAAAAATAATAATACAACAGACAGCCCATTAAGTCAAATTATCCTTGGTGGTTTTTCAACTTTGCAGTGTTTTAAAAAGCAAAGGAACAAGATGCCCATTGGGCACAATAGTGTCTATGTAAACTATAACAAAGAACATACATCTGTCTCCTGTGCATCATTTGCTGCATTATGAGGATCTGGGTAGTGTTTCAGGAACTGGGCTACATAGGTCATCACGGATTTTTCATCCGGCTTAGACACATCCACGTCTAAAAGAATGAGGAAGAGAGAAAATTAACATGACATATCAATTGTTCAAAACCTTGGGGCCATTATTGTCCTTGATGAATAAAGTACATTTAAAAACAACAACAAATAACACCTCTTTGAAAAAGACGGGGAATCAATGAATAAATGAAAGATAGACAAGAAGGGAGGGAGGGGGAAGGGTAGCGACATCTGAAAATGGAAACAATCTGTGGGAACAAAACTATACTTCAAAAATGTTTACATTTACATAATATCTTACACTACCTTCAGGATCAAGGAGTCTTGGGATTCCTAGTTCAGATTCTGCAATTCTAAAAGCCTCTTCCAGATTTTCCCTGTTAGATCTTGTTTTCACCCTCTCCAAATCCACTAGTTCGGGACGAATAGCATGAATAACTGAATGAAAGGCAATGCCACTCCTCCAGCTTTGTCCAAAATCCCTGACTTCAATTCCAGCTTGCCTGAATGATAACAAATGACTTTGTAACAAACTGTTCAGACTTCACAGTTTAGTTTTCACTTCCTTTATAAACCCAGCTTAAAGCCATTTATACCATATCTGCGAAGAGCATATTAATTATATCTGCTGCTTCTCAACATATAACATTATATAAATGCCATTATATTTTAAATTCAGCTCTCATTCTTACAAACTCTCACTTTGTATGACACCAAATACACACCCCAGGAGGCTTCTTAGTTCTGCCTCAGAATGATAACTTCTAGTAAACTTTATTCAGAAAAAAACTACATCATTACGAAAGTCAGGGTGCTGTAATTGTCCCAAACAATTAAAATATTATTTTATATAATATACACAAGGTGTCCGTTCACTCATCCCAGTATGGCATTCAAACATGACACTGCTAACTGATATCCTGTTTCCATTCAATTTCATACTGTTCCTGACTGCTTATTTATTTAATAATTTGTAATATGTAATAATATGTAATTTCATACTGATTATGCAAAACAGTCATATGTTAAGGGATTTGCATAAATCCTGTTCTGCTGGCACTTGGGGCCCCACAGGAAAAATGGAGGCAGATCAAGAAGAGTCTTCTCTTGCACCCAGATTGAACCAATCAGCATTAAGGGGAGGCCAGGCCAAGTCAAAGCAAGGCCTGCTTTAACATAACTCAAGACAGTTTCCCTGTGGGTACTAAGAACATCACCATGGATACATTCTGCCTTATGCTGAGGCCATGTGAAGCTCTATGTAGGTTGGCAAAGCTTGTATCTGGGGCTACATTTAGTTAATTATGTTTTTTAAAAGGCCACTTGTCTGATTCTTCAACTCATGAGAAAGAAAGTGGACATATGACTGGGGACCCATCTTCTGACTTCAAGAAAGGCAAAAAGACACATATACAGGTTGGGAGAACAAATAAAGAGATTAAGGCCTCCTAATGAGTCTGTATTTCCTCCTCATATGTCTTCCACAGGGCAGAATCGGAACTCTAGTTTGGAAGCCTTGGACAGCAAGCAACATATAACTACCTACATTCTGCTCTAACAAAGCTATGCAAAATGAAGCCAGTCAATTCCTCAGGCATTTCCTTAGCCTATGGTTCAAGCAGGTCATTTTCCCGCAAAATGTTGGGTTAGGTATCCCACTTTCTCAGACCATGAGCCATCCATTGGGTTTTCGCTGTTATCTATCCAAAATTATTAGAAATAGTGCATCAGCTCTGTTATGATCCCAGGCAACTGCATTCTAGGTCATTCCAATTTGGTGAGGTATTCAAAATAGCCAAAAATTGGTTAACAGCATCTTTAGGTTTCATATGTTTTTTACAGATGTTAGATGGTTTCAACAGCTGAAACATTTTTAATTTACTGCAATCCCCCCCACCTTTTTCTTCCATCTTCCTCTGTTTAAGAAAAGTCAAGAACAAAGTCAGTACCTAAAATTCAAGAGTAAACCCACAGTACTGATTTTTAGTACATAAATTGTAAGGATTTAAGAGGCTGGGCTAATAGATCAGCAATACACTTTTCTCACTTGAATTATGCTTTTGCGTCACTATCTCACTACTGTATTATTTTGTTCACTGCTTGCTTACTTTGCTGCTGTGTACTGCACCCATTTTAGTAAAGCCTTCTTTGCATTCCCATGGACTTTAGTTACCACCTTCCTCTTGGATGGTGGACTGGCAGTCTCTGAACTGACGACACTGTCCACAGATGAGGTACTACTGGAGAGTGACTGCAGCTGTGGAAGGTTGCTTGTAAGTTCCTCAATCTGTATATGAAATAAATTCAGTTAAGTATAATGGGGTAAAAATGTATATATAACATATGCATAACTTCTCTAATATAGCAACAAAACTTATAGTTCAGTTGGTGGCTGTTATGAAAAAACACCAAAAATTGCTGATGAAGTCTAATGACCTCATATCGAAACCCCATTTTCTAAGATGGTATGCCCCGAACAATGCAGGGCAGACCCACACTTACCAGTATTGCCCACATAAGAGAGTTAGCCATGGTTTGCCCACTTACAGAGTAGTACTTTTAGTAAGAAGGTGCCATTTGGATACATCAGCATCATAACAAGCAAATGGTTGCTCAAGTTTCTATGACAGTGGTAGCAAATCTGTAAGTTACCAGTATCATGAAAATATGGATTCATATCAACCTCTTCCTACAACCTCTTCCAATTAACATACCAATTACTTCATAGAAGTGGCACTGCCTTTTGTGCAACTTACAGGGTCATGAACTGGACTTATATCTGGAGTAATTTTATGGATGTAGCCATCCATATGCAGAATACATCATAGTCAGGTTATATCATTCAACAAATATTTAGTTATTGTAAAAGAACTGAGTAATTGAAACCAACAAAGGTTGGAAGTGTCAATCACATTCTTGCAACTTCAAAACAGAGGCCAGTTTAGCAAGATCTGGGAAAGCTTCCTATGGGAATTGTTGCTCCTGCATAGGAAGCACAAGTTATAGGTTTTTTACTACTCCTGCAGATCCTTCCAATTTTCATACTTTTTGCATTCTTAAAGGGTGGACAACACACAGCTTATGCCTGTGTCCCATTTCCGTTGCTGCACTTCCCATACCCAAAACTGCCTGGTTTATGGATCAGAGAAGTATGATTCATGGGGTGAGGGCAGAAAAATGTCACAACATCCAGAAGCTTGGGGGAGAGTGATTTGCCATTTAAAGACTATTTCTGACTCCCCTGGGCCATTAAGCCTGCAATAATATTTTTAATAAAATAGAAGGCCAGGTGGGGTATATCCTTTAACTGGCAAATCACATCCACCTCAGAGGCTTCCCTGGGTGTTATGGGCTAAGAAAATCTCTCTCTTTTTGGCATGGGGAGAGTTGTCATGTCAGGTCCATGAGAGGGAAAAAAATGATACTTGGACCCTCAAAAGCTGTCCATTTCTGCCCTGACCCGTGAATGATCCCTACCCTTGCTTTAGTGAGAACTGTATCAGTACATGCACATACAAGTTACAGGTGTTTGAGTATTAAACTAAAAAAAAATCCACCTCAAGAATGTGTGGAATAACCAGAATTAGGTGTTTTAAAAATACTACAATTTGATGAAAAGGAAGGCATATTACAACAAATACTCTGTGTGGGGATGGTTGTTCTTCATAGTACACAGCCATTCCATTATTTTCATAATTATCTGAATAAGAAGAGTCTCTCTTTAGCATAATCTCATCTAAAAGTCCATGCATAAAGAACAAAAGGATTGTAAGTGTACATTATATTTCCCATCATTATTACTTTTATTTAAAAGCAGCTATGGCATGTTCCAAAATGAGGTTTTGGGAAGAGGCAAGGATGAGGAATGTCTATTTCCAGTCTACACCTATTTTGTATTTTTTCACTAGAGCATTCATTCCATCCAACTTTCACACCAGCTGATGAACATTTTAAGAGAAAATTTTGCAGAAAAATTCGCTATCATTTTTATGTCACTTTCCCTAACAATCCATTTTGTATGCTACTTCTCCTACACATCGTTATGCAGTTTTCCCTCTTTTTGTATTCAATGTTCACTGATATGCACACTTGTCTATTCAACTTTCTCTAATACACCCACTTTATATGCAACCTTTAAGATCCTTACCAAAAAGGTCAATACACAGTCCGAGATTAGTCTTCTTATTAGTCCAGAAAGTGTGGATTGCATCGGTGCACTTAAAAATCTGGATCAAAAGAAATTCTTTGCCACTCCACTCCAAACTTGCTAGCAGCTCCCTTAGGTTTCATAATATACTTGCAGTTCTATCACAGCAACACATTAATATGATTACTGAATGTTTCGTTCATTTTAAAAAGAGGGCAAAATCTTACCTGAAAGTATAGAATTATAGTCCACATCAACCCAAGCACAATGGAAGGTCTACCATCGGCAATATCAGTTGAATTAATGTTGACAAGCTTAATCTGTTTATAGGTGGGAGGGAAGAACATAGTTATCAGAGACAGCAGAAAGTCACAGCAAGAAAAAAATGTGTATAGAAATGAAGATTTTTGGGGAAGTATGCTTGTGAAATTTAATACTTGTAAATGTAGACCATGTGTTCAGTTGTCCTAGGGAGTGAGAGGAGACAATATATTTTAAAAAAACTTTAGTATTTTCCTAGATAAAATGGACATGGAAGTAGCAAACCAAGAGAGAATAGAGGTTCCTGTGTTGCAGACACCCTGCACACACCATTTCTAGCAATATCAAGCCACTGCGATACAGGGTTAGAATGTTAGGCCAGGACACAAGAGACCTGGGTTTAAATCTCTACTTGGCCATGGAATTCACTGGGTGACCTGGGGCCAGTTACACATTCTTAGTCTGATCTGCCTCACAGGATTATTTTAAAGATTAAGTGGGGGAGAGGATAGCTGCAGACACCACCTGGAATTCCCTGAAGGAAAGATAGGATAATAAATGTAACAAAGAAATAAACTGGACAGATCAACATATAAGCCCTTGTACTCCTGCTATTTCTGTATTCCTTCTTCAGTAGATGATAGTCAATGAAATTTCACGCTGGCACAACCATAATCCCTAAGAGCAGCATGTTTTGTTTAATTTTTATTATCGTCGTCGTTTAGTCGTGTCCGACTCTTCGTGACCCCATGAACTAGAGCATGCCAGGCCCTCCTGTCTTCCACTGCCTCCCAGAGTTGTGTCAAATTCATTCTGGTAGCTTCAATGACATTGTCCAACCATCTCATTTTTATTATAGATGTGCACAAAAGACATTTTGAAATTATCCATCTGTTTGTGGGCAGATAAAATTGGTGGGGCAAGTTCTTTGAATTTCTCCCGGTTAAGAATCCCAGGTATATTCTCTTCCCTCACCAAGAGACAATTTTTAAACAAATCATTGCTGCTCAAGCAGCAACCACCACTAGTGTGCTAGAAGCTTGGTTACTGCTTTGCTTCGTCCACAACACCTTCTACCTAGTGCCATTGTAGGAGAATGTTGTGGTGGTAGCAGAGAGAGTGCCACAACCACACCCAAAAAGGGGGCAGGAAAGAGAGAGATTGGTTTTGGAAATAATTCTACAAAGCAGAGTTCTTTTCTCAAGACAAGTAGGAAAACAAAAATCTCTAATGTTTTTCAGAACGATGTATTCTGACAATTTTTGATTTAGCACTAGCTGTAATTCCTCAAGGTTCAGCACCTTTACCAGTTTTCTCACCTGTTATATTTTGGACAGGTTCTTATAGATACATTTTCTCTCTAGCATGGAACTCCATATAATAACTTCTTTTCCTATAGCAGGCATATGGAAGGGCAGTGTTGTGCTCAACTCCCGTAAAATTATGGTTTAAGCCTTAATTCATCCTTTCATTTTCTCAGAGTTTATTTCATCATTAGAGAGACTTCCATTTTTCTGCCTCGTTTTCATGGCCTTTAGAATATCATAATATTGCAAAGTGACTGCAACTGCTGCATTTGATTTTCCTTCGTATTAGCCACCTCTTCATCATTCCAAACATTACCTGGTGGCCCCACTCCAACCTGAAAAGCCTTTTAATGTGGAATTCATGATCTTATGACATTTGTCACTATTTAACTGAAATGTAGAAATGTGGAAAACTAGAAGGGAGGCTGCCATTCAGATTACTATACATTGAGAGATAAGGCTTATTATTATTATTCAAAAACACCAGGCATTGTTGGAAGGCATGTAATTGCATGATAATTACTGGGTTCATTAACCTTTTGATGATCTTTTATTATCAGAAATGTGTGGCCTGTTGCTAGGCTCATCATCATCATCATCATCATCATCATCATTCACACAGTACTATAAGCAGTTGCAGATCTCAGAAATCACACCATTAGAACTACAAAAAAATTGGCAATATTAGAAACCGCAAACATGCTGCACTGATATTTAACAGATACTAGGCTTTTGGTTAAAACTTGTATCTGTTATATAATACTACTCAGTGTTTTTTGATGATGATGATGATGATGATGATGATGATGATGATGATGACGACGATGATGATGATAACAACAACAACAACAACAGAACTGCAGAGCCGGAAGGGGCTGTATGGATCATCAAGATCATCAAGTCCAACCCCTGTCAAGGAGGCACAGGGGAATCAAACTCCCACTTAAACCACTGAGCTATTCCAGCATTTCTTATAAGCACATTCTTCTACCACCTCCTAAGTAAGGTAAGAACCTTAGACCTCATTTATGAGAATTTCTCAGAAATGTCTCTTCCTTTGAAATTCTTTTCAAAGGGTATTTCTTTTCTACAAATCTGGATGTGAATGACTGAAATGTTCATGACATGATTTTTTGACCAACATTCATTTTTTTAAAAAAAGAAATCATGCTGGAGATAGGGGCAAGTGGGTGGGAAGAAAATGTCTGAATGATTATTTGCATTGGTATTATGTTTATTTATTAAGATGGTCTTGGAGTGTACTGCGTTTATATATTTTATGCCTATACTTTCTGTAAAATACTATGTCAGGAAAACATTTAGTTTGTACTCCTGCAATAAAATATTTAGTACTGTATTTAATAATAATATTAACAGAACTATTTTGCTTCATTTAAATCTATTACTATATGACTGAATGTTTCATAAAAGCATTGTACGAACCGGTGATCCTCTGTATACGGACTAGCATGAAAAACAAAAACAAAAAAAGAACCCTATTTAAATTGCTTTATGTGAGTAACTATCAGGATAAAGAGAAGAGAGTAGGAGACAACTGCAAAATAAAAGTGCGTAACTTTAAAGGAAACCAACAGATATTACTAGGACATATCACAGTACAAAGAACACTAACATCTTTACATACAGCACAAGAAGAAAGCAAGAAAATATATACACATACTACAAAGTACATACTTTAAATGAACAGACATTTTTTATTACTATAGATGTGCTGTTTATATACAAGGACTGCATAGCAACATTGTATATATGATCATATCTAGAACATACATGAGGTGCTATGGGGAAATGGTGGCAACAAAGTATTTCCTGTTATATGACAATTACTGATATCTGTTATGATAATGTTTGTGAATGTGCCATTGTGCAGACTGACTGCTGCCCATGGTATATGCCTGGTTTCCAATTTCTTAACCAACATTCTTGTTCCTTTCTGTTTCTTCCTAGTGCCTTCAAATGGAGTAAAGATTAACTCTGGAGTGCCAGAGATTGTGTGTGTGTGTGTGTGTGTGTGTGTGTGTGTGTGTGTGTGTGTGTGTGTGTGTGTGTGTGTGTGTGTGTGTGTGTGTGTGTGTGTGTACATTTGCGTGCACAACAATACATTAAAAAGATGAAATGCTAGATTGTCACCCTGTTGAACTTACCCGCCGTCCTTCCAAGAACTTAAGGGCTGTGCCAATGTTGGCGACTCCATGAATTCTTTTCAGTTTTCGTCCCTGTTCACATGGCTTTAAAAAAGTACAAACCACAAGGACAATAAAACAACTTTAAAACATAATGACAATCTGAACACACATGAAACCTGAAACACCCTGATTTAAAAGTTAAATCTCTTTCTTTAATCCTTCTTTATAATTAGATGTACTGAAACAACAAGATCGACTTAAATATCTTCTTCCAATAATTCATATGCTAGGTATGACCTAATTACTATAAGCTATGCAGACATTTATCTTTTCAGAACAATCAAGTGGCCAGCCTCAAATATGTTATTGACAGAGAGTCTTTGCAGTTGAATAATTCCAGACCATCATGAAAAAACTAGAACTGGTTCTAGATGCAATGCAGAACAGACATATTTAACTTCATTCCTTAGGTCTCTAGAATAATTTCACTTCTATCCAAATAATCCGCTTGTGTTGCTCAGTGCTCAGGAAACACACAACACTGTGAGTTAGTGTTATACAGTACCTAAAATTAGTCTTTCAAGTACCGTCACAGTTTTTGTCTTTTATTTGTCATTTTATTTTATTTTCTCTTTAAAAAAATCTTTTATTTTGTTTTTAACCTATAATCACAACACTGTATTTACAATTCTGCCACAAGAGGGAGCATTTTCTTATCAAAATAGTAGATAAGCTTAAAGGTCTAATTTTGTAAGAACCAAAGCATCTCATATGTTCAGTTAAGCACTGAGAAGCAAGCTGCACTCAGAACATTCTAAGATGCATCAATAAATAGCTTCCAGGTTAATTATATCAAAAACTACAGCTTAATTTATTTGAAAGGCTCCTCACACATTTTAAGCAAAAACTGTGTCAATAATAGCAGATAATAGATTTAATGAATCTCATACCTAAGTGCACTGGAGATAAAAAAAAAATTGCTTGAGGAATCATCTTAAGGGTCACATGCCACTGCCTCAGACACATTTGATTCCCCGCAAATATTTCAACACAACGTACTTGTGGGCAGTTCTAGACCTATGTCAGATGTTAAGAGCTTTTTATGTGGGACAAAAGTGCTCCCTACTGAATTGCTACTACGTACCTCCACTCACACTGCACATTTTATGCAGCAAATGCCTGCTCGTAAACCCTAAATTGCTCTGATTTGCTGCTCCCTGACTTGTCTGAGTGCCGAAATAGATTTCTGTTCTTTGGAGTATGGTATCGTCTGCTCAGTGAACCTGCTTGTGATGAATCTTTCTTAGTTCTACTCCATTCCCCAGAGACACCTCACTTGGAATTTGTTTTTTCAAAAATACTTCAGCAATCTAAATATTGCCCTTCTTTCAAAATCTTCTATTCAACAGCCAGGAATGCCAGTTTGAATAATAGTTATAATCTGGAGATGTTCCATGGACCCAGTACTGTAATTCAAAGAAAAGCTTCAGTCTAACAAGAGAACAATGTTATTATTTCAACAGGCTTCCAAACCTTGGGTCAGCAAATATTTTTGGACTAAAACTTGACCACTAAAGCCTTCACCACTAGCTCTGCTGGCAGGATTGTGGGAAGTTGTAGTCCTAGAATACCAGGGAACACATACTGGAGAACCACTGGATTAGTACCACATGTTCAGGAAGTCACGGTGTTCTATAACTAATGTGTGTCTTGTCTACTTTAACTTTTGATCCTCATTTTATTTTACTTTTTTAAATTGTATGCCAGATTCTTAGTACTTCTACTGGACATTTAGATACATTTCCTGATTCTGCAGCAATGCAGGGGGAAAAAAAGATATGAATGTAACCATAGCACAACCAACACAATGTACTATGCACTACAGTGGGGTCTCTACTTAAGAACGTCCCTACTTAAGAACAATTCCACTTAAGAACAGCTCCATTTGCTAGATTTTGCTTCTACTTGAGAACAAAAATCCAAGATAAGAACAGGAAAAAAAAACTTTCTTGCTCTTTTTTTAACCTTAGGTCATCTTAGGTTAAAAAAAGTTCTCCCCCTAGTGGTAGAGTACGTATTAACCAGCTTTGCATTAGTTCCTATGGGAACTAATGCTTCAATGTACGAACGCACCTCTACATAACAAAAAAACAGCCAGAACAGATTAATTGGTTTTCAGTCCATTGCTTCAAAATTAGCTTCGTCAGAAGTGCTTTTAACACTTCTGACCTAAGGGGGAAAAAAAAGAAAAAATATCCCCCTCTAGTGGTAGAAGGCAGAATAGCAGCTTCCCATTAGTTTCTATGGACGGAAAAGAGCAGATACAGATTAAATGGTTTTCAATGCATTCCTATGGGAAATGCAGATTCTACATAAGAACTTTTCCACTTGAGAACCACCTTCCAATACGGATTAAGTTCTTAAGTAGAGACCCCACTGTACATATTATGTATTAGAGAGATATGAGCACTTTAATTTAACAAAATCCTTCACATCTTGTATTTGAATATTCTATAAAAGACTTTAGTGGAACTTCATTAGCATAAAGTATTTTAATTAAAACACACTAATAATATTAAAAAGATAAATAATTTCTAGTCATACAAATTAATAAGGTACTTTTGATAGGAAAATAATTACCAGCTTCTGTCCTGAGAGAACTTCCAAAAGGGCAATCAATACTATTCCATCTTTGATGTCTTCAAACAGATCATTCACCACCATGGGGGGATTACGCTGGTAAGAAAGCAGAATACTCTGAGATGTCAACATTAGGCTGTACATTGTTTTGCACTATAAATGTATAATGTCTATCTTTTTCTCTCCTATTAGCTGCAAAAGGAATTTATAATATTGTTATTGTTCCTTGGCATTACAGAGGCTGGGGGGCAGACCAAAGGGTATAAAGCAAAAAAAAATTTAAGAAGCAAATCCTCAAGGTTTGCAGGTGAGATTACATTTAAAATATACAGATTTTAAAATAAACACATTTTACACACACTCTCTCTCTTCCTCTCCCTCTCTTTCTTTCTCTTCTACAAATTTTATGCAAAGAAATCGTGCACTACAAAAAAAATCCTTGTAATCACACCCAGTAAGGAGAAAACGTTTGAAGTTTTTCATTTTCACTTGTAAAAAATGAAATGAGGAAAGATCTGCATCCCTGTGTTAGATAATTTGGGCTCAAATCACTAGGATATCATCTTTGCACTCCCGAATAGATCAACATGTTTAAAGTGCTTTTAAAAAAACATTGTCCCTGTTCAGGTCAATTCTATGTTATTCTCACCTTTCTCCTAATTAAAGGTGTCAGTCTGTGTATATCTGTAATTGAAGGTAACACTTCATGATGAAGTAGGCTATAGCACATGAAAGCTTATGCCATAATAGAGTCTGGTATTTTTACTGTAACAGACTAATAAGGAAATTGCATTCAACATGGTGTGTAATTAGACTCTAGACTTGCATAGCCTGAACAAAGAGACTGTTTCAGTCTGGTATCTTTAGAAACCTTATAAAAATGCTATATCACACAGGTACTGATATACTGCAAAAATTAAAGCAAAAACATTAACCTTTAGTTTCATATTTGTCTATTTTTCTAAGGGACGTGGTGGCGCTGAAGGGACGTGGTGACGCTGCGGGCTAAACCACAGCAGCCTGTGCTGCAGGGTCAGAAGACCAGCAGTCGTAAGATCAAATCCACATGACGGAGTGAGCTCCCGTCTCTTTGTCCCAGCTCCTCACCAACCTAGCAGTTCAGAAACATGTAAATGCAAGTGGATAAATAGGTGCCATCTCAGTGGGAAGGTAAAACGACGCTCTCTAGTCACGCTGGCCACCTGGCAATGGAAACTGTCTTCGGACAAGCACTGGCTCTACTGCTTGAAAAACGGGATGAGAATCGCCCCCTAGAGTCGGACACGACTGGACTAAAAATGTCAAGGGGAACCTTTACCTTTACCTTTATTTTTCTAAGATGAGGAATGCTTATGCCAGCCCTGAGTCTATTCACGTAATAGCAGCTAAATATATAGAGTATGCTTGTTTTGTAGATCTTCAGTGGGTAGCAGAATAACAATATTATAAATCTGAAGCAAACAACTTTATTATCTAAAGACTCTGCTTATGAGAATTCATGTCTGCACAGCCAGAACTGTGTGTATTTTGTATAATTAAAAACCAGATGGCTGTATGTCATATAAACTGTGTTTCCCCTCAGGATGCTAACATGACAAAACAGGGCAGAAGAAACACATTGCTCTTATTTCACAATAGTCTCAGAAATCTGAAAATACTCTCCCCCTCAGGGTTGGATCTTTTGTTACAGGAGTTACATTATCTGTTGCTGGCTGCTGGCTGTATCCAACAGTGTTCTACTGACATAAGAATACCAAAGTCACGGCTAACAATGTGGTCATTCTCCACATTAGCTTTTCGCTTTCCAAACAAATGGAAAGGATAATATTAGGGCAAGAAATGACTATGGCCTAAATCCAACTGATAATCACAATGAGAGTAGTTGGAAAATTCTGGCTGAAATCCTGCTGCGTAATTTATGGACAGGACGCAACACGACTTAATTCCATCCTAAACCATTCATCACATGGAAGCCATGTGATGAAAGGGATTACACCAGAACTGGAAAAGCCACAGGATAAAATTAGGAAGTTTTTAACAACCAAAAAATTGATTCCTGTCCATGGCATCACTCTTCTTCAGGCATTAGGTTAAGCAACACAAATTCAATGGATCTACTCTAGGGTCAGCAACTGGATTCAGACCAGTGTTGTTGTCACCACCCATACAGGTCTAATATTATTGTTTTGATATAAGAAGTATCAACAGGAAAGTTGAAGCCATATTGGTCTGAAACCTATTTTTTTTCCAGTCATTTATTTCAGTCTTGATTATGGGAAATGCTGGAAATGCTCCATGTGCAAGATGGGGAGGGAAGAATCTTTTTCTTTACAGTTTATTATTTAATGATACAGAATGTGCGAACTGGAGAAAAAAGCAAGGGTGCACTGCATTTTCCTTGCTGGAGAGTTTCCCCTCCAAATATAATAACACCAGTACTGGATAAGCTGTCTACGAGTAGACATGGTCTAGAGGGGCGGGGTAAAAATCAAATAAATAAATAAATAAAATAAATAAGCTGTTTTTCTTCTGACACCACAATTTTGGTATATAACAGAAGGCTTGAGTGAGCAATGTTGGTTCACTGATTATTCACAAGATGCAAACAAATATGAACTTGGCATTTTTCCCACTTCTACTTATACTCAGTATAGGCAGCTGTTTTTCACTAGGCAAATCATAACTGATTTAAAGTAAAAGCAAAGTGTGCTGCTTATATACCACCCCATAGTGCTTCAAGCACTCCCAAGGTGGTTTGCAATTTAATTATGCAGACTGCACTTTACCCCCACCCACCCAAGAGCTGTGTACTCAATTTACCCATTGCAAAAGGATGGAAAGCTGAGTGAATCTCAAGCCAGCTACTTGAAATTGAATCCTGTTTAAGATGATGTACTGCATATGAACAGGAGGCAACCTAGTTCTATGAAATATATAGGGCATTTTCAAATACAACCTGAGAGTCACTTGGAACTCACAACAATTTAAAAATAATTGAAATCCTGTCAGTGTAGCTACATCTACAGAAGAATGTGTGTGAGAGAGGATTTTCAGTAGTTTTAAACTTCCTATTTCTATCCCGCAGCTTTCCCTACTCCCTTGTAATCTCTTTCATCATGTGGAAGGCACAGGAGCTTTGGGATGGAATGAAGAAGTCTTTCATTATCAAAAATTGCTGCTGCCAGATGACATTACCAATGAGAGGGCTGTCTATAATGAAAAACCCCTCCCCTTATCGATATTGGTATATATGTTTTTCCACTGCCCCTTTCACCACTCATATAGGGAGAGATTTGTCCTGCCATGTTTAGATAGATCAACAGCAAATGCAAATGAGGAGGGTTTGGAAAAACTTTTAAATGATGAAAACTCTTTTATTACTAAACAAATAGCTCAATTTTGTTTATATTTGATTAAATTTCATACTAAGAAAATGGGTAAATTAGAAGGTTCAAATTCTAAATTAAATTTTAAACTTTGAATTCTCTGTAGATATTCCCTTATATTATGAGGGCATTATCCTGTAACTGTGCTAGATGTATTCCTATGGTTTTATACTGCAATACTGTAAATTTATTCATTCATTCATCCTCCCCTATCCCACTGCTGGCTGAATGGGATTATGTGGGAGCCAGAAAGGCTGTGGGACAGAGGTAGAAAAAAATGAATTACTAAAAACCACAGCAACATCACCCCTCTACAGGTAAAAAAAAATGCAACAGGAGTTCAGCCAATTTTAGTGAAGTGGCTAATGCAAAAACTTGGAATTCGAGTCCAATCAGTCTACTAACTTGATGGGTACAAGGAGACATCCACCGTATTTACAATTTCCAGTGGGACAGTACTATTAACCTACTGTATTTGATCCAACATCCTATACAGAAAGTGAGAAATAAACCAAATAAATTATAACGGGGAGTATCTGCAGCTGTTTTTATTATAAATTCAAAGGAAGATTCTGATCCAATATAAGAGAAAAAAGGTATACAAGATTAAACCCCTGTTCCAGTTTAATAGGGCTTACTCCCTTTGGGTTTAATTTAGGTTCTTCCATAAGTGAGTGTACAACTATAACCTTAGCATCTCTAGCTACAGCATCAATGGCTTTATTTCAGAATTCTCAGACATTCAGCATTTACCTCATTTCAATGGCTTACAGCCAACATGGCTTCTTCTCCATTTCAATCCAGCCACAACTGCAAGATTCTTATCCTGGTGAGTCACCACCGGCTAAGATTATGCCTATGTATTTGTGAAATAAGTTTTTTTTTTTCTTCAATGTGTATCGTTTTATACTTGCTTACATTTGCCATTGTAACACTCCAAACATTTTCCCAGTTTGGAGAGATCCTTTCCCAGTGTTTCAGAAGTGTTACCTGTAAGCATAGTAATATCACTTCTTATCCCTATCTCCAAATCATTTGGGCAGAATCAGCACTGCCATAGTCACCACATTCTGTAAGTTTAAATTACTAATCAGTTCTGAATTAACACAAATAAGTAAATGAGCACTATGAAGGAAAGCCAATTTGCTGACTTTTAAAATGATTTCCAAATAATTTATATGCCTCCTACTATCTTCATAAAATTTCTTATGTTGGTGGTTCTTCATCACCACCAGTGTTTTACATCTTCCTACACACTCCTAAATATCACATCTGCTAAAATCAAAAGCCAAAACCATATGTGCTATAATTATTGATAGATCTATGTGGTCCAATTTACTTATAAGCAGTTTATTATAACCCTGGTGAATTTTTACTTTTTTAAAAAAGAACTATGCATGCACTTTGAAGACATTATACCTGGAGACATTTTCAGCAAGATCCAAATGACCCAAAGTCTTAAAAAAGTCATCCCTCACTAATATACAGACCAGAACATAGATAACAGCTTTCCTGTTTCCCAGTATTCTAACAGTTTTCATCATGAAAAGCATTTTAAAATATACATTTTGAGATAAAACCATTTAGAAAAGGGTATTTTGAAAGAAAAAACATTTTAAATTAATTATTAAGTAAGCAGATGTGAGTCCCCGTGTGAATGCAAATATTTGAAATTCTGATTAAAGCAAAAACAGGACACAGCAGACTTTCCGATAAATACATTTGAAATTGATGCAAGCTAGAAACAGATTGATTATCTGTTTCTCTGGTTTCTTTATGATTGAGCATAGTATAATATGGCACAGAAAATTCATTTGTAAGTGACTTTCATGTATCTTTTGAGAAATACAGTCAAAACAATCACAAGGTTGTCAATATGAAACACTTAGGGAAGAATCATTTTTTGCTTCTTTTAACAATATAAAAATCAAAGTACTTAGAAATAAAAGTACATTCAACTTTAAGCTTTCCCTTTAACTTCCTCTTTAATACAGGAAGCACACATTCTTATCGATAATAGCTGTACCACACACATTGTCATCATGGAGAACTGTCATCATTGGTCATTAAATAACTATAGTTATGGAAAACATTCATCTCCCGCCTTTCAAAACCATGAACAAGTTGGATGCAACCAGGATTTTGTTTAGAAAAAAGAGCCTTTGCATATGAGCAGAATAGTGGATTCTGCTTAATTTCTTACATGATCATTGTTTCAGAATTGTCATTTACCATGTAAACATAAACAGAAAACCTAAAGATTACCTTGGCCAGATGAGTGTTGATCCATTTTGTGAATGTCCTCTTTTGCACAGACTCTTGTTCATCTAATAAAGTAAGAGAAGAAGAAATGACTTTGCTACACTGAGATTGTAAATGTACTATATCACAAACATATTGGAAACCACGTCAAAAGAAGATATGGCCAATTCATATGTTCAGAAGTGTACAATTAATTAGGATCAACAGGTCTCAGAGTACTGAGTGAAGACTGTGAAAATTCCTATGCTCTGTCATGGCACTGCTGAGGGAAGAAAAAAAAACTGACTTTTCTTTGTCAGATGTCTTTAAAGCCTGGGCAAGCATCTCTACTAGAGATGGGCACAAATTGAAAAAAAATGATGATTCATCACAATTCATAATTAGTCAAGGTTAATTAATAACAAATAACAAATTTACACATTTCATCCAATGAATCAAAGAATCAGACATCTGAGTTATACACCCACAAAATGGATTCCCCCAGGAAATTGCCCTTTAGCAGCTGGCTTGAGGGGGAACCAACGTGGTGACGCTGCGGTTTAAACCACAGAAACCTCTGTGCTGTAAGGTCTATACATCTGCAGCTGCAAGATCGTATCCATGTGACAGAGTGAGCACATATCACTTGTCCCAGCTCCCACCAACCTAGCGGTTCGAAAGCATGCAAATGCGAGTAGATAAATAGGGACCACCTCGGTGGGAAGGTAAACAGCGTTCCGTGTCTAAGTCGCACTGGCCATGTGACCACGGAAGATTGTCTTCGGACAAACACTGGCTCTATGGCTTGGAAACGGGGATGAGCACCGCCCCCTAGAGTCGAACACGACTAGACAAATTGTCAAGGGGGACCTTTACCTTTACTTTGAGGAGGAACCCAATCTTCACCAAACTTGTAGAAGAGGGTCAGGGGAAGATTTTGTGTAACTTTGGTGCCTCTTGGTGCCTGGGGGGGAACCTTCATGGGTGACCCTATTTGTGAGTGTATACCTTGAACATCTGAAACCCAAACTTCACCAGAGTTGCAGGTCTTGTAGAGGAGAGCCAGCCGAAGACTTTCTGCAATTTTGGTGTCTCTAGGATCCGGGGGGGGGGGGGCGGCTTTTATATCTCAACTAATCAACAAATCAAAAATCACTAAAAATTCATTGATTCGTAGCTATCATGGGCGTCACTAATCTCTACCCTGGCTCAGCTTGGTGGCAGGGCCTACTGATCCAAGGCAAATGTGTTTGTTCTGCTGGAGCAGAGAAGGCAGGGGAGACAGCTGGTAAATGCATGCATTTGGTCACACTGTTAGGAACAAAGCAAGGAGCAGTGCTAGTAATGCAACTTGTGATCCTTCTTGTTACACGAGCTCTGACAGCAGTGGATTAGAACATGAAAAACAATACCGGGGGCTAAGAGTGACTCAGACCTCAGCAAGAGCATAAGGTTGACATTCTCACTTGTCAGGTGAACTGTAGTGATGTTGTACAAACTGTGAATCCTAACAGTAAGGGTCACAGCTGCTGCATCTTCTAAACACCACCTAGCTTTTTCCCTGGCTGTGGGATTGTTACTTGATTAGCAAGATTTTGCCCAGATTCTTAGCCCATTTACCCAGATTTGTCTTGTATTTTCACAAATAACTGGTCTAGAAATGACTTCCAGTCCTACTGCCCCTTGCCTGCCTGTCACTATGACCTCAGAAGGAAGTGATACCACTTTTGCCCCTGAAATTCAGACTATGTCATGATGTTTGTCTGGCAAACAGATACCAATATATGGGTGTAAAAACTGGTTCACCCATTAGATATAATGAAGACAATACATTTTTTCAGCTTTAAAATACAGAAGGGAACATTCCAATGCACTGCCAGTCCAATGTAAAAACATTTACATAAGCAAGGGCTCAATATTCCCCTGGAAAATTCCCTTCTTTCACCCTCTGAGGACATCCTTCATAGCTTCGAGCAAAAACATCAAAGGTGTGACAGTTTAAATGATTAAGCTCGCCAAAATGTTTGTAACTCTTGAGTATTTTGACAGCCTAGTTTGAAATCATAGTTGTTGAGACCAGATTCAGAAGATGTCATCCAAAGAACCACTTTAGACCTGCTCAAGAGTTTATACAACCAATGGGATTGAATTGTGCCATACCATAGAAGGATCCCATCACTACTCTGTTTCAAATATAGCTTCTCATGAAGCACTGTTGTGCTCCTTAGAAAATGCAACTCCAAAGCTTCCTTGGGGCATGTGGAATTAGTTCCAACACCCTCTTAATCCTGTGCATAATTATGTATTATTATTATGTATTCTTTCAAAAAGTATTCTTTTATGTGTCCATAAAACCCTACAGCCTCTCTACAATAGCATGGCAATTTGGGCTTTGAAATATTATGCCAGTGGAATGACACTCATATTCTATCAGGTTGATCAGACACTAAGTTTAGCCCCAATAGTAGATTGCTGTTTGAGGACCAGTCCAGCTAAATGTAGAAGGTTGGCCACTACATGATAAATCGGCTACAGCAATTATGAATGCAATCATGACTTGATACAATTGTGAACTGAATAGCTGTGGAGGCTACCTGGGTTAATTAAATTCATAAATTTTCAGGGCATTTAAGTCACTGTATAAAGTTGCAGCAATAAAACCACAGTCTTAATTTAAAGGCTGACACCTTCAAAGGATATTAGTATATTTGGTTTTCACCACCCATTAAAAACAACATGCATGCAGTTTTAATGCTCTGAGTACACTTTAAGATCAAGTAGTCTTAATCTACTATCTTCTCTTTTTAAAAAATAGATTTTCAAAAATTATTAGGAATTGGGTCAAGAAAGCTATAGAAGTGTGGGAAGATGCCAGAAGAGGTATGACCCGCCACAGATTCCCCTCAGAAGTCAGTGAAGCGGATGGCAAGTGAGGTGGAGTTTTGTTGTGGTGAGAACTGGTTGGGTTTCAAGCAAGCTCCTGAAACTGACTGGGACCCCTTGGTTCTGGGGCCCCCAAATTGGGGAGGGGGAGACCCTACTAGGAGAAGCAACGTCCAAAGCAGCAGAGATGACAAAAGGGGGAATGGGATCAGTGAAGGCTGGTCCCCCCTCTGAAGTCACATCTGAGTGCATGGACTGAGGAGGAAACCATCTTGACAAAGAATTGGGAATGCCCCAAGCACAGAGTGAGAGTGTGCAAAAGGCTGTTGGAAATATCCCAACCAGAGACTCTAAGTTAAAATATCTGTTCATGTAAGGAAAATCTCCATGGACCCAAATAACTACACAGAACAGAGATAGATATAAAGAGCTGGCAAAATGGACTTTACCTTTAAAAAAATCTTATGGTAGACGTGAGCCTCCCCCCCCCCAGCTTGGATCTGGAGAAGAAGAGGAGAGAAGAGAGGAACGGAGAAGATAAAAGCCTTGCTCCTGTGACTATCTCAAATATGATATTTAATCCTACTTACTTTAAAGCACTGTGGATCGTTTAAATTATTATTGTTGTGACTTGGTGACTGTGAGAACTTTCTACCTGGAGGGAAGCTCCATGCATACCCTTGATGGTACATGCAAATAAGACTGAGAAAGAAAATTAAGGTTACAGCGACATCTGTTGACAGAAGACTTAAACAACACCCTTTAAAAAGAAAACAGGTGCTGACAGAAATCTGCTGACACACTCCTTATTTACTTAACTTAAGAAGAAGGCTGGGGATGAATATGGCAACAAAAAGAGGAAAAGAGAGAATTCAAAGAGGTTCACTGGCAGAGGAATAGAAACTCAGTGGGATATTGGGACAAGAGTCATTTAAGGACTGGCATCAAAGTATTCAAGAGATGTTATCAACAGGGCTACAGAAACCACAAGGAGGGATGGCTCAGCTATGTGTACTTATGAAAGATTCAGGGATGCAAATGACTGATATTAAAAATCAAATTACAGAAAATAAAAAACAAATAGCCAGAATATATGGGGCATCAAAAAGAACAGAAGAAAGACGAGACTTTCAATACAGAGATGGGAGAGCAAAAATGGGGAAGCAAGCAAAATGAAATTACTCTGTTAAATCTACAAATGGAAAGAGTCAATGCCATATTAGATTCCAGAATCTACCAGAACAAAAAGAAGAAGACACCGTGCAAGTGATTGCTACTTATTTAGCATCACTCATGGATATGCAACCAGAGGATGTTCAACAAAATATAGACACAGCACGAAGCATTAATATAGCACCAGGAATAAAAATCTCCCCAGAGAAAATCATGTTAAATTTACAAGAAAGATCTTTTGATATAAAGTTCCAAGAAATATACAAGGTAAGGTACTTAATAGAAAATATAAAGAAATTAAGTATTGAAACATATTCCATGGCAATTAAGACAGAAAAACGTGTGAATATGTGGAGTTGACATCCCTCTTGAGAACAAACTCAATTATGTATAAGTAGTTGGTGCCCTCTTTGAATTCCAGGAGCAGAGTTATTATATTAACTCAAAACTGAAGGTAGAAGATTTTATGAAAACAAAGGAAAAGTGGCTGGGCAGAAAAAAGGAGCAAAAAGCAGATGAGAAACAAGAAGAGGAGAAATCAAGTGGATCATCAGGATCAGAGGCAGAAAGAAGCTCGACTAGAACAAAAGAGCAAGTGAGAAGCTCTAAAGGAAAGCACACTATAGAAACAAGAGGATCCAGGAGGAGGAAAGAAAACCTCAACAATAAAAATGGACTAAATGAATAAAATGGTTAAAGACTGTAGGGTATAAAATAGTAGAAGAATATAAATGTTTAAAAATCAGTAATTATTAAAGAAAATGCAGATAAGATGTTTTGTAGATGATGTATGATTTACTGATGGTAAACAATGCCAATGAATTTTTTTAAAGATATTAAAATGTTTTTAAATAGTGTGGGAAATGTAAAACACAGGAGGAGACTTTTATTATGTTTGGTGGATATATAGGGAATAATTTCATATTTAGACTTGAAAGATAGCCTGGAAAGCAGAGATTAAAGAAGAATGTGAAGGTCCAATCAGGGAATAGATACTTTAGTAACTATAGAAATACTGGAAAATATGCTGTTTTTATTTTAATCTTTTTTTAGTATAATTGTACAAGTAAATGTACTCTCACTCTCTGGAATTCTAACCCTTCCCTATCCATACCTACCCCCCTAACTCTAAATTCAGTTCCCCATAATCCTACCCCCATTGAAAAGAATAAAAAATTACAACTGGAAGTGGACGGCAAACAAAAATATGTACTTTGGGTCATTTGCCAGCATATTTTCACTGTTAAATTACATGTTAACTATTCCATCTCCATCAACTCTCAGCCCCAACAAAGTTAGAGAAGTAAGGAATGTTTTAAAGTCAAAACATACTAGGTGCTGTATGTGGGCCTTGGATGTAAAAAGGCAATAAAGTTCAAATTTGCTATAACATATATATGTATATTCTGTAGTCAATGTACACTATTCCTTGGTCCAGTCAGAAATTCTGGGTAAAAGGAAATCAAGAAGCTGTATGACTTTTAAAGAAGAGGGCATGAACTGAGTGCCATCTTTGCAACAAATCCTTAAAACCTGTCTAATGCTACTGCTTCCGTGCCCCCCCTCCGAAGTAGCCTGGTCCATTTACTGGGCTCCGTGCAGTGCATGTATCTGTCAACATTGTTGTTGTGCCGATTGTGGAAGTAGTCCTGCTGGTGCTTCCCCACCTTTCCCTTCAGCTGACCACACAAACGAGGAGGCAGAAGATGAGTCTCCCTTTCCAGCTGCTGAGTGTTGGCTGTGGGGAGAGGTGAGGAAGCACCAGCAGGACTGCATCCATGATTGGTGTGATGATGCTGTTGATGATGGATGTGCATTCCATGTGAAGCCAAGGTAAGTGGACTGGGCTGGTTCTGGGGGCAGGAATGGACTGTGGTGGCAGCTGTACTGCTGAGCTTCATATTTGTATCCCCTGAATAAGAATACGGAGCAAACATCTCTACTTTAAACCAACTTCAAAACCCCCAAACCACCTCCTTATTCATGTTCATAGTGTAACCATGCACTCATTCACAACCAGATTAAGTTTCAGACAATGATGGAGCATCCAAAATTAAGTACTGTATTAGGAAACAATCTGAAATACAAATCTGAATGTTAGATGTATGAAGTCAAAAGTGATCAATACTGTCACTGGTGTACAAATGACTTTGAGATTCATAGGATGTAATATGTTGAGACCCAGGGACAACACAGAAAGAGGAAAAAGTAGGGGCCTGGAAGAGACCCCTGGGTGATCCTCATAGAAACAGAAGAAGAAGACTAGAAGACAGCTTCCTGTAGATATACTGAACAAACAGCCTGGCAAATAAAGAGCAAATAGGGCATAATCATGTAACCTCCGATCACTAAGGGAACTCATCAAAACAGCACGATCAACCCTTTCTTGGAAAGGTCGAGAAAAATAAAAATGGCATGTAAGTCTTTTGAAAACAAGTCCTTCCACTTTCAAAGCACTAGAAAACATTCCGGTGCATTATATGTGGTTCTCTGGCTTTAATACTTTGAAAACTGGCCTATTAAGCAGACTCCAAACCTCACACGGACCTCTACCAAGGAAACCAGTGGAATTCTTTTCCAGACATTGTCATAGCAACTCTACTGAGCAAGCAACTCCATCACTGTTGTCAGTCTTACAGATTCTTTTCTTCACAAGTACCATAAGATTCACATAGTTTATAACAGCAAGGGCAATTTTAGCAGTTTTTTTATATAATGTTTTTTTGTTAACAATTGATTACCTAATAAAAATCTAATAGGAAGTACAAGAAACTGTTGGACATTTGGAGGCAGGTTCCACATTTATATGACATAACTATCATTTGTTGTAGGTTTTAAATATCTGAAGTTGATTTAAATAAAGTGCTTTGTGTTATACAATTCCACTTATATGTTTGTGTATGTTTTTATTCTTTTTTTCTTTGCCTAATGATATATGGCTATTTGGGATTATCTCAGTTTAACTTTCCATATTTTTGATTTGTTTCATATAGACAGGTGAATTCTATGGTTAAATCAGAATAATCTTGAGTTGGCATTTTCAAAATCCTGCCAGGCTCCTGTCGGTAAGGCAGAAGAAAGAGAGGACCAGATAATTTGCGTATGGGAGTATTTTTAGACCCAGGTAATTCCTGACACAACTCCGGGAGGCAGTAGAAGACAGGAGGGCCTGGCGTGCTCTGGTCCATGGGGTCACGAAGAGTCGGACACGACTAAACGACTAAACACACACAATTCAATTTAATAAATGTAGGCTTGCTTAACTGAATTTGTTCTAGTAAATGAACTTGATTTGTCTTCTGTTGATCAATACAGATAAGTAGTAACTGACTACCACTCCATGCTATCTTAACTCTAGTCTCGTTTTTGGAAAACAATTTAGATGTGACTGATTAAAACTAATAGACCATAAAAGTACTTATCACTGGCTAGTTCATTTTCACTATATGAATACTGACATGTTCCTTTCTCCCTTCTGATCCTTGTACTGATCTTTTCCTTCACTGTGCGCATCTCATACTCTAGAATCCCTTTATAAGTTCAGAAATCCAGCAAAGAAACCTGGACATACAGGGAACCACATCCAACTCATGTTGGATCCCTCTTTGGGCAGCTGTGCTTTAATTATTTGCATTTTATTCATATAATTACTAAGAGGCAGTTTAGCAATTAAAAAACTGATTCTTTTTTTAACAATGCACATAGCCAATTCTCTTTATGATTATGGGCAGCTTGCTAAAGACATTTGTATAAGTTCCACCCCACACCAAGCTCTTGTAATGTACTAAAATTGTTTTCAAGCTAAGATGAGCAAAATCAAAAAGCAGCAAACTGGTGGGTTCTTCCTATTTTATTAAAATGCTACTTATTATTATTATTGCATTATCCTGCTTGAAAAACAACTCCATATTATTTTGATTTCAAAAAATTAACTTAGCTACTTTACTACAGCAAAAGCCTTGTGTTCCCTTAAAGATTAATACATTTATTGCTGAATGAACAGTCTATCAAAGCAAAACCAACCCTGTGGCACCTAAAGATTAACAAATTTATTATGATATGAATATTTGAAGGCTACAACTAATTGATGAAAAATAGTTATCTAGAATTTCATACATATGTACAGTGCTTATGACAATGTGGTGTGAGGGAAATTAAATGCAGAAATATTGACAGTAGCAATGCCATCATCATTATCATTGTTATTTTAACAATTAGCTTATTGTTATTACCTTGACACTACTAACAGCAATTACAAATAATTAAAATAGATAATGACACACACTTTTGCAGAAAAGTGAAAGTCCACTAACAGAATGGAAGTATCTTGAATAACTAACAATATAGAACAATACAACAGTCTAGCTTGGTTTTTTCCAAGTTTTCTAAAACACATTATCAACAAACACTAGCCAACAGGAGGTAATATGCAATTAAAAGGACATAATGAAACAACAATGACTTACCAAATTTTGAGATTTGCACAAAAGAGACAACAATTTCCTAAGTAGTAACAGTTCTTTTTTTATTGATAGCTTCATCACACTTGATGCCCCTTTATACAGTGCCCCTTTATATATATATATACACTGTATAAAGGGGCATCATACTATATATATAGATAGTATGGTGCAAAGGGTCTGTTTCTAAGTTACAGTGATGACACATTTAATTTCTGTCACACCTTTCTCCCTAGCAGCTAACAAATGGTTTAAAAGCACAAATATTAAAAGAATTATACATATAAAATATACAAATTTCAAAAAGCCTATTATATATTTTAATTATTAAAAGGCAGAATATAAACCCTTGCTTGTTCAGATATAACATCTGGCGGAACCCTATCTTACTGTGTTTCTATACAGTGATGGTCTGTAATTTGCTTGTTGGACCTAGAACTCACAGTTCAAACATGCTAGAAAAATATAGCCTGTTTAATGAAGAAACACAGAGTATCACTTTGCCCTGAAGTCAAACGATCAATGCTTCCAGGTCAGTGTTGTCTTCACTGGCTGGCAGTGGTGTCTGAGAGTCTCAGACATGGGTCTTTCCCACTCCTACCTCTCGATGCCAAGGGTTTTAAAGAATAGGTAGGTCCACATGGGGTGATGTGGGTCTTGAAATGTCTTGGATATACAAAGTGGCCACATGTCCTCTATTAGGGAGTGTAGTTTTCCATTTGAAGGGCTGCCAGTGGGAAAAAAACAATTTTAAAGGTGGCATTCATTTGAAGAGCTACCTGGTCCAAGTCTGGTTTCAAATGACAGGAGAGCAAATTTTTAGGTAACCACTGAAACTTCTGACTAGATTATTTTTTTAAAATAAAAAAAAAAACTAAACCCAGTCACAATTGAGAATGTGCCCCAAAGGCTCCTCAGAACTGAGGAAAACTGGTAGAACACTCCTTTGTACTAGAATGCAAATACTATATTCTTCAACTGTGCCTCTGCTGTATTATCTACTAGCTTTACTCCATTCACTGAAATGACTTCTCAGAAGAAGGCTATGAGTCAGCATGAGAAAGAATAAAGGCTGTAGACCTTTATTATAGATTCAGTTTCACTAAGTCAGCCTTTCATATTTGTGTAAGTTTGGTCAGCCTGAACACTGTGAGTGAGCTGTAAGAGATACTGTACGTTGTTGTTGGTGGGGAGTCTTAAAAGTTCTTCACATCCATGGATAGCTTTCTAAATGGCCAAGGTCTAAGGATGAGCCAAGAGCTCTAAAGATGTTTACAAAAGAAACAATCTGCAGTTGAAGTTTCACTTTGGAAAATAATATTGTAGTTGAATTAGCTACACCACAGCTCAGCAGATGCCTCTACTTGATGCTGCCTGGAAATCAGATGCAGAATCCATGGATTGGATATCTGACACATAAGCACTTGCCCCATTCCAGTGTGTCAGTCATGTTGATTTCTAAATAATGCACATTTAAGAAAAATGTCATATATCCAGTACTTACTGATCTAAAGGAAAATAAATTATGTAGTACTTGACCTGGAAGTTCTTATTCGTAAGGAAGCAGACAAGTGCATAGACTACTTTTCTTAGCAGCTGTCTCACTTTCCTACTTCTACAAGTAAGAGTGAATAGCTTTTTCTAGTGCAATAGTTGTTTTTGAAGACAAAGAGATCTTTCAGTGTTGCTTTAAGTGACATGGCAAAGTGTCCTTTCTTAGTGTCAATGGTACCAAATCAAATAGCATCTCATAAACAAACATGCCCAGGCATGTCTTTCTGGACACAGTGCTGTAGCAGCTTAGATACTTCATTCATGCACTGTATGAGCTGTGTCTTTCACAGCCTTCCTAACATTCCTTGCATAATTCTTACTACTATCACCTACTATATCTTTGAAATAGAGTTTATTTAACCAATAAAAATATTTTGTCTCTTCCTTGATAGCTGAGTGGCATGTGTGTCTATATGCGTGTGTGAAATTAAATCTACAGTATATAAAGTTTTGTCCCACCAAGCCTTCTTCAACAGTCAAATAATAAGCAATGGCACCTCCTTAACAATGAGCTGCTGTATTTTGGCAGTGTTTTAGTAACAACACTTCAGTTCAGTGGGTTCAGAGAACAGGAAGAGTAGACTGGTATATAAGCACATAGATTGGGGAACACTGTGTTGCATACCTTCAATGTGTATCCAGCTTAACATGTCTAATTTTCATCTTAGACATGTGAGACGTGTCTCACACGTGTTTATCTGCAGACCTTCTGGGAGGTTTGTGGAAAAAAATGAGATATTTCTTGTCCA
Source organism: Pogona vitticeps (assembly GCF_051106095.1). Classification (NCBI taxonomy): domain Eukaryota; kingdom Metazoa; phylum Chordata; class Lepidosauria; order Squamata; family Agamidae; genus Pogona; species Pogona vitticeps. The sequence goes on along the minus strand of NC_135783.1, from coordinate 72,990,762 downwards.
ATAAACTAACCAGGTAGGGGATATCTACACTTGGACCATACTGAGATCACACTGTTGAAGTGCCCCATGTCAGAACTACAGCCCACACTGAGCACCCCAAACCTGCAATTTATTTTTAAAGCTGTTAATGCAACTGTCAATTGTGTTATTAATGTTGTATCTGATGTAGTGTATAGATAATATGGCAATGTGGACCTCCGTGGCCAGGCCCAGACCATTACATGATTTCTGTACTTTCCAGAATCACAAAGAAAGCAGAAATCACACCAATTGTGACTTTTCTCATCAGCTTGATGCTATGGGAGAAGAAAAACTCACTAAAATTTTGTGTTTTAAACATAGGGACATATTTTAAGACCTCTGGATTTCACAGGTCTAAGTAAGAAGTAGAAGCATGGATTTTAAATAGAAAAGGGGGCTCTTGCCACTAAAGGAATGCATACCTTGTCACTAATGTTTCATTTTATTATTTGAGTACTAAACTATTCTTTAAAATCTTTTAAGAACATTAACATTCCCCAGGTTTATGGATAGAAAAGAGAAATGGAAGCTGTAAGTTCATTTCACAGGGCTAGTTCAGGGCAGATCTAGAAATAAACTGAGCCAGCTATAGGTTGGGAGCTTGACCCCCTACTGTACCTCCTGTAAGTAGAGCCAGCCTTGTAGCCTTGGGCAAGCTGTACAGTCTCAGGATGCCCACCAAAAACAGAGTATTCTCTGCCTGAAAAAGGTCAGCATAAGAATTGACTTGATGGCTGCTGCTGCTGACCACGGCAGTGACGATGATGTGTGGACTTGAATTAACAATAATAAACAGAAGAGTCTGAATTCCAATTTTGAAAAGTCCCTACAGAACAGTTTTGGTTTTTAATGGCATAAATTAATGGCAGTGGCCCCTCAATTTTGGAACAGTTTGCCATCAGAGATTTGCCTGGCACCCTCACTGGGTGTTTTTAAGAGCCAATTAAAGACCTGGCTCTTTAAGCAGGCCTTCCCTCCTATCAATACTTGATTTTTCTTTTTATTTAGTTTTCTATATTTCTTTTCATCTTGACCAATGTCCATCTTGTTAATTTAAATTGTTGTTTTAACTGTATATGTATATTGTTTTATGACTGATTTTATGTAAGCCACCCTGAGTAGACTTTGTCTAGAAGGTACGGGATAAAAATCTAATAAATAAATAAATAAAACATTGGAAAATGTTAATAAAGTGTGAGACAAATCACTTCTTGCATTTGAAATTTATGAACCATCTTGAAAAGTCCTCACTGTAAAGAATTAGAAGGAAACTGGGACTTGTAGTCATACAACGATGGAGTCTGTTAGGTTTCTGTATAGTTTGGATTTAAACTACTCAATATTCTCATGGGATTGCTGTTCCAAGTTTGCTCTGCTTGCCTGGCACCGAGACAAGGAGCAAGGTTGAGAAGATCAAGGGAAGACGAAACACCACATACCTCTGAACTGGGACGTGATAAACCACCTGCAACATCTCTTGTGAAATAGGGGTGGTGGACTGTGTTACACCCACTTGGTCCTAATTGGTTGAGAGTTTGGAAGTGTCAGAAAGAACGAGGTTTAGAGACATGTAGAAAACTGGTTGTTTCATGTATGTGAGAGTTGGCGATTGATGGTGATGTCGGAGAGATAGGTTTGTCTTTTTGAAGGGGAACGGGGGGGGGGAGTGATTAGCCCACTTTCTTTAGTGTGTGCTAAAATGTAGAATGCAGTCATGAATATTCACCTAGTTTGGTGTAGTTTTAGTTACCATGACATTACACTCTATTAGTTTATGTTCCCTTTCCTCTCTTGAACCATACCCATACTGACTCATACACATCTGTCTCTTGCTCCAATCTCATCCCATCTCTTCCATGTTATTATTCAAATTAACATTAAATATTTAACTCACAACTCTCTTCCCCACACTCCTGAACTCCCCTTTTCCAGTCTTCTGAGAACCATGATTGGCGGTGATGAAGAGCCAACAAAAGGGTGGACACTAAAGCTGTCTGACACAATACCATACTTGTACATGAGAGCTACAAAGAGGAAGATGCATCTGCACATAAAACAGCAATCCTCTCAGACTTATCTTCCTTCAAAGTTATCAGAATACTCCCATGTTCCTATGGATAACTGTTTATGAATGAATGAATGAATGAATGAATGAATGAATGAATGAATGAATGAATGAATACTTTATTACGGTCAAAGACCAGTAAAACCAAATCAATATAAAATAGATACATATAATTATAGTTTGGTAAAATCAGTCAGGGTAATAAAATTCCATTAAAACATGATAAAACAACCCCTTCTTTCCAGTTAATAATATCGTGCATCCTTAATATAAGTAAAACCTCAAACAGAGATATATTAAAAACATATCCATCTAAAATCACCTACCCAAACATTTGATTACGAATAACCATTGCTGCCGCACAGAATTTGGCCACTTGTCTCATAATATGATTTCCTCATACAAAAATCATGTTTTTCAGTAGGCTGCCAAACCATGCCAGATGTTTGCAAAAAAGGGGACTGAATAAGCTTATAGAATTAGAAGAATTAATACTCAAAATGCAATGTGAAACATTTCAGTCATCCTGGACTCTGTCTCTGGCATCAAGGTCGATCATCCATAAATAAAAGAAATTCAAAGAAATATTTGAAGGAAACCATTTAACAAAAATACATCAAGATATTCAATTCTGTCCCCTTTGGCATGCACAAGGATAGCAGCTCTTTATCTCCTGACATACACCTGAATCAGTTTACCCATACAGATTTTATTTATTCATTTTATTTATTTAACTTATATGCCGCCCACACTACCCGAAGGTCTCTAGGCGGTTTACAACATTTAAAATAAAATAAAAAGGCAAAATAAAAGGGCAAAATAATTAAAATGCAATTAAAAATATATACTCTAAAAATTGCCATCAGGATCCACAGTTGATATTATTTCAATTAAAAGCCTTCTGGAACAGGGAGGTTTTGACCTGCCGCCGAAATGTCATCAGTGTCAGCGTTAGACGAATCTCAGTCGGGAGGGCAATCCATAGTCTGGGGGCAGCTGCCCTTCCTCTACAAGCCTTCCTTCTTATCTCCTTGATTTTGTATTATTACAAAGCAGTTGCAAAATTCAAAACAACTGTCTGGACAGTCTTCTTTACTTGTAAATTCTGCAGTCCTAGTCCCTCAGTATGATTTAATGGGTTGGAGGAGGAACTGATTGCAGAGCCTAGGCTGGGAGTTCAAATCATCCTGGAAGCTTCTGAAAGAAAGTCCAGGCAAAATCACGCTGAGTGTGTGGGGCTGAGGTGGTTATATGTTTTGCCACCTGTGCGACCTTGAGAATATTGTACAGTCCCAGAGTATCACTAGAAGGGACAGGCAAACCAGTTTTAGGACAGGATGTGAAACTTGCAAGCTTTTCGCTCTCAGTAAGAATATGTTAATTTAGATAGCTGTAATTGTGTGATGCAATAACAATAACAATAACAATAACAACAACAACAACAACAACAACAACAACAACAATAATAATAATAATAATACTAGATTGTCATTGTAAGTATATACACAGTATACCCATACAACGAAATTCCCAGACACCCAGAGACCAGGCACATGCACACACATGTAGTGCACAGAGTGATAGACAAGGACTCAAGATACCTCAGGTTAAGATTCCTGCTCAGCCATGGAAACTCATGGGAGGGGCAGCATTGGTAACACGATTCATTAAATGTCTCACTTACCTTGAAAGGCCTATTAGAGTCACTCTAAGTCAGTTCCGATTTTATGGTACATAACACAGAGAGAGAGAGAGTTGAAAGTACCTTTTATCCACCAATGACTAAATAATTGTTAACAATCACCATTAATATATCTCTCTTTGCCACACAGTCAGTGACCATTAATTACCACTGACTGACCACTACGATGGTGGACATTTTGTATTACCATTAAATTTTACATTACCATTCTTTCCAGCACTGCATAAATGCCCTCCTATTGAGGTTACACTTTAAACACTTCAAGAAGTGGACTAGGAAATCTTACTCCAATTATTCATATTTATCTGAAAGGTACTTGCATCTTTTTACAATAAAAATGAATTATTTCAGAAAGTAATCAGAGTTATTAGTAGACCTCTTACAATTGTCATTATTAATGTCAGAAGCTATTTTCTTGCAACGAGAGACTCCAGGAGACAATCACCATAGCCTTAGCTGTATGTATCACAAAAGATTGCTAGATGAGATAGTCTCCCTGTAGCAGTTTTAAACAATAATAATACAACATGACAGCACTCCTAATGATGCCTCTAGAATGAAAGCCTTTAACATGGATGCTCATACAGATGAATGGCAACAGAGGGACATAGAAAAACACCAAAGTTTTTCTGTGTCACTTATGTATTGGTAATTTAGCTTCTCCTGTTGATAGTTATCAGCAAAAGTAACTACTGATTAATTCCATATAGCCTCAGAAATTAGACTAATTACAGCAGAACATTCAGGTGATGAAGAACAAAGGGGAAAATATATATATAATGGTAGAAGGAAAAAAAACCAGAAAAATATTTTTTCATATACATTACCAGAACGGTGCTAGAGATCTTGCAATGTATTCATCACTAGCTATTTATAGCATGGTCTCTGTCTCCCTCTAGTAGCTGGTTCTGATAATACACATAAAAACAGTTTTTTCATTTTTTTTCTTTTAGTATTTTAAATATTTTCAGACTGTGGATAAGTGAATCAGTGGATACTGATCCTGTGGATAAGGGGAAGTCCTATTGTAGTTAAAGATTTATTGATTGATTGATTGATTGATTGATTGATTGATTGATTGATTGATTGATTGATTGATTGATTGATTGATTGATTGATTGATTGATTGATTTGATTTGATTTGATTTGATTTGATTTGTACCCCGCCTATCTGGACCAATGAGAGTGCACCCAAGAATTTAGAAGAAAACTGGGACTTGGAATGGCAGCTATGAATGAATTATAAAAGAACCTTATGTATGAGGATTTGTTGATAGAGACCAAGGCCAAGATTCCCCATGGCATGGAACTGGAATACCCAATTACTATACACAGATGCAAAAGTTGCATAATGGAAAAATAATAATTTGAAATGTTATATTGCAGGATAAATACTGCATGAAAGGATAGTAAAAACACATTAAAAAGGACAGAACATTTTGGAAATCAATAATTCATAAGGTCACCATAGGCCAGACGTGACTTGATGTCATGTAACAATCCTTGCAGGAGAGATACAATACTACCAAGTAGCAAGTAAGTTAATTCTAGATCAAATCAAGATTGAATTATCAATAAAAATGAAAATATGTGGCATACACCTATGTGGACCACAACTCACTTATTCAAGTACAACGCTGCATCAGAAGATACACTGCAGTGCATGAAAACCTATGCCAAATAAAACATGTTAAAGTTGCTGCAGCACTTTTTGTTATATCTGTGTGAGCGACGTGTGTAGAAACTCACTGTGAAGAAGGATTCCATGAGTTTAGCACCTCTGATCTTAGGATGCACCTGTGACTGAGCAGTTACAGTGTTGGGGAAGTGAATGAGGTATTAGGGGCAGGGCTCAAGCATGATCCAATTCCTATTGTATTGGTCTGCTGCACCCATAATAAATGAATGAATACAGTACTTTACTACGGTCAAAGATCAGTAAAACCAAATCAATATAAAATAGATACGGTAAAGGTAAAGGTTAAAGGTTCCCCTTGACAATTTTTGTCCAGTCGTGTTCGACTCTAGGGGGCGGTGCTCATCCCCGTTTCCAAGCCATAGAGCCAGCGTTTGTCCAAAGACAATCTTCCGTGGTCACATGGCCAGTGCAACTTAGACACGGAACGCTGTTACCTTCCCACCGAGGTGGTACCTATTAATCTACTTGCATTTGCATGCTTTCGAACCGCTAGGTTGGCGGGAGCTGGGACAAGCGACGGGAGCTCACTCCATCGCGTGGATTTGATCTTACGACTGCTTGGTCTTCTGACCCTGCAGCACAGGCTTCTGCAGTTTAGCCCGCACCACCACCACGTCCAAATAAATACATATAATTATAATTTCATAATTCAGTCAGGGTAATAAAATTCCATTAAAACATGATAAAACAACCCCTTCTTTCCAGTTAATAACATCATAAATCTTTAATATAAGTAAAACCTAAGCCAGTGTTATATTAAAAGCTTTATATTATCCATCTAAAATCACCGACCCAAACATCTGATTATGAATAACCATTGCTGCAGCACAGAATTTGGCCACTTGTCTCATAATATAAGGGGTATTGTCAGAGAGAAACAATTGGACATAATCCTCCTCTGATCTCCCGGGAGATTTACAGATAATAGGTGATAAAAGCTCCATATGAAGATCCTGACAGCAAGTACAGAAAAGGAGAACATGACCAACTGATTCAACTTTATCACTATTACAAGGGCAGAGACAATCTGATGTAGGCAGATCAGATTGAAATTTTCCCTCCAGAAGCTTGGACTGTTGCACCCGTAAGCAATGTGCAAAAAAGACTACTGCAGAAGTGACCTCTATTTCTGACCTGGTCAAACACAAGTAACAAAATGGAAATGATTAGCTATATCTATCCCTTTCACACATTTCACTGCAAATCCAGGTATCACCTACCCTGTATCTGTGCATCAAATTTTTCCTGCTAAAAAGCAGAACTTTACTTTTTCTTTTCTCTGTTGAAACTAATTTTGTTTGTTTTGGCCTAGTTTTACAGTTTGCTAAGGTCATATGACTCCTAAACATGTCTTCTGAGTATTAACTGTTCTTCCCATTTTGGTATAATCTGCCAATCTGATGAGCAACCCCTCGAGTAGACATGGTCTAGAGGGGCGGGGTATAAATTTAATAAATAAATAAATAAATAAATAAATAAATAAATAAATAAATAAATAAATAAATAAATAAATAAATAAATAAATAAATAAATAAATAAATAAATAAATAATTTGCCAATTTTCCACTGCAATTTTCGTGCCCTGAAGCTGTTTTCTTCAGGTATATGATGTTGTGATAAAAGGGGGCATGGACAGTTTGGCAAAGAGGATATATGTTTTCCCACACATCCCCTCTCTCATGTGCAGCCATGATAACATGGGTGAAGTAGCCAGGCATGCCGCTATGCCTTGCATAGGCAAATAGATCCAGAAGGTTTCCAAGCCATATCAAACTGATCCTCACAATAATAGTTTTAAAATGAGTCAAAAGCAAGAAGCAAAAAGCAAGCAAGCAACGGAAAAAAGTTTGGAATGTCTACAAAAAAAAAAAAGAATACTGAATTCTAAGAATCAGTTCTACTAATTTGATCCATGAAACTTGCTTCAGTCTGTCATTTGACTTTTCAGGAAGCATTTTAGTATTTCTAGGAGACCTGAAAAGCTTGTCAGTTTAGTGAAGAGCATATGGTGTACTAAGTAAATGAGCTATGATTAATTCTCAAACAGTTAAGATGACAAACACACTCCATCTGCAGAGGAAAACAAAATGAAGGTGTCCTTGATATTTTTAGACTGTCTTTTTATTTATGGCCAGATCAATGTGTGCATCCACAGGAAAATTGATTAGTTAGGGTTTGTCAGGTTTGACTTTGCTTTCTTAAAAATAAAAAACAAGTAAGTCTACTAACTGTAGCATAGACAATCATTTGTGACAGGAAAAGCTAAGCATATAAAAATCTACTGTGGTAAAACAGTGCAGACCTTGGCATGAAACCAGTCTGAGCCTTAGAATGTAGGAGATACACCCAGATAAAAACCACAGAAATATGTATACACCTGTACTGTGACCCAAGATGTGAATAGATCTTTACGGGGAACAAGGCCACTATAAGCGACTGTATGTTAATTGTTATTTAAAATGGGTGTGTGTGGAAGGGGACCAAATAATATGCCAGGTCCAATTACATAATATACTAACTAATAGTGAATAGGTTCACTGATTTATACACCAAAGTATTCGCACACGGTGAAATACCTGGTTAACAGACATGTTTTAACTCTAACAGCTGCCAACCAGATTGTACTGTTCAAGCCACAAGATAAAACAGAGAGCTGTCCAGACTTCCTGCTAAGAGAACTACATCAACAATAGGGGGAAAAACAAGAATACAGAACAAGGATATAGATTCTGTTTCAGCATGTGTTACAAAAGGAAAGGCTTGTGGCACCTTTGAGATGGGCTGATTTCACCTTTATAACAAAAGGATTTATTTCAGGGACAGATTTTGGGGATTCCAATCCAATTCCAATCCACTGGAATGGTTGCAAAAGTGACAGAATACAATTTACTAAAGTCAGCCTTACCATTGGGCAGAGTGAGACAGCTGCCTCAGATGACAGAAACTACTCTGACACCTTCAGGTGCAGTAAAGAATACTGCCCTATTGCTAATGATGAGGTAAGACTCAAGGTGTGGTCACACTGGCAATTTGAATCGATTTCTGTTCAGACTTTTAAAAACTATGGTTCAACTCACATGGTGGTGCTTGCGTTCACATACACTGAATGGAAACTGATTTATTTCTGGTGATTTTGGCATTTACACGGTTGCAATTGATTCACTTCATTTCTTAAGGTAAATAGCATCCTGTTTTAAAAGTTTTTATTTTGTTTTGTTTTTCAGAAAAGTGTAAGTGGTACACTGAGAAATCAAGTGTCTAGGAAGTGCCACCTAGTGTCACAGTAGTTGCTAGAAACCATGCAGGAAACACTGGAAAAGTGAACCCAGCCAATTAATGATGAAAAAATGAGAATAGGTGGAAAAAGCTTCCAACTCCTTTGCAGGGTGATGCTTTGGTACACGGACTGTATTCCATGTCTAGGCACACCTATGATATTAAATTAGAAGATTGGTATAGTGAAATACTGTATGGGACATCACATTAAATGATAAATTGACTACAGAACTCAAGATGAAAAGAGGGGAAATAAGTTCTAATATTTTTATGCTATTTGGGGTACATTTGTTGAATTTGTCTTAGTGAAAGGAAAGGGGAAAGCCTCTAAACAACAATCCATACAATTTTGGAAAGGAAATTTGCAATAAAGATTGTTCAATGGGATCCCGTCAGTATGGGGTGCATGTTAAAATGTAGTCTCAAAAAGCAATATTTATTTTTGTATTTTTGTTGTTGTAATTGTTTTTGTTTTAATAAAATAAAAAAGATTTAAAAAACATGTCTAGGCACACCTGATCTGCACCCACTGATCTTCTACAGCTCCATCAGCAACTTCATTGGCTGAATGGAAAGAATGGGGTAGGTAGTTGTAATGCTGAACATACTGATGAAGTGATACAACAACAAGCATTTTAAAAAAAAATAAAAGGAAAGGAAAAATGGCAGTGCCCCTGCCACCGAAGATCCACATAAGCAGAAATTAAAATAATGGCATCATTCACACCCAGAAAACTGCATTGAACTGAAATTATTTTAAATGCAAGATATTTTTAAAAGCCTCTGCTGGCCAGTTGGAAAAAAAAAACCTGTTTTGCAGCCCACATAAATTGATGTCACCCTTATATTGTGAGAATAATAAAATTTAAATAGATTTAAATTATGCTTAAATATGGTTCTTATTGCTAGTGAGACCGCAGCCTCCATCCTGTCATTTACTTAAGCAGCAAAATGTCGCTCTGTATTTAGAATGTATCTCTTTTTATTATTGTTAATGCTATACATAAAGTGGAAAGAGTTGAAGTTAAAACCAAATATCTATTTCAGTCAACAGAGTTTCTCACTTAAATTACAAATGAAAAAGATTAACTTAAGTATTTAAACCAGTTTTGATTGGAATAGATTTATTAGAATGCCCTTCTGTCAAGAGGAAAACAGAAAATTCATGTATATTATAAGACACATCAAAGCACAATAGAAATACCATTTCAGAAAGTATTCTTCCACCAGAAACACCCCAAACACTTATTTACAAGAAGGTTTTAAACACACACTTATCATAGTCACTGACTGTCCTGATTTCATTTTTGGAACACTGTCAATGGGTGGAGAGCTATGGAAACTGGAGAAAAAGCTATGACCTAATCTTCTATTCTTAATAGTGCAAAAAAAAAAAAAAACAAAAAAAAATTGACCTTCTTCACCAAAACTGTCAGATTGTTTTTATAGTGGTTTTAAAGCTGAGTTTGTTTCTCTTTTAATCAGAGTAAAACAAGGAAAACAAGGAAACATTTCTTGTATCCTACAATTAAGAGCAATAGTTCTGCAACAGGAACATAGCAAGTATTGAAGATATGGATTTTGCCCAGTGTAGGAATTCTTCACACGCGGTATTTTAGCTATGTTTAAATTAGTTTTAATTTATTGTTTAATTTCAGTACAGGCAGAATGAACGTGCTTCAGTCTCATATCCACTTACATACTTACAATGGAACTTACTTCGGAGTTGACATGTATACGTATGCTTATACTGTCAGGGATACTTAAGGCAAAAATCCTACACCCTTTTACATGGGAATAAGCATCGTTGAACTTAGTGGAACAACCCAGTGAACATTCATCACACTGAGCCTGCTTCTGCCCTGGGAATCTTATCTGCAGCTTTAAAACAGCCACGGGCTCAAAATTTCAATTTATACTTCTGCTGCAGAAAGACATCTCTTCTTGCGTTAACCTACTTTTTTCTCATATCTCTGCAGGTAGCTTGTTCAATGCTTGCTGCTGGCAGTAGGTGAAATTATTTTCAGCTCACTGACTCTTGAGCCACATCTCAGCCTACTTTTACAAAGAAAGAGATGGGGTGAGTAGACAGGCATAGCAAGTTAAGTTGAACATTGCACTAGTGTGCTTCTTATGCAACAGGAATCTCTCTGTCTCTTTTCTTCAAGTCTCCATACTACATGCAAATATGCCCTGGAGAACCTCACAGACTTCTTGAAAAATTTCCAGAAGTTAAGAATTGGGCAAAAAGCCCCTCTCCCATCCCCCTGGATCCTCACCAGCACCTTCTTTAACAATTCCTTCTCCGATTTTAGCCAGCAATCTAAAGGACATTAGCCTCTAGAAACACAATGTCTTGTTGTGGATCAGAGCAGATCCTTAAAAATAAGAATGCTTTCCCTGGTTGTTGTGGGTTTTTTGGGCTCTTTGGCCGTGTTCTGAAGGTTTTGCCAGTCTCTGTGGCCAGCATCTTCAGAGGACAGCACTCTGACCCCATGGACCAGAGCACAGAGTGCTGTCCTCTGAAGATGCCGGCCATAGAGACTGGCGAAACATTAGGAAGAACAACCTTCAGAACACGGACAAAGAGTCTGAAAAACCCACAACAACCATTAGATCCCAACCATGAAAGCCTTCACGAATACAATGGTTCCCTCCCTAACCCAATTCATATGGCTCTTTTATTTTTTTAGTCTCAACCTCTGATATATAAATAGAGTAATTGGGAGATCTACTTGTAACAGTGTTTCTTCATAGGTGTCTACTCTCTGCCATTGCAACTGTTTCTTTTTCAAGGTTTATATCTGAGTACAATATTATGGCAAATCTATTAAAATAAATGTGTAAGGTTAATTAAAACTGAGGCAAATGTCAGATAGTATTCTTCTATTGGAAGGAGACTCTTGAGAGACCCCTGGACTGCAAAGAAAACAAACCTATCCATTTTTAAGGAAATCAACCCTGAGTGCTCCCTGGAAGGACAGATCCTGAAGCTGAGGCTCCAGTACTTTGGCCATCTCATGAGAAGAGAAGACTCCCTGGAAAAGACCCTGAAGTTGGGGAAATGTGAAGGCAAGAGGATAAGGGGAAGACAGAGGATGAGATGGTTGGACAGTGTCATCGAAGCGACCAACATGAATTTGACCCAACTCTGGGAGGCAGTGGAAGACAGGAGGGCCTGGCGTGCTCTGGTCCATGGGGTCACGAAGAGTCAGACACGACTTAACGACTAAACAACAACAAAATTCTTCTATTAATTTACCTTTCTTGATTTTAGTGAGATTAAACACAACTAACCTCTGTGGAACAGTGATCACATGTCTAATATTATTATATACAGCAGTCACTGGTTATCCAGGACACTGCAGTGGACAGAGCAGAGTAATAAATAGCCTAGGGCTCAGGAGACCTGGATTCAAATCCCTGCTTGGCCACAGAAGTTCAACAGGGATGCATGTGTGAACTGGTAAAACCACTCCTTAAATATATCACTTACCTGGGAAGCCCTATTATGATTGCTCTTGGTTGGTTCCTTCAGGACAACATATAACACATTATCTCTGCCTTTCACTCTATTGCCATGGTTAGTATCTGTGGTTTAGTATGAGCCCCTTGTGCAGATTACTTGCAGCCATTCAACCAGGCTGTATCTGAAGCCCTAGCCAGACCACCAGTTGCTTTTCTGGGCCAAATTATATTTCCCTTCCCCACACCCTAAACTACCCTACAGGTAAAATTATGTTACATTATATACATCAATTCTTTCTGAATACTTTTTTCATTCTCAAACCATTACTATAAAACATGCTTCATTCCACATGTTTGCCTCAAAGTGGTATAACCCAATTTCGGTCAGTTCCATGCAAATCTGGTAGAGACACTAATTGCTTCAGTAACTCTGGCTTCCTTTGATTAAAAAAATTCAGTAATTTAACTTACAAAATACAGAGGTGCATTTTTGTAATAACACTTTACATTATACTTGGTGAAATATCAATTATTTTGTCTTATATAGATTTAGAAGATGTGATTTTATACCACAGAGAGAGAGCCGTGCTGACTTTTCCATTACTATAAGGTTCCTCATAGTGTATTCAAATTTAACAGAAGACATAATTAGCCCCTGGAAAAAATGAAGAGGAAAAATCACAGTATTCCATTTTATGTTCTGTTAAGTAGGGTGAGATGTGAGCCAATGTAAACCTGAGGTATTTAATATAGAAAACAGTTCATGTGATTCACTCCAGCTTTCATACTGCTTGTTTCTTATACCCAGTTTTGAAGCATATTTCTACAGTGCACGGGGGTCAAAGCCAGAAGAAACTAGATGGATATTAAAGAAGGATTATGGATTTACCAAGACCACCTTCAATTGTGTAAAATAGGGAACATTAACGTGATAATCTGCTTGCAGACTTGAGAGAATAATCTTCTCACATACAGCTGTCATGTTAGATTCCCTGCCTAAGTTTATTAGCTGCAGTTCAGGCTAAAAAGCTGAATCATGACAGAAAGCACATTGTTATAACACCTCTTACCTTTATTTGTAATGAAAACCTGACTCTCTAGATAGTTGACTTTGAAGAAATATATAGACGTATATTAAAATTGTACAGAGAAGCTAAATGCATCAGTCAGATGTGGCCACACTAGCCTTGTTTTCATGTGGATGCTAATTTCTTATGTTCACAATCTGGGAAGGAGTATCAGGGAAGTGCTTTGTTTTCTTGTTCTAAATCCTGCTCCTTTATGTTTATTCCAGCTTTCATTTGGGAGCATGCTACACAACTGACATTTGGTAAGAAGATACAGGAGGTTGTAAAGACTACTTTTTTGGAACATGGTATCCAGAATTTCCCAGTCATCATGGCCAATCCTCCCATTCTATTTAACACACACATGAAACCATTCAGAGATTTAGAGGCACTACTCATAATGTGCTAGACAACAAGTTCCAGAACTACATCATCTTAAGCCAATCCTTATTCACAAAGAAGGAAGCTAGTAGTGGTTGTGGGTCAAGTTGTTACTCCAGTTCAGATAGATCAGCCACCAGGGAAGAGACAGAGACAAGATCATTAGCAGTCCATTCATCAAAGGTTCCAGGGATCTTAGCAGGCAGGACAGAATTACAGGCAAGAACTGAACGTCCACCAAAAAGCTCTGCTGTCAGCACTCACAGAATTTATACCTCCCAGACAGACTCGCCCTGTCTGGTCCATCTACTTTCAATTAGCATTCAGAAAGCCTTGTAGTGCTGGAGGTGCTTCTTTTCTAGCCTTTTAATCTGTGTCTCTTCCTGGGACAAACAGGTCTCACATCTACTGCATTCTTTTCATCCTCTGATACTTTTTATTTATTTATTTATTTATTTATTTATTTATTTTATTTTATTTTATTTATTTATTTATTTATTTTATTTTATTTATTTATTTATTTATTTATTTATTTATTTTATATCCCGCCTATCTAGTCGATTAAGACCACTCTAGGCGGCTTACAACAAAGAATACACAATATATATAAATACGATTTTTACATAACGGGAAACTTTCAACATGATGGGACAGACAATAGAGGAGAGGAAAGAAAGGGGAGATCAGGAATTGGCTGGGGGGAAGGCCTGCCGCAACATCCATGTTTTTAGTTGGATTTTAAAAATACCCAGCAAGGGAGCCGCATGAATATCAGGGGTTAGATTATTCCAGAGGCGAGGAGCCACCGCCGAGAAGGCCCGATTTCTTGTCTTTTCCTTCCGGGCCTCCCTCGGCGTTAGGCTCCTCAGCCTCACCTCCTGGCTCGTGCAAGTGACACGGCTAGATCTTGGTGGGAGGAGGCGTTCCACCAAGTATCGAGGCCCTAAACTGTTTAGGGCTTTATACGTAAGCATCAACACTTTGAAGTCGATGCGGAACCGGATGGGCAGCCAATGCAATGCAGCCAGGGTGGGTGAGATGTGTTGGTATTTTTTCCACTCCACTAAGAAGTCTGGCCGCTGCATTCTGCACCACCTGAAGCTTCCACAACAGCCTCAAAGGCAGCCCCACGTACAGCGCATTACAGTGGTCTAATCTTGAGATTACGAGTGCATGCACCAAGGTAGTAAGCGCCCCAACATCGAGATAGGATCGCAGTTGGGCTGTCCACCTAAGATGATAAAAGGTAGTTCGGACAACTGACGCCACCTGTGTTTCCATAGTGAGCGCCGGGTCCAGATGGATCCCCAAGCTGCCGACCCCATCCTTGGCAGGAAGAGTCACCCCCCCGAAAGAGAGGGAGTTTCCCAGACCCCCACTGTAGGGGCACCCACCCTCAGTACCTCCGTCTTGTCCGGGTTCAGCCTCAGCCCCTTCTCCTGCATCCATTGCAGTACGGTCCCCACGCAGCGCTGGAGGGACAGAACGGCATCTCCTGCGGTAGATGGGAAGGAGATGTAGAGCTGAGTATCATCAGCGTAATGATGACACAGGGATCCACACCCCCTGATGACCCCACCCAGCGACCTCATATAGATGTTAAACAGCATTGGGGAGATAATCGACCCCTGTGGAACCCCGCAACTGAGACTCCACGGGGCCAAGACGCTCTTCCCAAGCTGTACTCTCTGGGGGCGGTCCTCCAAGAAGGAACGGAGCCAGGCCAGTGCAAGGCCACCGATTCCCAACTCAGAGAGCCTCCCCAGGAGGATACCATGGTCAATGGTATCAAAGGCCGCTGAGATGTCGAGGAGGACCAGCAAGGACACTTTTCCCCTGTCGGCCTCCCTCAATAGGTCATCGCACAGGGCGACCAATGCTGTTTCTGTACCATGGCGCGGCCTGAAGCCCGACGGAAATGGATCCAGGGCATCTGTTTCATCCAGGTGCACCTGGAGCTGGTCGGCCACCACCCTCTCAACCACCTTGCTTAGGAAAGAAACCTCCCTTGTTGACTGTACTGTTTCTAGAACAACACTGATCATTGGAGCATTGTTTTCTCCATTCCACACAGACCCCCAGCTGTATGAGGGCTTCTTCCTCTTATAAAGCTGACTTGGCAAGGTGAGGCATGACCCTATTTGACACTGGCTGTGCTTGTTCCTGGAAGGCCATGTTCGGAAGGTGATGCTGGGATATTCCTGTTCAACATATGCCATTAGCCCGTGGCATCCCTCAAGATTGCTTCTTACCCCACATACAACTTAAGATAAATATTAAATCACAAAAAGAAGCAATTAATAGTTTTGATTTTAATGCCACTGGTTTTCTGATCATACTCAATTCTATATTTTGTATCCAAATACAAGGAAGCTTTTGAACCAGTGTGTGATGTTAGTAATTGCCTGGATAAGATTAAATGAATTGCAATTTAACTGAAGAAAACAGAGGCACTCCTAATTAAAAAGAAGATTCCTTAGGAAATCAACCTGTGCTATGTGAGATTACACAACCCTTGAAGGCTATAAATATATTTCTGTGGCTATGTATCTGCATAGTTAAAATTAGGGCATGAACTGCAATCATTCCTGGAGATGTCCAATCAGATCACAATGACATGTGTCATTGTCACTATGACAGTAACTATGCCAATTAATAGGGTTGTGTTTTTTTCCAACCTGTCTTGTTCTCTTGTACATTAGAATTTGCCTACTGAGGTCCATTTGTGTCAGGGTCGCCCTTCCTCTTTTTCATTCTGCTTTTCCTAGCATCATTGTCTTTTCCAGTGAGTCTTTTTTCAAGATATGTCCAAAGCACAATAGTCTCAGTTCAGCCATTATAACTTCTGATCAAAGTTCAGACTCCATTCACTCCATAACCCACTTGTCTTTCTAGATGGGCATTTTATATATAAAGCTTTCCTCCAATACCTATATTTCAAATTAATATAGTTTTTTCCCCTGGCAGAATATCATATTATGCATGATCTTTGCCTAGGTCTCCAGTGACACATCCCTATGCTTTAAGATACTGTCTAGTTTCTACCCTTCCAAGTCTCAGTCTTCTCCTGATTTCTTGTCTTGGTCCCAATTTGGATTGCTGATGGAACCCAGCTACAGAACATCTTTCAATTTCTTTCACTGTCTCCATTAAAGATATGTAGTTCTTCTGTTACTTTTTTCCATTTGTGCATTTATATTTTGTTTAAAGAGGAAACAACACAGATGTAAAGAATCCTCGTCAGTGTTACAAAGCTTTCTGTTTAGTACCCTAACATTTCTTTTATGTTCAGAAGTCCCAAATGTATTTTTTTTAATTAGATAAGCTTTACTACCTAGCTGTTCCCGTCCTGTTCTTTCCAGAATATTTTTCCCTTTGGGGTGTTTGATTTAAATTATGGAATGGTTTCAGATTTTGGAGCAGAATTTGGGTCAGTGCTTTGTGAAGAGATGTTTAAAAAACAGCTCCTAAAATTGTAAATGGTTACTTCCTGTTATCTCACTCATGGGACTTTTCAAAATAACAGCAAATGAAAATGGGTAAGATGCTACCCCAGTCCATCATGGGACCAAAAATATATCCACCTAATGGCAGGGTTTACAACTCAGAATATATGAGATCAAAGTTCCCTGATTACCATAAACCTTGCCATTTTCTAACTTGGAAATTAGCATCCTTTCCTTTTGTCATATGACGACAAGTTCTACACCCACATTCACTCATATGTTCAGATACACTACTAGTGAGCATTTGACAAGGATTAGTTACCTCAGCCAGACATCCTGGAGAATGAAGTCAAGTGGGCCTTAGAAAGCTTGTCTAACAACAAGGCCAATGGAGGTGATGGCATTCCAGTGGAACTATTTAAAATCTTAAAAGATGACGCTGTTAAGGTGCTACATTCAATATGCCAGCAAGTTTGGAAAACTCAACAGTGGCCAGAGGACTGGAAAAAATCAGTCTACATCACAATCCCAAAGAAGGGCAGTGCCAAAGAATGCTCCAACTACCGTACAATTGCACTCATTTCACACGCTAGCAAGGTTATGCTCAAAATCCTCCAAGGTAGGCTTCAGCAGTATGTGGACCAAGAACTCTCAGAAGTACAAGCGGGATTTCGAAGGGGCAGAGGAACTAGAGACCAAATTGCTAACATGTGCTGGATTATGGAGAAAGCCAGAGAGTTCCAGAAAAACATCTACTTCTGCTTCATTGACTATGCAAAAGCCTTTGACTGTGTGGACCACAGCAAACTATGGCAAGTTCTTAAAGAAATGGGAGTGCCTGAACACCTTATCTACCTCCTGAGAAACCTATACTGTATGTGGGACAGGAAGCAACAGTTAAAACTGGATATGGAACAACTGATTGGTTAAAATTGGGAAAGGAGTACGACAAGGCTGTATATTGTCCCCCTGCTTATTTAACTTATATGCAGAATACATCATGCGAAAGGCCAGACTGGAGAAATCCCAAGCCGGAATTAAGATTGCCGGAAGAAATATCAACAACCTCAGATATGCAGATGATACCACTCTGATGGCAGAAAGTGAGGAGGAATTAAGGAACCTTGTAATGAGGGTGAAGGAGGAGAGTGCAAAAAATGGTCTGAAGCTCAACATCAAAAAAACTAAGATCATGGCCAGTGGTCTCATCACCTCCTGGCAAACAGAAGGGGAAGATATGGAGGCAGTGACAGATTTTACTTTCTTGGGCTTCATGATCACTGCAGATGGAGACAGCAGCCCCAAAATTAAGATGCCTGCTTCTTGGGAGGAAAGCGATGACAAACCTCAACAGCATCTTAAAAAGCAGAGACATCACCTTGCCAACAAGGGTTCTGCATAGTCAAAGCTATGTTTTTTCCTGTAGTGATGTATGGAAGTGAGAGCTGGACCATAAACAAAGCAGACCGCCAAAGAATTGATGCTTTTGAATTGTGGTGCTGGAGGAGACTCCTGAGAATCCCCTGGACTGCAAGGAGAACAAACCTATCAATTCTAAAGGAAATCAAGCCTGAGTGCTCACTGGAAGGACAGATCCTGAAGCTGAGGCTCCAATACTTTGGCCATCTCATGAGAAGAGAAGACTCCCTGGAAAAGACCCTGATGTTAGGAAAGTGTGAAGGCAGAAGGAGAAGGGGACAACAGAGGACAAGATGGTTGGACAGTGCCATCGAAGCCACCAACATGAATTTGACCCATCTCTGGGAGGCAGTGGAAGGAGGGCCTGGCATGCTCTGGTCCATGGGGTCACGAAGAGTCGGACACGACTAAACGACTAAACAACAACAATAGTTACCTCATGACAATCTTCAAGCAAAGAATTTAAAGTTAGGGGTGGGTGTGGTTTTTTAAACTATTTATGCTATTATTTGTATTAGATCACTAGAGTGGTCTTTTAGGCCAGATGGGCGGGGTATAAATCAAATAAATAAATAAATCAAATAAATCAAATAAATCAAATAAATCAAATAAATAAATAAATAAATAAATAAATAAATAAATAAATAAATAAATAAATAAATAAATAAATAAATAAATAAATAAATGTTCATAGAACATACATGATAAAAATATGGACATCTCCTTCTTCAGTTTTTTTGGTCTTAGAAAAATTCCAACCAAATTCTACAGC